>NC_084588.1:35742115-36068802 GCF_033807715.1 Cololabis saira | reverse complement strand
GGTTGTGAGCAACATAAAAAAACAAACCCTAATATGCATCCTCTTGTGATTCATTTTAATTATTTTAATAAAAGCACACCCTTAACTACAAAAGTACGGAAAATTAATCTTAAAATATATTTTTTATGACATAAAATTACATATTCATTTCTTTAAAAAGGTAAAACATTTTCTAAAGCAGACAGAATCGCTTTTGCCGTTCAGCTATTTTAAGAAGGCTGCAACATAACATTCTCAAACACCCTTCCTTTGCAGAGCAATCTCACCAGAAGGTCATCAGCATTTGCATCAGTTTCTTTAGGGAACAACCTGAGCACGTGATGATGATAGGAGGAAGGTGCCCTGAGAAAGTTAGCTCTCATCGCTGTTCATCACCTCAGTATAGTTGTCCAACAGGACAGGACGGAGCACATGACGGGCTGATGAATTATTCAGTGATAAGAGATGAGATCAGGATTGTTCTCTTAAGCTGCTTTGGCTTTACAATGGAACACCAGCAGCTCTATTCTCCTCTATGTTAACATAACTTTAATGGTAGATAGATGTATCATCTTGGTGTAAAACGTATCATGTCCTTTCAAAAGGATTTCTTCATTTACTTGGGAAACCTTCAGCTGTTTAGTTTTTTTTTATTTTTTCAGTAGTTCATAAGTGTGAGAGATCTGTAAATGAATGAGGAGGAGGAAAAGAGGAAAAGACGTGATTAGCATCTAAACAACAACAGTGAGATTAATACTCTAAAAAAAAATCTGTTAGCTGCAGCTGATTCAGGCAAATGAGTGGACTCATTTCCAGCAAAGCCCATTGGTGGTTCCTTATGGATTACTCCATCCATTAGTATTCTACGTTACCTTGTGGTTGGTGATACTGTCATGGGAATCCCCCCCAGCATATTGGTATATACAATAGAAATTCTGCAAGATCTCAGGTCCAAAAATGGCACGATTGGTTGATTGGTGTTCCTGAAGTTGCTGTGAGTGCACGCATGGATGATGGATGGACGCAAAAGCCAAGCAATTTGAGAGGTTCATCCACTTTACAGTGCTGGATGAATGGATTCAGGTGGATCAATCAATTTTGGCTTTCATGATGTTTATTTTGGGATTTGAGTGGGTATGTTTTCTCAAAAGATTTATGCTTTGTCTCGCAGTGGGGTTTACCATCACTGCTTTTGATAATCGCTTGGGTCGCAAAACATATGAGATGTACAGCTTTAGAGCTGCCCGTGGGAGGAGTGAACATATACAAAGTCGGTCTATTCTCTCAGCTACATAAGATTCTGTGAGACATTTTTATTTGCTCCTTAAAACCTGCAATTCATTTTCCCTACAGGTGGGATTTCATGGACAGCTGCGCAATGTGGGTGGAGTGTTGATAGAGGAAAAAATTGGACTCATAGCAATAGAAGGAGGACGACAGGAAGAGAAAGTCACTGGAAAGAGAGGATGCCATACAGTACAAGGTTGAGTGAGATAAAGAAAGGGGGAATGTTGGAGAGTGGGGAAGGCAGATATAAACAGAGACTTACAGATGCACAAACTGACAGCCTCTCCACATGAAAGAAGAGGGGTGAGAATAAAAGAGAATACTAAAAGAACCATAAGCATGCATTTATTTCTCCACACAACATGCAGTGAGTGTGTATATACGTAGTGCCTGCTCTGTGTGCTTGCTTGTGTTTATAGATATTTCTCAAGCTGAAAAATGTGCAAGAGCCCCTTAGATCAAGGAGCAAACTGGTACACCATCATGTTTGTTATAAATCGAGAGACAGAAAAATGGAGTGAGACACTGAAAAGAGACCCACTGCAAGCAACAGGGATTCAAAGAAGGAATAGGAATATCAATTCACAGAAAAGCAGAGGGCTGCATTTAATTCACATGCATATGGATATTCGTCTCCATGACTAAAGCTTAGCTGAGCAATTTGAAGGCCATTGCATATTGGTACCGCCTGCGTGTTGCTTTTTAAAAGAAACTAAGCCCTCTTAAAAGCGTCTATGGGTTTCACAGTAAAAATGAGTAGAAGATTCAAATCTGTGCGAGAACATGGAGCTGCAGATGAGGGTGTAAAGGAGGGAGCGATGAGCAGACGAGTCAAAAACTATTCTTAGCCTGCTGCTGTTAACTGTCTTGGCATCCTAATGCATTTACACACACATGCGTGCGCACGCACATCCATAGAAGAACGCACACTTGGAGGGATGAATGTGGTGTGCATTTGTCACCCATATAAACCTGCAAAGGATGGTGTAAAGCGTTGACTGTGTGTGTGTGTGTGTGTGTGTGTGTGTGTGTGTGTGTGTGTGTGTGTGTGTGTGTGTGTGTGTGTGTGTGTGTGTGTGTGTGTGTGTGTGTGTGAGATAGAAGACTAGAGAGGATTGAACAGAAAAAGTGTATAAAGCAAATGACACAAAAATAGAAGGCAGGATGGAGAATGAGAGGAGTGGAGACAAAAGGAAAGATAACTGATGTTCTTGTCCTTGTATGAGCTCTAATTCCCCCTAATGTACCTGGTATTAAAGGGGGAGTTCACCCATTTTCTCTGACCTTGACTATAGCACTCACAGAAGCTCTGGAGATACAGAGCTGGCAGGAATTGGCTGGCTACATGCCAGCAGTTCATCTCTCAGTCTCTCCAAGAAAAAAATGAAATTGCTCCTCATTTTATTGCTGCATATTTTATCTTTTCTGTCGTCCAAATGAACATTCTTCTGTCCCTTAATCTTCAACTCACATTTAGAAATACAAGACACATTGAACTGATTTCAACCTATTGGCCTAATTGTTATATGCAAGTCTTAACTCTCATGAAACCTTAGAGCAAAATTAAGCACTAAAATGTAAATCAGAAGAAACATTTGGATAATATGAATGATGCTTATATAAATGTAATTATTGTTACATTTACACTGACTTTTATTTCTTTGCCAGATTTTATGTTTAATTTTTTTCAACTTTATTTAATTTGCTCATATTCATCTTACAGCACATTCCCCAAAAAGCTGAGTCGGTAAAGCTTTTACTGCTTTATAATCTAACATTCCTTCTCACAAAACTTAACTAAGTTTTAGCATTAAGGATACCAAGTGATGCAGCATTTCAGTTGTTCTGTCCGTTTCTTATTGCAACAGCATCTTAAGGTGTGCAAAAGTAAAGTATTTTAGGAGAAGTCAAGAACACAGGCAGACCAGATCAGTATCTGTACCTTCATGTTCCTCAGCCGTGCTCTGCAATGTGAACAGAATGTGGTTCAAAAAAAGTTTGAAAAAAAGGAAAGGGATACATGTATATCCTTGGAAAAAGATCTTTTCCTGAGACAGCATATGTTTAAATCTCAATGTTTTCTTAGCATAAACATTGCTATTGCACAAGTGAAAATAACTGTTACCAAGGACACCGATATGTGATGTGAGATACATTTTTGTGAGATATGACATTTCATCTCAGATGCTCTCAAGCCCATACACATCAATGCAACCTCTGGAAAAAATAACTAAAGGCTTCTCTTTTTTCACAATAAACTTCTAATCTACAATTGGAAAAACTGAACATATCATGAAATATAAATATAATAATAAATTGTAACTTTATGTAAATAAGGAATAAAACAAAAAAGGTTAAAGTAAATATAATAATTACTACAGTTTTTTATTCTTTTGCTTTTACTTTTTTCTTCTTCTTAATTTGCATTTTCTGTATTTTGCCATCTTGTGGCCAGGGCTGTCTAGGTATTATTTAGCTGGAAGCTACAACACATGGTGAGTATAGTCTGTGAATTCACACACAAGTCCCAAGTCACAAAAGCAGAAACATTTTAGATGAGAGGTAAAATGTCTGCAAGAACCAGGAAAGTAAAAAAAACCAACTCTGGTTGTGTTCAATTTAAGCTTTTTAGGATTTCATTGTACTGTATAGTCCACTTTTCCCCTAAATGTAGGTTGATTACCATCTTTTTTAGTCCCATTTAGCATGTATTGTACCTTTGAATGTACATCTGATTTTGACTGAATTAGATGGTTTGTAATCAGAGGTTTTATAGGTGTCCTGCTCTGACTGGACGCTGTGCCAGGATGATCAGTCACTGTGGCTGGATTCCCAGTGTTCAACGATAGTCAGAATGATAGTGAGGCCCTTTTGGGACAAAGACCAGTAGTTGCAATGTAAAGTGTTTTGGACTTTGAGCAAAATACCCCAATGTGACAGTTCCACACCTCTAGTTTCAGACTTGACTGCGCAGCTCTGTTCGAGGTGAAGTGATGCACCGGATACGACATTATCTGCTGGAGATTAAACCAGAGAGGCTGGATACTTCCACTTTGACCTGTGTGTGTTTTTACAGGACCCTGCTACATGAACGTCATACTGAATGTTAGGTTTCTGGATTCCTTTTATCATGTGACTACTCTCTTAAAAATATTTGAATAAAATATATTTTTCAAATGTATTGGAAAAATAAAAACTAAATTACTTGAGCGAAAACAGGTGAATAGCTCATGAAGATCTCGGTGTAATTTCAGAAAGGTTTGTGTAGAGATTAATTTAGCTTTCTGAAAGGACTCCTCCATATCATTCATTTATATTCACATCCACATGTCGGTATGCTTCTTGAAATGAGCAGAAAGAAATGGAGAAACAAAGCTAATAGCTGCCTTTGCTTTGCATTTCCTTTCTGCTTCTTCTGTCTTCATTCTCAACACCTCTAATTATCGGCCCATTTTCATTCTGGTGTTATCTCTAACCTCACCTCTACATATTTGACTTGATAACGGTAAGATATGACTTTTAGGGAGAACTGTTTGCACAGGAGAATAGAAATTTGTGTGTGTGTGTCAGTGTGTGACCGTGCATTGTGACTAAAAATCTAAAAGTTTTCTTTTAAATTACTGCCCTTCCCTTTCTCAGCACCTCTCCCAGCTACACTTTGTCATTCTGTGCTGCACTTAATGAAGCAAAAATGTCATTAGCAGTTCTTCTGACTCAATATCTTACCCTGTTACAACTTAACTTCAAAAAAAGATTAGAACTCATAAATCATTTTTCGTGTCTGCCTGATTTATAGATAGAGCTGTTCTTATCTTTACAAACCATTTGTATAAATGTTTCAATATGAGCAATCAAAGTCTCCTAGTGAAGTTTTCTTATAAACAAACTCAACTTGTGTTTCAGTTGAGTTGAGGAAAGGAAAGAGAAGAGGAGAGAAGAAGGGGTGAGGGGCACAGCTCAGTGGATCATGTTGGTGTCCCCCTGCAGCGTAGGTCTATAGCAGCATGTCTAGGATGAAGGTATGTTTAAGATGAGCTGCTCTAGTCTTGTCCTGTAGCTGCAGCTGTGACTGCTGGCCCTAAAACACTAGAGCTTACACTAACTACAGGCTTTACTAGACAGAAACGTTTTAAAAGGGACCTATTATGGCATCTAATACCTTGAATGTCTTAAAAACAAGCTTTTGATTGTTTTTTCTAAATAAATTAGAAATTCAGCCTCTGAGCCATGTCTTTAGGGTCCCATTCTCTAACCTCCATCTCTATGCGGGATTCTGAGTGGGCGGGGAGGCTTTGATAATGAGGCTCTGTGCTGATTGGCTGCCTGACGCGATGACGCAAATGACGCGATACACCGCTACGAAAAAATGGCGGAATCTCTGGCCGGCGGAATTGTTGTTGTTGTTACGGCCAGAGTTAGTTGTGGGCGTGGTTTCACGCATCACTCCCGTACGTTACGTAACGAAAGGGAGCAGAATCTGAATGGCTCGTAGAAGCCACATCTCACTGAATGGATCATCCGGGCGGCTGTACAGACACTGCAGAACTCCTTCTCTGAGTTGGCAGGCTGAGGGGAGACTTATGTTAAAGCAAGAAAAAACGTGTTTTTCATAATAGGTCCCCTTTAAGTTTGTTTTTAAAGGTGGAGGTGGTGTCAGCCTCCTCAACCCAAATTGGAGGTTGGTTCCATAGTAATGGTACCTGATAGCAGAAGGCCTGTCCTCCTAATCTACATTTGGATACTCTAGGAACTACGAGTAAACCTGCACTCTGAGAACGAAGAGCTCTGTCTAAGGTGCTATCAGGTCTTGTAACGAAGGCTTTATACATTTAAGGCTTTACACGCAACTAACAGAATTTTGAATTAGATTCTAAATTTTATGAGGAACCAATGGAGGGAGGCTAACACTGGAGAGACGTGGTCTCTCTTGGTGATTCCTGTCAGCATTCGTGCTGCTGCATTTTGGATCATCTGGAGGTTATTCATAGAATTACTTGGACATCCTGCTAATAATACATTACAGTATTGTTGTGCAAGAAAGGGAGTGCTTGTTTAGTTATTAAAGAGTTATTAATAATTGTCTGATGACAGTTATGAATAAATCAAAATGGGGCACCACCTGAATATCAGGAATTAATAACCAAACAGCACAATCAGTCTCAAATGTACTGTTATTGTAAGTGTGTCAGCCTGTCACCCGGGCTGGCACTATAGAGTAAAAGAGAAGGAATGAGGGCCTGGAAGGCCTTTGCAGCAAGCAAATGTTACAAATATGTACGAAATAACCACAAACAACTTATCTCATTCAAATGAAAGGATTAAAGATGAAACAAAACTTGGAATAACTTCTGATACTTACAGTAATCTATACCCAATTAACTCAAAATGAAACGGATATTTCAGTGTGTGTGTGTGTGTGTGTGTGTGTGTGTGTGTGTGTGTGTGTGTGTGTGTGTGTGTGTGTGTGTGTGTGTGTGTGTGTGTGTGTGTCAAGATGGCTGTTCATACACGTCGTGTGAATTGTAAAGATGGCGGACGAAATCATGTGGTCACGATGTCACAACATGATTTTGTCTCATCCAGTGAGAACAAAGGAAATCAGAGGCCTGATGGCCAAAATAAGAGTTTGTGTGTGTGTGTGTGTGTGTGTGTGTGTGTGTGTGTGTGTGTGTGTGTGTGTGTGTGTGTGTCTGTTAGTACGAAAGGATGACAGAAATGGAAGAAGAGACTAAAAACAAAAATACTAAAATAACTTCTCACCACCAGAAAACTAAGCTGCACTGATATTTCCAATGCAGAGACGCACCAATGTGAAGTCAACTTCACATGTGTGCTCTGGTCATTCAACCGGGATACGAGGAAAAGCTTTGTTTTCTGTTGTGGAAGAAAGCATGAACAACATCCAGCAACGTGGATGCAAAATAGATAAACTACAAATTAAACAAACACGTCTGCAGCTGTAGCTAATAAACACAGTTAAACAAATAATACCAATAATAATTAAGTTTCTCTGCCCAGATACAAAAAAGCCTCTAACGTGGAAGTGATGGAAGTGATGGTTCTGTCCGTGACAGACCAGCGTTCCTCCCGGTTTGGTGAACAGCTGAATGATTACGCTCAGCAGGTGGTCCTGGCGAGGAACGTCTCTCTCTCTCTCTTGCTCTCCTCTCCTCTTCTCCGTGTGGTTGGTTGAGGTGATGTAGCGTTGGTACTGCAGCTGTGCTGGTTCCGGGTTGGTCTGAAGGCATTCACGTCGTCGGGGCGTGCGCAGGTCCCTTGTTAGGCTTGTCTGGGGCTTGGAACGTTCGCGGGTCACTCATTGCAGCGCTGCGCCCAGACAGACTGTAGTTGCCGTTTCCTGGCAACCAGACGCTTCTTCAGGCACGACGATGGAGATGTAGGCCGTTGGCTGGTAGCTCGTCACGCTAAGTAGGAGCTGTGGCAGCTCACAGGCTAAGAAGAATAGTTCTTGTTTGTGAGAGCCAGTTTGAGAGAGAAGAGGGTGAGAAAGAGTTGAGAAAGAGGGGGAGCCGCTCTTTATAGCCGGGCCTGGGCTGCTGTGCATCAGCGGGGACCCCTGCTGGGTTTTGGGTTCCATGCCCAATGAGGCGCTTATTCCTTATCACCTAAGTATCATAAATGGAGCAAAGCCTGCTGGGGTTTTGAGTCATTATGGAGGCTTCTTTGTTTCAAACCATGTGGTCAGGCCTTACAGTTGATCTTAGGCCTTTCTTTGTTCAACAAATGGCTGTGGCCCAACAGTATTCTGGTTGAGAAGTTACATGCGGGTGAATTAATTTTCAGCATCACTCTGAGAGAGGATGCTCCTAATCTTTGCAATCTTTACAGAGGTGAAAAAAGGCTGTCAAACCTATTCTACTGAAAATATCAGCAATGTTTCGCACAGTAGTGCTGGAGATCAGTGTAAAATCGGCAAATCCCTTCCTATGGTGTTTGAGACTAAAAACAGCCTCAGTTTTATCAGAATTTAAAAGCAATAAGGTAGTGGACAGCCAGTCCTTAATGTCCTTCAGACATGCCTGAAGTTTGGCTAACGGTTCTGTTCCACCTGGTTTCATGAATAAATACAGCTGCGCATCATCAGCATAGCAATGGAAATTGATACCATGGTTCTGGATAATACCGGTACTTCCCAAGGGCTGCATGTACAGTACTGTATAAACTGAACAGAATTGTCCCCCGCACTGCATTTCAATTCAGATGTTGCATAACTGGCTTGCAAATACCTTTTTCCAGAACTAAAGATATATAAATGGACATTAAGTCAAATATTGTTTTTGTTGTGTTTTTACAGGTTTTGTAATTTGCGCCATTTTTTTATTTTAGAGCTGCTGCATAGGCACCGTTTTGTTTCACTGATTGCCTCTAAGTGGTCACTATGTAGCGTTGAATTTTGATAACATTTTCTCTGCAGCTCTTGTTCTGCACAGAGGGGAAAATATTACAATTAAGTAATAAAAGAAGTCTGTTAAAATATTTTTTTCTAAAAAGTAATTAAAAAGTCTTACTTTAGTCACATCTAAACTCCAGATTAATATTCACTTATGAAATTTTAATTGGATGCATTGATATATTATATGTGTAAGGTTGATGTCTGTACTTAGGGGTTCATTTAATGATTCTGTCACAGTTTTCCATAGAGGAACCAACTACATGACTCACTTGTTCTCACACAATTGTGATTTTCTTTCTTTTTTATGTTTGTATTTCTCACTTTTCAATGTGGAAATTGCTGGAGTGCAATTCTTGCAGTCACAGCCTAAAGCCTACACAGCATCTGTTATTTATCGTATAGTTGCCATAACATCAGCACCAGATGGAACAGTACTGTACTAATTGTTTTAAGTAATATTTGCTTGTTGTAACCCAATTTTACTCATTGTGTGTGTGTGTGTGTGTGTGTGTGTGTGTGTGTGTGTGTGTGTGTGTGTGTGTGTGTGTGTGTGTGTGTGTGTGTGTGTGTGTGTGTGTGTGTGCGAAAGAGAGAGAGGAGAGAGAAAGGAAGAAACAAGGAGAGAGCATGAGCTTTCATCACAGTCAGTTCCGCCAGCTGCTATCTGTCATAGAAAATCAGTTTGATGGAGCCCATTGTACACACACACACACACACCTACACTCACACACACACACACACACACACACACACACACACACACACACACACACACACACACACACACACACACACACACACACACACACACACACACACACACACACACACACACACACACGCACACACACACACTTCACCTAATAACATCACATCGTCCAGGTACTCAGGTCTGCCTCAGTATAAAAACCACTTAACACCTCAAGTTAGTGATGAACTGGAATGGATGGGATTACCGAAATCATCGAACAAATAAGGCAAAGTTATGAGAGAGAATAAAAAAGCAAAAACATTTTAAATCTGGGAAATTCATGGTCAAGGCTGTACTAATAATAAATTAGATGTGAACATTACATTATGAAGTAAAATTAAATTGTAGATCCACAAGCTTGCCCCTATTTTGTTAAGGACACTTCCATGTACCAGTGGTTACTGAGATATTCCTTCTTTTTGTCTTCGTTTTACAGCGTCTCTGTACAACAAAGAAAAGAAAGAAAAGAAACTTTCTAAACCTGACTTTTGCTGTGCAGATGGTTTCATATTGAATAATAAAATGGGAGATTTTTAAGAGCAGCACAGTGGTGAGATGCTTCACAGCTCCTGGTTTGAATCCTGTTCATGTAAGTTTATACCATGTTTTCTCACACCGGCAAGGGTTTTCCTCCCACGGTCCACATGCATGCATGTTGTATTTATATATGATTCCTAAATATCTGTAGCTAAGAGTATACATGGTCATCTGAGTCATTTGTCTATGTGTTGTCCTGTGATGGACTTGAGCTGTTCAAGTCAAACCTCACTTCTCAGCCAGCGGAGGCCCCCGCTGTGTATTGAAGGATGGATCAAAACTTAAACTTATCAGATTTATCCATAGCTGAAAGCACGGCCTGAAATTTTTATGAGAGCATAAGGAGACAATAATTCAGCTCACTCATGAAACACAAGAATGAGCCCATGTCCTATCCTGTGTATTAAAAAACAAAAGAAAAAAGACTCCACAATTGCCCGTCTTCTGTGGGGGATTCTGTCTTCCGTCTGTCGGCCTCCCTGCAACCAGCCTCTGCCACAGCGAGACACGGTCCCTGGAGACTCAGCTGAGTTACCGTCTCCACAAGCAGAGATCTAAGCAACGCCTCGGCTCAACGGTACCAATGCCCTGCCGTAACTATAACGTGCACAGGATTTTGGGTCTTAATCAATCTTGAATTGATCAATTCCCAAATTTCTAGTTAATATTTAATAATCTCCTCAATTCGGAAATTTAGCTGACTACTTTTTATTTTCTGCAGAATGCCTACATTCTGAGGTTATTTAGTTAATCAGTGCTGATTTCATGTTTGTGTTTACTTTATTGACATTCACTCAGTTTTCTTCTAATGCATTTAGTTTGCCATCCCATAATGATTTTGACCTAAATGAATAAAATCCATTATATTGGCACCTTTCAGCATTATTTCATGTTTGTGATAAAGTTCACAACTCAGAGTTGATTTTCCATGTGTGTTTTTCCGTAACGGTTGAAGTCCCTTCAATGAGAATTTATGACTTCAGATGACTGTTAATTAATTAGACTAATGAATTAATTATTATTTGAATTATTTTTCCTCTATTACAGAGGCGGTGCCCCAGTTCAGCAAGGAATACAGTTAAAATCGGTCATCATAATTATTATTCTGGCTAACCTGAAACTTCAAACTTTATTAACTAGCAATATTTACATTTATAGAACACATCTCTACGTTACGTTCCCACATCTGCTCACTGTCCTGTACTGGATTGTCTCAGCTGTGCTGATTTGCACAGCTTGAATCTGGGTTCCTGTCTGGTGTGGTGGACCCCGGTCTGTACCACACTTCTAGTGAAATATCTATGAAAAAGATGCTCACTTATAGAAAAATAAATTCAGCCCACATTTAGATGCCAGCAACATAAGTTCAGATATGCGACACACAACAAAAACACCCACAGAATAACACTTTCAACGCTTCAGCCCAGTGTGGGGCCTTTTCATTTATAATCCGCAGAGCATACTATAATGACTGTGCTTACTTGTGTTAAATGAAATGGCCATTCATAACACGATGGACCACCTACCATGTGGGACCATGCATAACATAATGGGAGTCAGGTATGTTACACCACACAAGTGTATCCAATTCAAGACACAGCCGGGTGCAAGGAAAGGTTGCTGTCCTGTTTTTACACATGGTGAGGATCTCATTAAAAACAATATATTGCTATTCAGCATTTAAAAAATCATGAAATGTATGTAGTTCTTGAGATACTGCTTTAACAGTCAACAAGGAGAAATGTTTTCTCTTCCTACAGAAGATACAATGATGTGCTCTAAAACTGTCACCTGTAATGAATCTAAGTGCATTGTGATAAACAGCATCAAGGGCTCTGAGCATATGGGGCGGTTGCATCCATGTAAATCACATTAGAGTAGTCGAATACTAATAAACAATGTTGTCTGTATAGTCGGCAGTTCACCCTTTAAAGAAAAGCATTATTTATGTTGGTTGAAGTACCTTAAGCCCATTCATTTTCCTGCTTATTTCTAGTTTGAACAATGAACAGATAAAGCTGTGTAACAAATTAAAGACCAGTGTCAAGTGTCACGGTAAACAAATTCAGTGAGATTGAACTTTTATTCTATACGTTTTGAAACACTTTTAGTTAAGATATTTCCTTGTTGGGTGTTTTGAATGAAGAGGATAGTATTTTTTCCAAAGCATACCATAATGCTGCAGGTGTTGGGTTGATAACTTGTTGCCGTCAAGACCACAGCATGTGATTTGCATCTACTTCTCAAACCATTCAGTGACCCCTTGTGCTGACGTAGGAATACGTCATCGTCTTAGAGGCCACTCTCAGCCGAGTATAAATGTTTCATCACATGATGACTCTCTCACAAAGAATTCATAAAAATGCACAGTGAACATTCTCTCAAATAGGACAAATGGCCCCAAACCATGCCTGAAAATGCTACCACAGCTTAACTGAACTCTTCCTTACTGCAGTGATCACGAGTTCAGGATTTCCCTTTAATTTCTTACTCTTCTGGAAAAAAAAATACACTTGTAATAACTACACAAATGTCAAAAATGATGCAATAGAACTACATATAGAACTAAAGTATATAGTTATAGTTTGAAACTGATCAGAATTAAACATCAAATTTGACTTGATTTATGTGGATATGTTGTTGAATTAAGAATTTGAATGAAAGATTTGTTTTTGGTTTTGGCATGTGTTTCTTTATACTATAATGGGTAAAGAAATCAGTGCTTGAGTGTTTTAAGTGCTTTTTCCTCTCCAAGGACACGGATTATACAAAACAAACCACAAAAAAGAGAAAAAAAATAATTGAAGTTGCAAAAAACAAGCTTGCCTGCAATTTAGAGAGTTTCATTTATCTCTTTTGATAATGCAACTGAACACTTTTACATCCCCTAACTTATTAAGAAGAAATTAATCTATGCTAATTTCAAAGTTTAGTGAATTTAACTTTAAATGTCTTTTTATATTAAACAGAGTGAAAATTAAAACGCAAGTCACCAGACCTTTTGCTCATTAGGATAAATCCGAGATTAAAGTCAGATACACATCTCATCTGGTAAACATGTTTTGTTTTTTTTATTTCAGAATGGTGGTGGCTTGTAATGTGTTGAATTATGAATTCAGCTATTCCACAAGGTACCAGACTTCAGTAAATCTGAAATGAAGTCCGGTATGTTCTAGAGTTGCTCAGTGTGCTGATCCTTATCTCCGGTTTAGTTGTGTCATGTGAAGAGGATGTTCAATCAAGAGAGCCCTAAAACTCAAATGAACTGTTAAAGGTTTTGATGTAGAAATGTCATGATAATTGTAAAAGTCTATGAAGGAGCTGCAGTAAATGCTTAATGTAGATTGTTGTAACTAAAGTAGGTTTCACGAGAAGGAATCCAGTAGGATTCCCTGCTTATCTGACTATGAAGGAGGGATTTATACACAGAACCATTATATTTAGCACTTGTGACCTCATCATACGTGTTTATGCTGCACTGGTTTCACCTTAAAAATTGTATTTTGCAGCTTTCCTCCACATTTTGCTGTTCTTTTACATACAATGATGCTATTTGTCATTTGCCATCCCTCGAAGATGATCTCTTTGCGCTGTGTCAGTGTTAGTTATCTTTTCCCCCATATCTGATGGTCCATTTTTTAGTAAATTTCAAGGGAATTGGACACTTGATTTGCAATAGCTAACACTCTTTTTATTCATGAATTCTGCCCTGCTAGTTCAACAGATGTTGTTTATTTGACCCTATTTTTAAGCATTTGGAGTATTTCAAAACATTTTTCCTTGGTAATATATTTCATGTATTTTACTTTTTTGTTTATCTGGTTAATTGCTGTTTACAGTAAGAGTGTGAATTATAAAGAGACAATTGGGAGTTCAAGTTTTTCTTGAGGGCTCAAAGGAAATTGAGTGCAGTAAAAGCATGTGATGCATGAACATGAAGTTTTTACCATTTTCTAAGTGTCTTGCTTGTTTAACTAATGTTTGCAGTGTCCAGATCATGCTGATGATGCATGTACTTCACTCCACAACACCCTTTTTATTCAGGGGTCACCAAAAATGACTCAAACAACAGTAGCAGGCCAACATGTCTCATATTAATCAGCATGTGAGCCATGTACACAGGTGTGGTACTGCAGTCTCACATCTTAGCCGGGGTTTAAACTGTTTCAGTAAATGGTACAGCAGCAATAAAATCTTCTTAAAAGCCTGAACTAGACTGACTGCTGTTTCTATCCAGTGATAAAAATATGATTTATTGCATTTATGTAGCTAACACTTTGAACTCACAAACTTATCAGATACTGTCCTTGTCTTTCATTTCATTTCTCATCATGCTCTTCTCCCCTCATCTGTTCATCTGTTCTTCCGCCCTGTCTGCAGTCCTGTTCAGAGGCCATGTGTTGAGGATTTCTTAAAATCACATTTCTGATGCAGTGATTAGGTCAAAAGAAAATGTGAGTGCATTACGTTTATGAAGTACGGCTGATCCGTTTATACATTTGAAATAAAAAAACAGCTTCTTATTATTAATGTTGTTCGTTCCATTCATTTATATTTTAGTTTAAGTTAGTTATTTGACATCTTAATCAAATTGAGTTGTTGTCCTTTTTGTGTCCAGGCTAGTACAGCCTCCAAACATGGACGTTTCAGGCCTGTTTTTGGGGGTGCTGCAGCACCACTAAATTGAACCGTAGCACCCCTAAAATTTAAGAGATTTTTATTTTTTGTCGTATTTCCATGTTTAATAAGCTGACGAAATGTCAAAACCATATACAGTATATGGTTTAAACGTAATATTTTCTAATTGTTTAACTTTTTTATTGAGGAATCAGTCACAGAAGAAAATGTCCAATATCACAGTTCTATCCTCATTTTAAAAATAAAAGATATACAAAACGAACACAAGATACATAAGAAAACAACACACAGAAAAAGACCTGTATAAAACAATCCCCATTTCCCACCCTCCCCGGTTCCCAGGACTTACATCTTGTCACAACAGGGGTGGCCATCAAATCGTACCACTATTCAGCTTGAGTCATCAATACATTGTAGAAAGGTCTTCTCAGTTTGTTTACTAGTGAGAACCGTATTCTCTCCAGATGAGAGAGCTTCACCATTTTCCAGCCATAATTTAAAGCAGCACAACGTAACTTTCAGCTTTTGTTGAGTTTGGCGTCTCCTTTGGACAAAAGCGGTAGTGCTTTACCAGTAGCGTGGAAGGGTTCCTACTATGCTCCTCAAAGTTACATAGTGCCAGTGAAGATGATACAGACCCCTCAGACCATGACAGAGGTGTGATTAAACCTGTTGGAAGTTGATGTACCATCACAATGACTCTGGAAATATTATATTAAAGGAGCATGAAGCTCCTTTTAAGAAATGAGACTCTCTAGCGCCACCCTTCACCACGACGGCCGTTGGGGGTACTGCAGCCAACAGTGAAGCCGGCACGGGAGAACAGGGAGAACGCACATGCAGCGTCATGTGACGTCACATCCGCAGCCCAGCGCGGGAAATTCGGGACCGAATTGCAGCATTTTGCAGCACACAGCCTGTTCAAGGCAAAGGAGAGATACACTAGAGGGCTCATTCCTTTGGGTTTGGAATGCTTCATCTGACATTATTACTAGAAAACTTAAAATGTATACGGATTTTTTTCATAAATCCTGCCACAATCCGGCCTCAAGCTCCTTTAAGGTGGAAAAGTTACGTAGTGTCGCTTTAACAGGAGGGATTTCTGTTTTTTTTCCCAAAACATCAAAACAACTTTCTTTGCTATAATAAAAGCATAAGATAACAGTTGTTGTTGACATCTATTAAGTTGAGAAAACTGATCAGAGACTCCAAACACGATCAAAACTGGATCCAGTTTCAACTCTGTTTGCAACATATCTGACAAAGTTTTACATATGCAAGACCAAAATTGAATTACCTAACTAACTAACTGGAACACAGAGCATAACAGTGGAGAAGAGTGGCTTCTTCAGTAAGGCATTTGTCACATAGTGGGGATATACTTGGAAAGATTTTGTGTAACTTTGTTTTAGCATAGTGAATAAACGTAATATTTTAACAACAAAGTACAGTAGCGCCCCCCCATGCTTGGAAAATGGTTTGATCCGCCACGTCCCTCCCACATATCCCGCACCTGAGCGCTTCAGAGCAGCAGCGGTGCCAGAGTCTGAGCGGTGAGTTACTGGTGACAAATTTCTTTACCAATGCCACTAAATACCAACACATTATTATCATCACCAGTCCTTATTTCTGCTCCATTTAATATTTGGTCACTGTTTATGTTGTTAGTACGGAAGAGCATTAGGGCCAGGCAGGAGAAAAATTAAGATAATATTTTAGAGGAGGAAGAATTTTTTTTTTCATTGTGCACTTCGAGAAAAAAGTCGAAATGTTTAGGAAAAAGTCGAAATGTCAGGTTAATGTTGAAGTACAATTCCGAGAAAATAGTCGAAATGTCAGGTTAATGTTGAAGTACAATTTCAAGAAAAAAGTCGAAATGTTGAGGAAAAAAGTAAAAATTTCGTGAATAAAGTCGAAACTTTGAGAAAAAAGGCGAAATTTCGACCTTTTTCTCGAATTGCACGATAAAAAAAAATCTTCCCCCCTCAAATATTTTTCTCCTGCCTGGCCCTGATACATACTTCCGTTAGGTAGGAGTTAGCTAATGTTTTTTCTTGTTAGGAAATGTTCGTTTTTTTTAATTATTATTTTATTTAGGCTATTTCTTTATTTTTTTCTTTTTGTTTTTAGGAAATGTTACAGGTCAACCACTTAGGGTTGCCACCTTTCAGAAATAGAAATAAGGGACGCCCTGATTTCAGCAGCGCAGGAGCCAAAAAAAAGCCCCCAAAACTTCTAAACTAAATAAAAATGTGTTTATTTTATATGAAAAAAGAAAATGCTTTGATTTAAAGTTTAAAGTGCTTTAATAGCATTGAACTTGCATGACTGTACAGACAGACAACCATGTCCACATCAGCCCAGATGTATAATATAGATACAGGTGAAGAATATGGTGTCAAAGTTAATTTATTTCAATAATTCTACTAGAATATGGTGTAAAAGTTAATTTATTTCAATAATTCAACCAGAAAAAGGTGTAAAAGTTAACTTATTTCAATAATTCAACTAGAATATGGTGTAAAAGTTAATTTATTTCAATAATTCAACTAGAATATGGTGTAAAAGTTAATTTATTTCAATAATTCAACTAGAATATGGTGTAAAAGTTAATTTATTTCAATAATTCAACTAGAATATGGTGTAAAAGTTAATTTATTTCAATAATTCAACTAGAATATGGTGTAAAAGTTAATGAAAATACGGTACAAATCGTGTCCCGTATTAGTTCAATACGGGACGCAACATTTTTTTCTCAAATAAAGGACAATTCTGTATTTTACGGGACGGGTGGCAACCCTACAAACACTGTCCTCTGTGTGGTTATCTGATGAGCCAACTGAATCCCATTAACGTTATATACTATCTTACTGTGTGTTTGTGTGTAGACAGACAGACAGACAGACAGACAAAAAGCCTTATCAAGGACATACGGATGTTTTTTTCGAAAAAAAAGAGCCAGGTTCAGGTAAGAGTGTATGATCACATGGTGTGAATTAATTTCCCATTGCAACCAAATATTCAATTAGTTGTTATTTGTAATTTGGATCAATTTATATAATTTACTAGATATAAAAAAACATTGTTAGGTTGTTATTTTATATTTGGTTGATGTTACAAAGAAAGAGGAGCAGAGAGCAGACTTTTAGTTTAGTTTATTCCTTTTTTAGTATTTAAGTAATTTTTCATCTAGTTGAGTACAATATATTTGTGCATGATTGTTAGTGCAAAGAGTGAGAAATGAAAGACGGAAAGCAGAGGAGACAGTGCAGGCTCAGGAAGAACCAGGTAAGAAAACAGAAAGAAACTGTTAAACTGAGAAAGAAAAACATTCCATTCACAAAAAAGTATGACGCTAGATTTAAGCTTGGAGTTGTAAAATATATAAATGCCTCAGCTACCGATTGTTTAGATACCGGTACATACGGTTTGCAATATTTGTATATGTTTACCATATACCTTACAGTACTTTTGAGCTAAAAAATATGTTCGACAGTAACTGTCACAATAATGTCCTGGTGCAACTCTGTGTAAAAATAAAGGCAGCGAATAACTGCCTGGTTCTTTTAAAGTTTATTTTGGTCATTAAATGCCCGGATTATTAATTGTTGAAATATGATTGTATATTTCTTTTATAGTTACAATTCATTTCTCTTTTGCTGTGGCTCAGCAAAAAACTTTTCTTAGATTTATTGGTTTACTCGCAGTGTTTCATCTACCCAAAATGTGTTATGCTTTTCTTTCACAAATATGGGAATGATGATCTAAAATTGCATTAAAGTGTACAAAACAGTGAAATATATCTTGCCTTGCCGGCCAGCACTCTGGGTGCTCTGCACCCCAAAAGCTCTGATCCTAGAATCGCCCCTGCCTCCAACCCTCCTGCAATTCTGAACAGAATGTGGGTATAGTGTTGGATTTATAGCTGTTTGTTGAGTACATTTCATTTACCTTCTGGAACACAAACTCTTCTTAAATTTAATATTTAGAAAGACTGTGCCTTGTGGGGGAAAAGTTGAAGTTAGCTATAACTAAGAACCATGTTGTTCATCAACTGCAGAACTCACACACCTGCAGTTGTGGTGGCAGGAGGAAACTACTCATCTATCTCCCAGCTTGACCCTGCTGCGATACTTCTCTCTTTCTCTTCTCTGTTTTTAAGAAAGAAGAGATATGTCCCCTGTTGCCACAGTCACGGCTGCTTTACTAACAATGACTGCAATGTGCTCTCTGTCTAACTGCGATGGTCTTACACAAAATCTGCCCTCGCCAGATTGTATGCAGATCTGCTGCTTAAATAAGACACAAAATGGTTAAAATGGCTAAAAAGAGCTGTCTTACCAGCGTACCTAGCGTAGCTACTCCATCCAGCCTCACTTCCAGGTTGCTGCCTTTGCTCCA
This sequence comes from Cololabis saira, assembly GCF_033807715.1. Taxonomy (NCBI): domain Eukaryota; kingdom Metazoa; phylum Chordata; class Actinopteri; order Beloniformes; family Belonidae; genus Cololabis; species Cololabis saira. The sequence goes on along the minus strand of NC_084588.1, from coordinate 36,049,795 downwards.
TACCCACAATGACCAGCCCAGATGTTAACTGGGTCGATTGGTGATTGGTCACACCAAAATAGTGATATGCAACCTGATGTCTCAAGCCAAAAGACAACACTGTAATTAATAATTCTAAACATTTGGTTTCTATCTATGCAGTGGCCCTGTGAATAGACCAGCCCTTTGAGAGGCCTAGAGAGAAAAGTGAAGGAGGAGTATTAGGGAAAAGAAAAATGCTGGATGTGCTTAGACTTCAAGGATGAGGGCTGAGTGAATGTTGGGAAAATGAGGCAAGAAGTACTTACTGTAGTACAGTGAGGAAGGAAGATGAAAGATTTGATATAAGGGAAGAGAAAAGGAGGCAATCAAAAAGATTGATTGAAAGAAAAAATAAGATGGATGAACACATCAGGGCCAAAAGCAGAGGAAAATGAGGGGGCTTTGTGCACAGTATCGAGATTGGAGGATGGGGATAGGGTATAGGGAAGGGTACAGAGAATGTGGTGGTTGGCAGTGACGGCTTACTGATTTACAGCAGGACAGCAGGGTTACCTCATAAACCCCAGAGTGCAATAAACCAGTAAGTCTAACACTTTAACTCGTGTTTCACACCTTTGATTATTTTTTATGCCACATTACCACTCTTCATTTTTGTGAAATGGCCACAAAAAAAGGTTTTCTTGAAATAAACAACTTATCCCATAGAAGAGTTATTATAAATAATAATAATTTATCTATTACTGTTTCAGCAGTAGGTACATTTATGTGGTAGTGCATGTGCAAGATCGAAGAGTTTTAAATTCCCCTTCAAGGTGCATCGAAATAAACCGATAGTCCTTTACTTCGTGGAATTGCATTTCCCAAAAGATGGATGTAAACAAGTGTTTGTATAGTGTGATGTAATTTTTTGGCTTTAAATAGTCAGATGTGTAAAGCCTTTTAAATGTTGGATAAAAAAATAAATAAAAAAATCTCTTCCATGGCAATATGACAAATGTTGGAGAAGCATCCCATTAAACGGTAAACACAGAACCATTTCAAACCCATATTTCGTAGTGTGATCAGAATGTGACTGATAATACAGCTACTCTATTGTACACTTCAATCAGTTATCCATTAAGCAAGCTTGTACTCTGTTAGATTATTTTCATAACTGCCTGAAAATCATGTAACTATCTCCAGAAAAGCATTGTAAAATTAATGATACAGCAAATACAGAAACAAAAGATTCTTGAAAACCAAACAACTGGCAGTTTATACTTCCACATTTCAGACTTTAACGTGCAAAACCCCCGTATGAAAAATGCAACTCGTCATAGAATTACTGCTTCTTTTATAGCATTAAGGCTTCACTTTTACTGTTACAACATTTTAATACTTTTTCTTCTGCTGGTGAATTTCACACCATAATATAATAGTAATTGAAATTTCACTTGAAATAAAAGTAAATGAAAAAAATAAAACTGATCTCAAAATCGACAGATATTTCTGTGGAACTAAAAACCTTGTATTAAGCAAACAAAATGATTTTGGTTATTTTACATTCCCTACCTTTTTTTTTCTAAACAATACTGCTATCCTTTCCAATTACATTGCTGACTGCTGTCTGTCCAGACAGGGGATTGGTCAGGAGTGTGAATGCGTGTCTGAAGTGCTGAGTGACTGCATGTTCAAATGTGAGAGGAAGGATGGAAGGATGGATGGAAGGAATGGCGCAAATAATAGGCTCCCCTATCTGGAGGTGAGAGACGAGGAGGTGCAGAGGGAAGTGAAAGAGAATAGATGGATGGTCTGGAGCACCAGGATGAGTGTAGATAATGGCCAGACATAATATCCGTCAGACAGAGAAGGGAAGAGTGACGGAGAGGAAAACGAGGGGATAGACAACAGGTAAGGTGTGGCAAAGCATGGAGGCAAGCATGAATGGATGCAAAGAATGGAGGGACAAGTGTTGAAGGAAGAGTGCAGATAAATCTCAAATGTGGAAGGAGGGGAGAGAAATTGAGAGTTTTGATACTTGCGCATGAATGGTGCAGGGAGTATAGATAATGTGCTACGTCTTGCGTATAGAGGGAAGAGAGGTTACAAAGATGAGAAGGAAGCATGTAGAGATGAATTGAAAGTTGTAAATGGATGATATTGTCATACCCTTAACGTTTAAAAGGGATAGTATATGTCCTTTTTTATGTACATTGCAGTGACTTTTGATTATGAATCTCATGCTCTATAAGATTAAGAGGCCTATCAGATGGCATACAGTATGCACTGTTCTGATCATGAGAGCTGAGTACACTGCATGGGAGGAGGGTGCACAAGCACAAATTATGCCAATGTCAGTTGCCAGGGGGAACAAAATACTTTCCAGGAAGTCAGTACCAGATACTTAATAGTTTTGCTTCACAAATATAGCAAAAACAAAACATTCATGACTTTGGTTTCACTGACAAGTCAGGTGCAGGCGAGATGTCACGAACAGGTACAGGGTTTGAGTACATGATATCTTCAAGCAGAGACAAGAGTCCGGAGAATTAAGGCTCATCCAGGAGTTCCAGCTGCACACTGACCATTTTCAGATGTAGTTCAGACTGAGTGGGGAATAGTTTGACAGCCTGTTGGGGAGAAGCAGTGAGGCTCACAAAAATGAGGACAAGCTTCAGGAGGCTGATCACTCCAATAGAACATCTAGCAATTTGTCAGAGGTGGGTGGTTATGTGGTCTGTCAGGTTCTCTGCAATTGGAAGCATCAAGGTGTTGTCACAGAGTGGTGCACTGAAGTGAAGCTTTTTTCCTTTTTCAACTTCAGCACAAGGATGATGCAATGATTGTCAGGGACAACGCATTCTTTCCCAACGCAACACATATAAAATAAATGGGATTGGTAGCAGAGCTCACTGCAGTGGCCGCTGCATTCCATGAGAAAGGACTTCAACTTTATATCAGTGTGTACTATGTTGATTCGAGTTGTAGACAGTGTCACTGCGGCAAATTCCAGCACATGACCCCAGCACGTCTTGCTCAGGACAGGTAATCTGATTCTCATAAATTTACTGTGGGGTAGCATAGATAAAAGTCTAAATCTAATGTCTGTAAGAGCAAAGAGGAGAACAGAAAAGAAGGGAGGCAAGTGGAGAGGATGGAGACAGGAGATGGATGTATTGATAGAGAGGACTTAAGGGGCCAGTTTAAAATATGGTTAGACGCGATGTCTGGCGACGGAAAGGAGAGCAATGCTGGAGAGAGACAATAGTGGGTAGAGAAATGGAGGAGCTGAGCATAAATGATGAGATAGGTCTAATGTGTGGAGGAATAGCAGAGGACATATGGGAGGATAAGGGGGGAATGGATGAATGGATGGTGGGACAGAGTACGGGGATGAATGTGGTAAAGAGGGGAGACTGAGAGGGGGAGATGGATAGATGGACAGTGGAAGAATGAGTGTAGATAATGGCTAAGCCTAATGTCTGGAGGGCTGACATCCATCTGACTGACCGAATTATGGTCCAGCTAGCTTTCTCCTGGCTAATTACTGGAACACAGGATTCTCTCTCCGTCTTTCTCTGCCTGTGGCCTTGCCTCTCTCTCTACTTCGCCACTCAGGGTGATTTTGAGGGCTTACGAGAGTTGAGGATGCCCATGCTGATAACATGTCACCCTGTGCAGCTTGTAGATCAGCTTTTACCTGCCCTTTTATTTCCCCTTGTTAGTAGAGAAACGCACATGCCTAGCAGATGGCTCTGCATAGCAAATTCATTTTGTTCCCTGCCCACTTCTTCACTCATTTACCTTATTTATCACGCCCCTGCTCCCTTGTCAAATATATTTTTTTCATATAAACTTAAGAGACACAATAATACATTTGCTATTCTGGTTAGATATTTACGTTTAAACTTATGAAGTTTTCTTTGTAGGGAGTGAATAAGTGGGGTTAAAACTACATCACACTGTATTCATTTAACTGACTCTTTAACTTTAACTGACCCCAAAAAATGTATGAATAAGGAATATATCTGGGGCAATTTTGGATTCAGTATCTTGCTCAGGGTTATTTCAAATTATAAACTGGGATGTGTGGATTGATCCTAATGACAAATGTCCACCCATTGTCCCAAGCGACTGCTGGTTTCTGACTAGCTGCTCTAATCATGACCACGCTTAGATGACCTGGTAATGAGTACCAATATGTGCATTGAATAATAAAACCTTTAAACATTTCTATCTTCAGTTTTTGCATTTAATAAACGTATTAAAATAAAGGAAGCCAGTATAAAAACATTTTTATTGGATACCACCAGCGCATATCCGGCAAGCTTGGTATAAATTCTTCATGTGTCTGATGTTTATAGGGGGCAATGGAAACAGCGCTCCCCTTTTATAAGAAGTTTCATTATTTAGTGTTTTGACAGTGGAGAAATCATGTCTTTGGCACAGCGGAATCTCCCAGACTGAGATTTAGTGTCAGGGACTGCTTTCAGATTCGGTTTACATCGTTCTAAGCCTTATCAAACCAATTTCCTTTTGTTCCCTGAAGATGCAGTTATTATCTTCCTGGAAGATTGAACATATTCTCTCGTTCAACACATTTAATGTGCCTCCAAAGATGTCCACTGTAGCTTAACCACACCAAGAAAACATCCCACACAGGAGAGCCTCTGCAGCAGGGAACACTTGCTTGTTGAACACCTTGTGAATAATAACACCTGCAACCTTTATTATTTCTGAGCACATTTGATATTTATCTGCATTGTTGTTTTTCTTCACTTGTGCTTAAACATATTTTAAGCATAATGAGCTGTTCATGAACTCTGCAAACATTCCATCTCTCTAGCCTGTTCATAAGTGATGAAATTGCAAATGAAAATTACTGATGCTCTTTTTTTTTTTGTATCTTTGCATCTGTAATGTATCAGCAAAGCTGGAGCCACAGAATGACTGACACCTAAAATATAGCAAGAAAAATAATTAGTTCAGCTTCGTCAAAACAGACATTGAAGCAGGTTCAGGTGACCAAGTCACTGGAAACAAACTATATGGGCTCTTCAGGTGGTTAGTAGTGAGCAGCAGATCCACTGGAGGATGAATAGAGAACGTTGGGAGACGAGCTTTGGGGATTTTTGGGGCATTTTGCTCCAGGAATCTTCAAAAAAAGTATTCTTCAAGTTTTTGTTCCAACCATGGAAGAAGAGGTCATACCAAAAATAGTTTAGCCCCAAACACAAACTTGGTCCAACCCCGCCCCCCAGAAAAGCACATAAGCATTAAAAACTAATTAACAAGGAGGGGCAAGCAGTAAAAAAAAAAAAATTGGGACGGAGACAGTTCATGCACAAACAGGCTGAGAATAATGAAATCACAAGGCTGGATAAACACAGGACAAGAACACTGACAATCTGGCACTGGGGAGAGGTGAGACTGCTGCTTAAGGAGGAAACAACACAGGTGAATGGGATCAGTAATTAGAGTGGAGTTTCAGTGAGATGCCTTCAAGGTCGACTCTGGAAACAAAAGACCATGACAGCATCTGTTATCCACAAATACCAACCCCATTCTATGTTGCCCTGCATCAAACACATTCATGGTAAAATGTCTACAATCAGTGCTTTTATTAGAGTGGATTTAACGTCACACCAAAAATTCTCTAATGATTTAAAACAGAAGGTCAGAGTCTATGGGCTCAAATTAATGCCATAAGTATTTTGTATCTGTAAATAAACTTTGTACTTGTAGAAATATTTTGTGCGTGTGCAGAAAATATTTGTACTTGTAGAAATATTTTATGCGTGTGCAAAAAATATTTGTACTTGCAAAAAATATTTGTACTTGTAGTAATATTTTGTGCGTGTGAAAAAAATATTTGCACTTGCAAAACATATTTGTACTTGTAGATACAAAGCTACAAACGTTTTACAAAGCTACAAAGTTTTTTTTACAAAGCTACAAACTTTTTTTACAAAAGCTACAAACTTTTTTTCAAAAGCTGTAGTGCCGAAAAACAATATATATCCCCCCTCACAAAAATAAGAAAAATAGAGAAACATATTCTTTCATTAACAAAGCATATTTTACATTTTTATACATTACATTACATTTTATTGTTATTTTATTGTCTGAAAAATGGTTCAAATATGTTATTTTGTTATTTGAATTTTTTTTATTTGTTTTGTTGATAAAAAAATATGTCTCTATTTTTGTGAGGGGGATATATATTGTTTTTCGGCACTACCTTGTTCTCTATAGCTGATATAACATGAATTACTCCTATGTGGGATCAATAAAGTTCTTATTTTTGCCATCTGAGAAAATTAAATATATTATATTTGGTGCCTAACTGTTTCCCAAGTATATTAGTGCGTGTGTGAATGAATAAATGAGACGTAAAACGTACATTTCTTTGTAGAAAGGTGCTTTATGAAAATAAGTCCATTTACTTGTATTAGTTTGCAGCCCAGTCTTGCCACATCCAATATGGCGGCGACGTCAGTAGGCGATGCAATGATCTGATTGGCTCTCCAGAAACGCTTTGAAACCCGTGCCAAAGATCGCTGATTGGCTGTTAGTTTTGGCACGTCAAAACACTGCCATAACTCGTAGTTGTAAAAAAAGTTTGTAGCTTTTGAAAAAAAGTTTGTAGCTTTTGTAAAAAAAGTTTGTAGCTTTGTAAAAAAACTTTGTAGCTTTGTATCTAGAAGTACAAATATTTTTTGCAAGTACAAATATTCTTTGCAAGTACAAATATTTTTTGCACACGCACAAAATATTTCTACAAGTACAAAGTTTATTTACAGATACAAAATACTTATGGCATTAATTTGAGCCCATAAGAGTCTCTAAAAATCATTCAGAAATTAATCAACTTTGTCAACACACAGAACTGTATAAACTGATCATTCTACTGATCAGTCATACTTCTATGGGATTCAAATTGCCTTTCTCTCTGTACCGTATTCGTTTTTTTTTCTCTCTGCTAGTTAAAAATGATGGCCTAAACAACGGGGCAAATGATTTAATTTGGGAGGCTGCAGGACACTATCCTGCAGCCAGTATCTACCTGCATGTGTGTATGAGCTTTGAGATGGCTGCTTTACAAACATGTTCATAGAAAACTGCAAAGGGCCGAAGAGCAAGCTTGTTTTGCTGTGGTTGTCTATATGCTGTACACTGTGTATTTACTATTTGTGTGCACAAAGTATAAGTTTATTAATCCTCCCTAGAGCTGCAGTACAAACGGATGAATGCTTATTACTTGTGTTCGCATCAAATATGAATGCTGCCATCAGGAATCAATAACTTGCAGTTGTAAAAATGGGTGAGACTAGCAGATTATTACATCCATATTTTATAACTAGGTTTCTCTCTATCTAAAGTACTCTGAGATTACTTTTTCTTGTAGAACTACATAAACAAAATAAAATGTAGCTGATAAAACTACAATAATGATGTTTATGTTAAATAAAGTCATTGTACCTTCTCAATAAACTCAGGGATATCTTCTTAGATTGTAACGATGGTGTCTGATTCATCCTTGTAGTTTCAATACATCACACTATTATGGCTAGTGTCGTGGCAATGAGTATGTTTTTCTTAGAAATAGGCACACACTTGTAAAAGGAAATGTCCCCTTAGGACAATGAAGACCCTCTTTCTGTCACACTTGTGGAAATCTGGATTCCTGTTCTGAATTTAGCCTTTCATATAATTTAAAAACAAATGAAGTGGAAAAAAAATATATAGCTTGTATCAGACATCAAGTGTGTCCATATGCAATGCATATTCATCAGAATATGGGTAAACTATAAACAGGAGAAAAGTCCAGTAGCCATATGTCTTTAACTAAATTCTGTTTTTTCTGCTGATACAATCTGACTAAACACTATAATTTCTTTAGGTTTATTTAAGTGAAGTTCAGACTACAACATTTTCATTGTTGTAGGATAGTACAATACTGTAATAGACGTCCTTGTGTTTTGATTGGGAATCACCCAATCACCAGACTCAAACCCAAACGTGTGTCCAGTCAAGTTTATTTTTTGTCATTTCACTGAACAAGTTAAAAAACAATGCACTTCAGTAGATATAGAAAAAAGAAATACAACTTTGTACATGACGTATAGATTAAAATGATTCAACATGCATAGTCTTAGGTGAAAGCTTGTGAAAATAAATGTTTTTTATTGTGATACTTGACTGCAATTTGTGTGGTAAACAGTTGCAAAGGTTTGGACCGTAGTGTCTGAAAGCACCATAAGGTGAATTCAAATTTATCCTTGGTAAGAAATGAAGTACTTATTTGTTTGATGATGTTAGTGAGCATTTGGTCTTTGTCAAGCATTTAGCAGTAAGTACTGGGAACAATGAGGGCAAGTTCATCCATACTCATGACATCCCAGATAGCAAAATATGAGTGAATCAACGTTGAAATATGGTTAGGCAGAAAAATTGAATCCACAGCCTGACATTTAAATTATACGAAAAGTGGTCGGACAAAAACAGCGCATTTTGATTCAACATTGATTAGACGTTGGGATTAAAATCCACAAAAAAACAACGTTTTCAACATTGGTTAACTGGGTAGAATTGGATGGTTGTTTGATGGTTGATCCACCATCAATCTACCTTATCCAAAAATCACCCTTTTTGACCATAATTCAGCATTAAATTAACATGTTTTGCTATCTGGGATTACACTAAAATAGAAGTGTCTTCCAAAATGTATAACATCCAAGATATTTTGTTGGAGTCTGCAAAGTGTAGTTCACATGTTAGAGATGGTGACTGTTGCCAGAGGTCTTTTTTAAGAATGTCCGTATAAATGTGAGCTCATGAATCTACACCGACTAGGCCTCAAGTGAGAAACACTGTCCTCAGGTAGAAAAAAAAAAAAAAAGACGGCAACATGGCTTACACACAAACAATTATCCTAAAGGTGGAGAAGGCATGGTTAAAATTTCGTCACATGTCCTTGGTCCAATCCGGCACTGGGATCTCCTGAAAGAGAAGAAACTACAACCCAGAGCCTTCCATCTTGGTTTCCCACATGTGCTTTGTTCTAAACACTGGTCCACCAAGCACAACTAGAAAAAACCTATTGGCTACATTTGGGACATGAATGAAGCGAACATACACTAATAATTTGGGAAAGATGAGGAATAAAAGAATCAATAAATTAATGGAAAATAACCAAAAAACAATATAACATAAACCCAAAAGTCAATACACAGTACTCGTAAGACATCCTTATATTAGTGATTATTTCTCTCTTTTGGGAGATAAAAAGACGACAGTCTGACCGCAACCACATTATCTGGGTGTATTAGTCCAATAAATTTGACTTTGATTTAGTTTGATGTTGTCTTGCAATGGAAAAGAAAAATTCAGAAAGTGTTGTTTTGATAAACACAGTGGATTGAAATGCAGCATCTAAATACTTTGTGTTAATGTATAAATTTTTTCCTGCCGTTTAATGAGTGTTAACGTTTATCTGTTACACAGCAGGGTTCATGTCGCTTCCTGAATTCATTAAACCTGCACTGGACTGTTAGAAAATTGAAGTTTGGTTTACTGTCAGTAATGATGCAATTTTCTTTCAGATGAATTTGACTCAAAAATATAATCAAAAACAAAACAAAAACAATCTGGAAATGTCTGGGATTTTGAGTTGCACACTGCTCAGATTGAATGTTTTATCACAAGTATACGGTTGAATTTTTCCTGCATATCTCTTAATTGGCCTGAATTTTTGGTGTAATTTTAGTTTTGGGATGTTTCTTGGGTTAAGACTGCCCGCAAGATAATGAAAATGAAACAAGGTGAAATAAAAAAAGAAAATGAAACAAGGTGGACCTCATTTCATTTACTGAAGCAGTGCCTCACTGAGAAAATTAACTGGTGCCAGTTTTAAATATAGTGGGTGGTTAATGCAATTTAAGGCTTCAATGAAATGTCTAATTACAGTATCTCATTTAACTATTGATATGGATAATTTCTTTCTACAATTCAATATAATTCAAAATCAAGGACAGTCATTATACTGCTCTGCCAGAAACAGAAGGAGAAAAGAGCTAGCCATGTGTGCTGGCCTTTTCCAGTTTTGGCTTTTACAAATGACAAGGCGCAACATTAGGTGAAGGAACGGAATTATCCTTTTTTTTTTAAATTTAAATATTTTAATGAGGTACCATAAAGATCAGATGGGGGTAACTGAGGCAAAGTTGCATTCTTATGGTAGAAAACAAAACAAATTCACAAATGATAATTTATCAGTGCAGAAACGCCTCGTCCTGTATTTTGCTGTGTCAAAGCCTGTAAGCTGTTTGCCCCATGGACTGTGCAAGAAAACATTTGAGATATTACATCACTTCTAGACTGGTGTCTTTGAGCTATATATATATATATATATATATATATATATATATATATATATATATGCAATAATGTTGCTTTCAACTTATTTGGATGGTGGTTTTGTTGCTATGCTTGGAGAATCAGGATTTGATGAGAGCAGAGGATGAGCGTAGAAACCCTTTGATACTGACAGCAGATAGACGCATGGTTTCAATGAACCACATTTCAGTCCCAGTTTCAGATTTGCTTCTTTGTCTGATAAAATAAACATGAAATGTGTGAACGAGACCAGCTTTATTGGGAATTTGGATGGGAAATGCAGAAAGTATATAAGTTATATAAAGTATATGCAAGCAAGGAGAGTGAGAGAAGCAAACAGATTCAATGAGCTGCCACAAAGCAGAAAGCAAATGTGATGTGGAGGATGCAGAAATCCAAAGCATATTAAGAGAAATGATGATCCATGATCTGAACCTTAATAGCAACACGATATCATAAAGTATGCAAATAAGTCAAAAGATTAAAATCCAAAAAGATTCAAACAAATGTTTTGGAATAACCAAGTCAGGCCCCAACCTAACTGAGATGTTATGGCATCTCCTTAGATGGACTTTGTGATCAAAACAGTCCCAAAATAATGGTGTACTAAAACCCATGTTGGTAGGAATGATCTATTAAAGATTTTACTGTTTGAAATGAGAAAAAAACACCTTTGATCAGATGATGTGATACGTACTGTAGAAGTCAGACATAATAGAAGAATGTAAATTAAGTGTATGGATAATATCCTTGAGAAAACGCAGTACAAAGATATTTATATGTTTGTGAGCTTGAAGGTTTGTGTGCCATTACAGTATATTGATTCGGAAGACCCCCTAAGGTTTGGGTTGCTGTTTTATTTTATCTTGGGCATCATGCTGTTGTAGTTTAAGGTCTCCCACCCCCATGCTGTGTGTCTGTGTGCGCGTGCATGTTTGCGTGTGTGTGAGTGAGAGATAATTGAATCTACAGCAGCGTCGGGATTCTACCTGTGGCTGTGTATATGTGTGGTAATTAAATCTCTTTCTTGGGATATCTGAAGGAATGGAGATAGAAGGCTTAGTGGCGGAGTGATTTTCTGTGACATAATGACACTCTTACTAAAGCACACGACCAACAGCGTGTGTGGAGAAGCGTTATTTATAACTTCATACTTAACAGTATTCTGCCTACTGTACCCTTAATGAAGGTTTATCACACTTCAGTCTGTCTCTCTCTTTTTTATTTTAAATCAAACGTTAATGTGAAAATTGCAAAAAGAGTTGTTAAGACAGAATTCTAAAAACAGCATTTTGATCCTAAGTAGATTTGAGTTGTTTTTTTAAGTCTTTTTATTAGCTAAAGGGACTCATTTGCATCAGTGTGTCAACACTGGCTCTGCAGCATCTTCATCCTCCATGTTCTGTTACTGTAAGCAGTGGTGGGTTCTGGATGTACTTACTCATAGGGAGTAAAGGTGGGTGGTGGTGGTGGTGGTGGTGTAGACATTATTGCTTGATTATGATTGGCTCCTGAATCAAAAAAAAACTACAGTATGTTGATTTATTTCCAGTTTATTCTTCAGCTGCATGATCATTCATGGCACAAAAGCTTTTTTCAAGCCCCACATGGCTACTTAGCTTAATCAATATGAACCACATTGTTAATTCAATAAATAACTTCAACCATTTTTTTCTTACTTGATATTGATGAATTCACACCAACAAAAAATGCACTTTTAAGTTGTATATTCCACAGTCAGGCTTTGGAAAATATCATTAACATAGCTCTTCTCAACATAAATGACATTCTGCTTCTCTGTCATGATTTCACTTTATCCTCCTCATGTGCTGGTGTGTGTCTTCATGCACAAAGCTGTTGCAAATCACGTTTAACTCTTAAAATGTTCCTCTCAATCATCGTATGAGCACCGCTGTTAGCAATATGACGACAGCTTGATAGCTCTGGGAGTGGGTTAGATAATAAGTAAAGCAGAACAGTGACACAAATTTAAGCTTGTAATGTAAATTTTGCCTTGATTTTAGAATAATTACACCCTCGGCCTTAGCTCGGATTTCCCACTTCTGCTCTGACGAACAGGCTGTTGCTCCTGTGCAGTCAGCGGTCTGGAGTCTGGTTCATCTTCGTCAGACAGCTGCTAGAAAAGACTTTTGCTGTCAACTCCAACATCTTTAGTAAATGTTCTGCCATGATGTGCACACAGCTGACAGACAGGGCCAGTCAAAGGGAATGTGGGCTAACCTGCCCAATTTAAGCACTTCTCATGCGAGCTCCTATCATTGAGGAAGTAGGTAGAAAGTAACGTACCCACAAGTCTTTCTGACATAAATTCATGGCTTAACATTTTGTTTTCTGAATTCTTAGAGCTCTAAGCTTCTCGACCCATCTCCTTAAAGCATGGGCACAGTTTATATTATGACATGCACACAGATAAAAAAAACAAAAACACATTTAGGATTCATTATTAATAGCACATTTACAATGAGAGAAGTACAGTCAGATGCAAACACTCTTTCTGAGTCCTATATCACACACAACATTACCTCATAGTAGAATTGAGACTTTATAAAAGTATCAGAAGAAAATGTTTGGCCACAAACATAAGCAACAAAAGACTGGAAAAGTAGTTGATACTAAAACTTCACATGTGGAGGAAAATCATACACATAAAAGTTTTGACTGGCAACAGGTCTGTGATATGATCGGGTATAAAAAGACCATCCTCGAGAGTTAGATTCTCTCATAAGTAAAGAAGAGTATCATTCTAGAAAGAACCGCGTCTACAGATTGTGAAAGTGCTGAATAACCTTCCTCAGCGTAAAATTGTGAAGACTATAAGGATATATCACCATCTACGTCATATCATCATAACATTCTTTGAATCTGGAGAAAGCCCAGAAATCAATATTGGATGCCTGTGATCTTTGGGCCCTCGGGCAGCACTGCGTTAAAAATAGGCGTGATTATATAACGGAAATCACTGCATGAGCTCAGCAATACTTCTGGATATCAACACAGTTTGCTGTGTCCACAAATGAAGATTAAAGAAGAAGCTATACATGCATGTGATCCAGAAATGCTGCTGTGTTCTCTTGGCCAGGGCTCCTTTAAAGTGGCCTGAAACCAAACTGTTCTACTGTCAGACAAATGGAAATGTTATATTCTTTTTGGAAACCATGTATACCACCTCTGAACTAAAGAGGGGAGGTACCACCTGTTTTGCTGCCGCCACTCACTTCAAAAGTTTCCATTTCTGTTGGAGTGGGGGTGCATTAGGTCTTATGGAATTTGCAACTTGCACAATTGGAACGGAAACATCCATGCTGCGAGTTATACACAGGTGTTAAAGCAGCATGTGCCCACCTCTTTCAGGAAAGAGCTTGCAGTTTACAGTAAGACAATCCGAAACGTCACAGCATCCTTTAGAAAAGCATGGATTCATACCAGAGGAGTCAGGTGCTATTGCTAAAAGAAGAGGGGATCAACCACAGTAAAAAACATCTCTCTGTACCAAATTGCTAGAGGCCTATTGCTGCTATCAAAACTAAAATCATATTTACTTTTCTTTAGTTGGTGCATATCCTCAGTTTAAACATTTAATAGGCTGTCTATTTTATTGCTCTATTGTTTATCAAATATGGGGTTTTTTAACTTGTTACCATTTGTTTTCATTTACATTTTACGCAGCATCCCAACTGGAAATTGGGGTAGTTATTTTGTTTGTTGTTCTCGTTATGGAGGTGGAGGAGCTTCAATCCTCCCTCCAATGAAAATATGCAAAACAATTATTTCAACGGCTATATTTACACCTTTTTTGGATTATTTGTGGAGTTTGCACTTTTGGTTTGTTTTCATGAATATTTTTTTTGTTATATTAAAGCATTCGTTAAAGTGTAGATGTAGGACAATAGTTTATTTGTTGTGTAAAACCAGAAACAGACAGTCTTCATAAAAACTGCATGTACATGCTGCGCTGGCTGCTAGATATAATTCTGACACTAACTGGAGGCTTGTAATACTCGCCTCAAGAGGATGTTGTTCAGACAGAGAATCTGTATGGTACAAATACAGGAAACAACCATTCACAGGGCCATGCTGCTTCTGTAGGTCTCTAGTTTAGTTTTACAGCATTTCTTTCATTGAGTTGTCCTCATTACTAATACGTTTGTATGAGTTAACTCTGCCCTTCAGAATTATTTCAGGTTTTTTAGCAGTATGCGCATACATAACTACAGTATATACTAGTCAACTAGCAGGTTTCTCTAATAACAAGTTGCTCCACTCACTGACTGTAAACTTACAGCCAAGTGTAAAACTGATCCAGACCTTACTGGAGCAGTTTCACTTCCTCCTGTTCAAATCTCACGGCTACGTGACTTACTGCTGGTCACTGCTCACTAATATTAGAGTTCACCGCTTCATATGAAATCTACAATCCTCTTTCAAATTCAAGCCTCCAAAGCAAGTATTAAGGTCAGATGTGGATGGATAAAAGCGTAAACATTGATATTAATGTATTGATTGGCTTCAGGATTTGCTCTTCTGGGTCACAAAGTATCATTTTCAAATTTGCCAAGTCTGTATCACTTGACCATCACATGACCATCACCTGGAAAATTACACAAAGCCCAGTAGAAGGCAGTAAGGCACCTTGCAACTGGCTGCTATGCACCAATAAAACCCAACGAGGAAGATACAAAAAAAAAGTGTTTGAACCCTATTGCACAAAAGTAGTATTAAAATAGCTGGAAAATGAGAAAGCAGGGCTTGGCATATCCTGCTGAGTTTATCCTGGCGTATCTGTTGTACAAACGCAAAGGAAAAGAAGCACACTCATCCCTCAACCACCCTGACCCATTGGAGGTTAAGAAGACAGGGAAGAGCAACAACAACAATAGATCAGGAATACCAGCTGTGAGAATGAACACAAGTTTATAACAAGAATTAGGTCATGGATAAAGTTGGAGTGATATACACCAAATTTTAGAATAAATATAGACCAAAAAAAAAGGTTCAGTCAGGAAATTAAACTATGTGAAATATGATGGAATGTCTTCAAAATGTCTTCAAAATGGGCAGTCCAGTGAAAGTAAGATTAAAAATAAAGTCGTAAATCAATGAAGTCGTGAACAAATAGTCCAACGCCAACATATAATATCTCTGTGAAGGTTATTTCTTGCAGGTGACGGCAAGACGCACGGCTGGAATGACTTCCTTTTATTGAAAGTTTTTTGCGTCTCTAAAAGAGTGTAAAAATAGGCTGCCTGAAGGAAAAGGAAAAGAAAATATGTATTCAAAAACACTGTAACTGCCCACATGGGCAGGATGAAAGACATCATCAGCTATTGTATATGCTTTGCCTCATTCACTCTCATTCACTCAGCTGTAGCCTAAGCGACCGCAACCTTATCTCGTCTCATAAAATGTATTGAGATCTGATGCAGCCTCATCACATTAAACAGCTGATCTATTGCACACAAGCTTGCAGTTCCTTCTGAGAAGTTATTGAAATTAAAAAAAAAGAAATTATGTTGAAAATAAATACATTATTTGTGTTTTCAGATAAAAAAAATTCTCAGAGAGAATCACAATATCATTTTTCTAGTATTGTCATGTGAAACATTAGGGTTTAATGATTTTTGGCTGAAATGCAAAACTATTATCAAAAGTAGTGTTACTGCAAATTTAAGCTATCGGGAAGTCTGACACACGCAAAAATGAAAGAAAGAAGAAGAAGACGACAAACAGTCATACTGGTATTTTAAACTATTTGACGTAAATGTTCCTCCAAGTTACAGTAGAACATTCAGTTGGATGAATGCAAAGATGCAGCCAGGTGAACCAGTGGCTGTGAATGTGTGGGACACACCCTGCCACACAGATGGAGACAAGGCTCCTTGGGGAAGCAGAGCCTGTACACTCACCAGCATGGAGAAGTACCCCTTGATAATATTGAGAAACACTCATCAACAGTTGCTGCGGGTAGGGGTAAGGGTGGTGGGGGGACTTGGGGGACCCTTTTATGTACACAATTTAGTATCTCATTATCACCAGCACAACTAGGGAACACATTCATGCATGCTTTCTTCTTTATAATGTCCACTTGTAAAGTTTTTATCCTCATCCCTTTCATGTTTTCAAAATGAAGAAACATTCATACCTACTTCCAGGCAGATGACTGTCTCAAAGAACAGGAGGAGGACAGAGAAAGTGCAGAACAGTTGGGAAATGTGCTCTAAAACAAAGAAAGGTTTATCTCTGCAGTGTCTCTGAATTTAAGCCTATATTAGCTGTATTAGCATAGCTTGGCAGCCTTAGTACTGAAGTAAAGGCCAGCTATTTCAGACGTGCTTTCCCCTTTGTTATTATAGCCCTGAGCACTGGCACACACACACACACACACACACACACACACACACACACACACACACACACACACACACACACACACGCAAGTAAATCCTGCAACCTTGTACCTACCAAACTAAAGGTACATGCCCACCATAACACACACACACACAGGTGAGTTATCATTGCTTTGCCCTCAAGAGCACTATCAGTCAAAATGTAATTCAGTCACAACTTGATATACTTGCGTGTGTGTTTGTACATATTAAGGTGTGTGTGTGTGTGTGTGTGTGTGTGTGTGTGTGTGTGTGTGTGTGTGTGTGTGTGTGTGTGTGTGTGTGTGTGTGTGTGTGTGTGTGTGTGTGTGTGTGTGTGTGTGTGTGTGTGTGTGTGTGTGTGTGTGTGTGTGTGTGCGCGTGTGTGTGTGTGCGCGTGTGTGTGTGTGCGTGTGGGTGTATGTGATATAATGGCAGCCCAGAGGGGTCTGGGAGAAATAGGGGGAGTCCAAACTCAAAGGTATTCCTTAGTTTTTATTACCATGATAGTGCCAAGGGCAAGGAGAGGGTGAGTGAAGGAGACATAAAGATAGATGGAAAGAAGAGACAGATAGCCACTGAACAAAAGAGACGGAGGAAAAAGAAGAATAGAATATTGTCTTTTCTCTTCCAAGCTTCAGAAAGGATGGTTATTGGACAAAAGTTTTGCACAAGTGTCTTTTGCTGGTACAAAAAGCAGTCTCCATAGCTAGATTTCTTATTCACTTACCGTATAACAATATGGCTTCTTATGAAACGAATTATAACTGCGTAAGTTATATTATAAGTGTATTTATTTATTTTTTTAGAAAGTTTTAGATTTCAGGTTGTCCTGCAGTGACTGATGGTGAAGCAATGAAAATACTAATGGTTCTCTGTATCAAAGCCCTGTTCTGATGTCCAAACACTGAGTGACTACACCGAGTACTGCATGCTGCACGATGATGACACGTCATCCTCCAAAATGTCAACACCTGTTACAGATTTGCTGATCCAGATTGAGCTTGGATGAATTCCTATTTGGGACTTTGTCTATTCTCTTCATTGCTGCCGTTTTACAAATTCTGCTTATGCAGAGTTGAAATAAAACATTAAAACGGTGTTTAGCAAGGTCAGTAACAATGCCGAGGTTCTGGTGGCTATAAGTATGACAACAGATCAACGTTTAGTCCATGCGTGCCCAAGAGCTTGTTCCAATGATCAAAGTTTATTTTTATTTTTTCAACAAAATAGAAACAAAAACATTGTATTGTTTCAACTGTAACATTTCAATTGCGTTGTTCTTGTTCTAAATAAGTAAATTATTACGACTACAGAGTTCTTTGGGTCTACTTGGTCCCAGTCAGTCACAGATATTGGTTAAGTTAACCAGTGTTATAGGGGTTAATTTTATACACAGGTCAGTACAGTGGCCTGTGTAGCGCGAGGCATCTGCACATCAAAAGGTAGGTCATATTAGCTCTGTGGCTGCTGCTGCTCTCGACATCTGCTCTGTTATCGAGCTGAAGGAGGCCATATGGCAATTGATGAAAATGCAGACTAACACAGAAGAATCAACAGATCTTTCAAGTTTTGCTTAAAAACTTAAAAATCTGGAAATGTCTGATACGTAACGGGTATGACCACGCCATCTCCCCCACCCCATCGCACAGACGCATCATCAGAGAGATGCTTGCGTGTTAATCAAAGAATCTGTTTTGCAACTTCAAGAACCCAGTTAAAAGATTAAAATAGAGTAAAAATAAGTACAGTTAAAGAAGATGATGACGATGTAAAAATAGATGTTTGCTTTTACAATCTGATTTCATCACTGGTCGTGTGTAATTTTAGCTTTGTTATTTTAGTTTAGCAAATAAAGCAGTCTTCCTTTGCATTTCAGCTCACTTCCTGAAGCAACAACTAAGAAAATAGACTTATATCTGAATGTCCATTTGCAAAGAGTTTTAAAAACATTTAAAACCTACTTTGCCAATTATCTTTCTTGTTGCCATGATTTTATATAATCTGCATTTGATTGGCGAGGTAGCTATGGAATAAAATGATTTACTCCAGGAGACCCAGGTTGAGTAGTTGCAAGTCATAGTTTTTTTTTTTTTTTTATTGAGTTTTGCTCATGGTACTGCAGGTGAGATCTCCTGTGAGTCCAATTTGAGGCAATTATATTAGTTTTACTTTTATTGTCACCTACTGTTAGGATAGATAGGCTTTGGGACCACAACAACATGGTTACAGCTGGATGTGATAGAAGTGACAAACAACATGATGATGCAGATTACTCCAGCAACTGAATGGTTAATACATATACTGTACAGTGGGGCAAAAAAGTATTTAGTCAGACACCAGTTGTGCAAGTTCACCCACTTAAAAAGATAAGAAAGGCCTGTCATCACAGGTATATCTCAACTATGAGTGACAAAATGGAAAAAAGAATTCCAGAAAATCACATTGTCTGATTTTTAAAGAATGTATTTGCAAATTATAGTGGAAAATAAATATTTGGTCAATAACAAAAGTTAATCTCAATACTTTGTTATATACCCTTTGTTGGGAATGACAGAGGTCAAACGTTTTCTGTAAGTCTTCACATGGTTTTCACACACTGTTGCTTTTGGCCCATTCCTCCATGCAGATCTCCTCTAGAGCAGTGATGTTTTGGGGCTTTCGCCGGGCAACATGGACTTTCAACTCCCTCCAAAGATTTTCTATGGGGTTGAGATCTGGAGACTGGCTAGGCCACTCCAGGACTTTGAAATGTTTCTTACGAAGCCACTCCTTCGTTGCCCGGGCGGTGTGTTTGGGATCATTGTCATGCTGAAAGACCCAGCCACGTTTCATCTTCAATGCCCTGTTGATGGAAGGAAGTTTTCACTCAAAATCTCACGATACATGGCCCCATACATTCTCTCCCTTACACGGATGAGTCGTCCTGGTCCCTTTTAGGGCTGAACGATATGGACAAAATTTCATATCTCGATATTCATGCCAGATATCTCGATATCGATACGATACGATATGACTTCGGTTCGGTGAAAACCAAGCATTTTTCAGAAAAATAAAAACATCAGAAATCAAAAGAGTGCAGTTTTATTGATTAGAACTCACTGCCAGTCATCAACATTAACATAAAGTCACTCAATAATAAATAATAATCAAAATATTTTACTGTAACCAATGCAGTTAGAGTTAGAGTTCAGTACATGTTATTGATTATTGATTGGACGCTGCAGCTGAACGGACTGTCACAACATCACTGCAGTTTCATGACGGAGTGAAGACACATTACAGATTAAACTCATGTTTCACTCCCAGGTTTCATATTTGATTTATTTTCTGTTTCAACAATTAAATATCTAAAAATGTTAACTTTCAATCTGATGAACAAAAGAACCAGAAACCACTTTCTTAATTTATTACTGCGCATGTGCAATTCCCCTATTTGTCCAATCCTTGTTTTCAGTAAACGAATAGGAAATAGAGAAAAGAGTTTTCCACTCGCTGTTTTAATTCCCAATTTCGATTTTCAAACACATCAATGAATTTTTTATTATCAAAACAAAAGATGGGGAACGGATTATTTTGGTTTATTTCTCTATTTTTATTTTGTAATTTCAAAACTAAAAAGGGATGGCCGACGTCGCAATTTTCACCAAGCACGACTTGCACAACACCTCGCTCTGGTCGACATCATCCTTTCTAAATCCAAAATACCTCCAAGTAATGGAGGATTATTTATGTTTTGGCACAAAATTAGATTCAGCACCGCCACCGGCCGCATTATCCTCCGCAATCATGTCTCTTTTCTTCCGTTTGGATTTCTCCGCTCTTCTCCGCTCTCCTGTGTGTGGCTGTGTGCGTCTCAGTCACGTGTCCCTCCCTCCCACCCTCCTATGTTTGTCATTGGTTGGCTTCAGCTGTCGATCAACAGCAAGCATGAAATAAGCTTTGTGGTTGGCTGGCCGTAGTGGTGCGTTCAAGAGCAATCTTAAAAGTAATGTTTATGGAGACTGCTCGCGCTGTACAAGCAGGGCGAGCGGAAATATATCGTTTATATCGTTGCTTTTCCGTTATTAATGTCTTGAATGTTCATATCTCGATATAGATACGATAACGGTATATCGTTCAGCCCTAGTCCCTTTGCAGAAAAACATCCCCAAAGCATGATGTTTCCACCCCCATGCTTCACAGTAGGTATGGTGTTCTTTGGATGCAACTCAGCTTTATTTCTCCTCCAAACACGACAAGTTGTGTTTCCACCAAAAAGTTCTATTTTGGTTTCATCTGACCATATAACATTCTCCTAATCCTCTTCTGCATCATCCAAATGCTCTCTAACAAACTTCAGACGGGCCTGGACATGTACTGGCTTAAGCAGGGGGAACGTCTGGCACTGCAGGATCTGAGTCCCTGGCGGCGTAGTGTCTTACTGATGGTGCCTTTGTTACTTTGGTCCCAGCTCTCTGCAGGTCATTCACTAGGTCCCCCGTGTGGTTCTGGGATCTTTATTCACCGTTCTTGTGATCATTTCTACCCCACGGGGTGAGATCTTGCATGGAGCCCCAGATCCAGGGAGATTATCAGGGGTCTTGTACGTCTTCCATTTTCTAATAATTGCTCCCACAGTTGATTCTTCACACCAAGCTGCTTACCTATTGCAGATTCAGTCTTCCCAGCCTGGTGCAGGTCTACAATTTTGTTTTCCACGTCCTTTGACAGCTCTTTGGTGTTGGCCATAGTGGAGTTTGGAGTGTGACTGTTTGAGGTTGTGGACAGGTGTGTTTTATACTGATAACGAGTTAAAACAGGTGCCATTAATACAGGTAACGAGTGGAGGACAGAGGAGCCTCTTAAAGAAGAAGTTACAGGTCTGTGGAATCTTGCTTGTTTGTAGGTGACCAAATACTTATTTTACTGAGGAATTTACCAATTAATTCAGTAAAAATCCTACAATGTGATTTCCTGGATTATTTCCCCCCATTCTGTCTCTCATAGTTGAAGTGTACCTATGATGAAAATTACAGGCCTCTTTCATCTTTTTAAGTGGGAGAACTTGCACAATTGGGGGCTGACTAAATACCTTTTTGCCCCACTGTAAATGTGTGGGAGGATTTTCCCAATTTTTCTCATCTGCCATGGTGCATGTGGTTAATAGTTAAACACCGGTCATTGAAATTTACCGCGCATTGTGTGCCATCAACATGAAACGCAGGCTGTCGTGCCTTTTTTTTCCTGTCATCTTCTGATGCAAAAGTGGGCGTGCTGCTTGTCTCTCTTTCTAACAGGATAATAACGAGATGAAAGTTCTCTTATGTTCTTGTTGTGACAAAGTTGACAAAAAGAAAGCTATGGCTTACAAATACAGGAAAAATCATAAAATGAGACTCTGGCAGAGTTGGTTACATAAAGCTGCATGGATGAAAAAAACCTGATTTTATTATTGTATTTATGGGTCCTCTGTGAGTCTGTTGTCACTTCATGTTGACATAGACATGAAGATTTGTCTGAACACATGAATCATACAGTTAAGCAATGAAGAGAAAAAGGGAGAGATTCCTGGATGCTAAGAGATTTTCTCTATACATTATGTATTATTGTTACATGCTTCTATGAATTCTTCACCATTGTACTTCCCTGAGCGTGACTTTAGATTTCAATGTTTTTTTTTTTTCGTTTTTTTTTTTTTTTTTACCATTGCAGCACTGATTCTTAAAGTGTAAACCTTGGGAAACAAGACAAAGCGAGGGAGTGTGCAGAGAGTATGCTGGGAAAGGGAAAAGTGGACCAGGCTGAGAAACAGGCCGCACATGAGTGACAGTAGAGTGATGAGAGTGAGTGAGTCCGCGGAAAAGAGATAGAGACATGCAGAGATGGAGGAATTGAATAGGATATCAGATGAGTGGGCTATTAGTCATTGCCTTCTTGCTTCCTGGTGTGACTATGTTTCCATGGTGATAATTTGCATATCAGACATTAAACGTGCCTCCACAGCCCTCACTGCCTTGTTAACTAATTGACTTCTGAGTCAGTTAGGGCTAAACCAGAAAGAAGAGACAAGATATAATAGTCAAGTCATTATCACCCACACTTTCTTCACTAGATGAAGATGTAGGATCCCTGCTTGCCTTAACCTTCTGCTCTAAAACGGAGGGAAATTTAAAATTTAAAATTAGACTTGCCATGAGGACATTTTCTCTAAATGTTTTTAGCATCGATAACTATATTATTGCTTGGAAATAAATGTCACATTGTAGAGAAAATCACCAAATGGTCTACGTAGTTTGCTTATTATCAAGCAAATCTGTCAAGTTGCGTCCAGTTTAAGTTTGACCTTTCTGCTACTCAAAGGATTTGGAGGAGGAAGGTTCATTCTTCCAAACCAGTCGCTCAAAACCATGATACATTGTCTACCTGACTTTCACATCATTTTTAATTGACAAAATTGTGTGTGTTCATGCCAAAATACCAGGCATTGAGACTGGAGTGGAGCCAAAAATAAACTTAGTAAAACAACACTTCAGTGGCCCTGGTTTGGGGATCGCAAAAAAGAATCCAAAATTGCCTGTTTAAAATGTCCCTGCTGTGATAAATAACTTGATAATGTCTAACAACAGTTCAACGGCAGCATTAGTCCCACCCATGCTGCCTCGTGGCTAATAGTTAATTGTCCCACTGCTCCCTTTGCTTTCAGCTAAAAATTTTCGTGGAACAATAACAGACTTTGTTTATCCACTTGGATAAACATGATCTAGTTTATCCATACCTGCTTATTCCTATTAGAATCACAGGGATCTACCGGCGCCTATCTCAGCTCTCTTTGGGGGAAAGGACAGGGGTACAGCTTGGAGAGATCATCAATCCCTGCCATATATAGACAAACAACCACTCACACTTACTCCTATGAGCAATTTAAGATCAGTAATTAACCTGTTTTTGGCCCCTGCTGGAGTTGGACCTGATACCCACCAAGTCACCATGCTGATTGTGGAAATAATTTCTTGCAGTTACGGTGCATTGTATTCACATCACATTATAATTATCAGATGAATTTTATAGAATTAATTCTTCCATTCATCAATTAGCTATGCCAATTTGTTCCTATTCAAATTCATGGGGGTCTCCTGGAGCCTGTTGCAGCTGCCTTTGGACAAGAGAGTGCAACTTAGACAGGCGACCAGTCTGTTACATGGTAACACGTAGAAGCACAAAAAGACACTGCCTGAGGCAGCAGGCCCCGCCCGCGAGATTTTTTTTTTTTTGTGGCACCACTTGGTTCATATTAGGTATAAAGCATTGTATAATATGTTGTGCTGAGATTTTCACAATCACAGTTAACATTAAAACAAAAATTGCAAGTGAATCTCCAAATGTATTTTGGGTAAAATCATTCGTCATCAACAGCTGTCTATCAACGTCATACGTCATCATCGATCACTTGTCAACAGAGCACAGTAGTCCTACAGCCTAAACATGAGCAGGAGTTATAAACACAAAAGTGGAGCGATAAAACGTGAAGGAAAAAGAAAAAAGGGAGCAAGAAAAAGCCAAATTGCCCAAGCTAGATGCATATTTTGTTCGCCTAATCCTCCTTCTGTGGGAGATGAACCTGACGTTGTTAGCAGCGATTCATCCCCCGGGCCCGGGCCTGTGGATGAATCGAGTCATATGCTCCTCCGCCCGGCCCGGCTCTGATATGTTCCACTACTGTCCCGAGCCCTAGCATGTCTCTGGCCTATGGTGTAAGATGGCACCAGTTGGTGGCTGCCTGTAAAAGTGTCCTTGAACAAGGTACTGAATCACAAAGAGTTTAGTGACACCACACTTACTGCCAACTCTCTTCTCCACCTCTTTCAAAGAAAAGTTTTTGAAAGAATGATCTACAAAGAAAAGTAGCTTCCCACAAAACAGTTCTAACGTGTCCTTGAGCAGGGCACTGAATTCCAAAATGTCTCCAAAGGTGTTGCATTGCTGCCAGCCTCATGCTCTGCAGGATATGTGCACAAGAATATACTGATTATGGGAAGATCAAGGAGGACATCCCTTATTCAAAGCATCATTCATTTGTTCTCCACAGAGCACTTTGTGTATTTGAAGTCATAATTTGGGTTTTATAGGACATGTTTTTACTGATTTGAGTAAAGTGTGGAACAATGAGAATCTACAGCTGTAAATAGATGATGCTCCACGTGTAGCTGCTTGTTAGTTTATGGATATTATTCTGAGTGATTAGTTGTTATTCACTTTACTTGTAAGGAGTTATAATATTTCATATATATATATATATATATATATATATATATATATATATATATATGCCCTAACCAGTTTTGCGATGAAGAGAAATATAAATCTGAGATGTGAGCTTCCAGAAATCTTCATGAATTCTGTTTAATATTCTCCAATTGTCAGTCACTCTTTGTGAGGTATTGCTTGATGTCCGTTTCAGTAAGACATGGAGTCAGATTATATAATACAATTTATTTCACTGTATCATAAGTGCTGCCAATCTTAAATTGCAGTAAAACAATCAAACACAAGCATAAATTAATAAAGTGACACAAGCGTCGGACCAATAGTCCAACTGTAGATCAGTCACTATAGCAACAGAATGGTACACGACAGAGCCCTGTCACCATAGGAACCAATAGCGAGGGAGGGAAAGAGGGACAGAAAGACAGCGAAAGAAAGAGAAAGAGTGATGTAAACAGAAGAAAAAGATAAAGACTCAATCCACAGAGATGGAAGCAGCAAGAGGTGAACAAGAGAAAAAAGATCAACCAAATCAAAGCCACATATGCAGAGCAAAGGGAAGAGAAAGATGAGACGGCAAAGACAGCTATGCAGGGATACAGAAGTGCAATATAGCATATGCTGTCATCATGTTGCCAGAATGAAACTGTATGATAGAAGCTGCATTTCCCGGAGGATTATGTTAACCATATTATTACACTCTTTCAAGGGCAGGGCAATGGTGGTACTGGTAAAGACTCCGGCTTGGTCAGTGTTTTCAGTGACATGTGAATAACGACGAGCTGCTTGACTGAAGTTAGGGTGAAATATGGTTCATTGACTCCAGCTGTTACTTGATTTTAGGTATTGAGATAAAACTTGACTATATTTCAGCGTTTTTAAAGCCTTGCTAGCCTGCACGTGGCTTTACTGTTCACTTACAGTGCAATATTTATGGTAATTACTGTATCAGTGAAGGAACGTCTTAAGCATCTTCCAGTCATGAATGAAAGCAACTTTTTAATGGTTTTAAGTATAGAAAGAAAATGTGCTTTGTGCAACTTTCAGCATGATGTTTACTGGCAGCTGTTCATAGTCATTTGGAGCTTTTTTTTTTTTTAAATTCATGGCATATTTTAGCCTCATGATCATAATGCATAGATGGATACTTATGCCTGCTTAGAATGAAGCTGGGCTTCCAAATTTACCAGCTGCATCCACTCGTAAGATCATTTCTTGTAAGAATGTTGTGTGAAAGAAAATTACAGTAACTTCAAAGAAGTGATCATTCAGTGTAATCTACACTCAGTCATCTACTGCAGCTGTTTAATATCTGAGTACAGCCAAAGAATCTGCAAGGTCCATTGTGAGACTGAGAAAGGGAGGAACAGTCAGACATAGAGGCAGTGAAGGGGCAAGAAAGAAACACAGGAAAGTAAGTGATTGAAAAGAGTGAAAAGAGAACAAGGATGGGACTAAAATCAGAATGGGCAGCAGGGAAACTGAGAAAGGGCAAGCACAGACAAAGAGATATAAAGACAAGGCTGGTGAGCTTCTCTGTATTTGTCACAGGCCAGAGATTACTGCTAGCTTAGTTCTTATTCCAATCACACACTCTGCCTAATGAGCTAATGGGCCTGACAACCAGACAGACACACACAGTGTAAGGGACAGGGAGAGAGGCGGGTGGATGGATGGAAAGCCACTATGCTACTCAGCCAGTCAGTCAGAGAGTCAGCCATCCGTTCATTTAGACGGTCATTCAGCTCCTCAACCTATTAGCCCCTCCTTCCACAGCAAAGCTTGTGTGAGTGCTGCTGATAAAAAATGCACTACATTCCACTGGCATTCTGCGAAAGAGCGACTATTTTCTTCCACTGATGTTTTCATTTCTTTTTGTCTCTCACTTCTTGTCTGCCCTTACGAGAAGGATGTTCACATGCATATGAAGTGGTGTGTCTGTGAACGTTATGAATCACAAAGACACAGAATCCTCAGTTTAATTTGTTCCTGATCTTGAAGTGATGTAGCACCCCATGTGGAGTCAAGCTCACACTTACTTGAGCATTTGATGAAGAAAATCTTTTTTTTCCAGACATGTCAAATAACTTAGAGGGAATAGAGGCTGTTAGCAAGACCCACAAAAAAAGGAAAGAAAGTCAGTGGCCACTTCATGATTAGCACCTCCTGGAGTGTAAATCTGTGACTTTACTTGCAATCATCTATACATACTACATAATTCTCTATCACTAAATCAATTCTCATTTTGTCCTCAGATGGAAAGTGCCATTAAACACTCAAATGCAAAGTAAAAAAAACGACAAGGCCAGCTTTTTAAACCAAATGATTATTGACAGCTTTGGCCCTTAACAAAATGGCACTGTTATTATAATTATCATTATTCTTCAATTATCTGTTCAATTATAAATAAAGCTTTTCCCTCACACCCTCACACCCTCTCTCTTTTCTTTAACTTTCTTTCCATCTGATTTCTTCCCTCTCTTTGCGCTCCAGTCCATCGTTTTTGTATTCTTTACTGTCGTGGAGGAAAGTAAGTTGAGTACTGCAGTTTTGCCATTTCAGAAAATAAATAAACATGTTTCGGCATGGGTGTAGCGATGTACCACATTGGGCACTACATGACAATTTCCACTTTCTGTAGGTGTAGTGTTAGGCATTTGTATTGCATTTCAATAAAGAAAATCAGGGAAAAAAAGAACATTTCCCATTTTAAACATTTGTCGGAGTATAGAGGAGTATAGATTTCAGTCTCCCCTAACAATTGTCATGATGCCTCTTCTTTGAAAAATCTATCGTAGCTGCTTTGTAAAGTGACAAAGATGCGCAGTTAACGTTCAAGTGTTTTTATTTTTTCTTAAATTAGATTTCACTGATTTACCACATAAATGCAGATTGAAGTGTGGCGAGACATTAGGGGAGCTCAGAGCATGAAGCGCAGCACAGTGCAGGTGCATCTGGGATTGCATCTGAGAGCCTACGAGGTTGGGCTGTGCAGCGCCAAAAAGGGAAAATCAGTTTGAGGCGAGCAAATTTCTGCTTGTATCTATCAGAGACACTGCATCGCCCTGATTATGCTGTATTTGAGCAAGCTGCAGGTAGATACGGTATTAGTCTTGCTTTCTCCGTAACATATAGCCCACTCACCTATATCACACACGTGCTCATGTCCTGGAATTTGGTTCCAGTTTATATTCAGTAGACCAGTGGCAAGTAATACCAGCATAATATGAGTCATAAACAAGCCTGCAGTAGGGCAGGTGTTATCTCCACACCTTAAATTCAACAAATTAATCTGTAACACCTTTACCATGACATTCGTAACTGGTGCCAAAGCAACCTGTCTGTTTGTAGTGCCAGGTGGTCCTGACATACTAGGTGTATGTGATTCCTTGGAAAATAATGTTGCTTTCTAGATTAACAATAAAAGAGATTTACAAAATCTCACAGAAAGTGTATAAAAACAAGAGTTTGAAGTTGACATGTCTCTTTTATGCAGCTTCACAAGTGATTAGTGTCACAAGATGCTGATATATCCATACAATTTAAGATTCAAAATTGATTAAAAAAATAATTAAGATTAACTGTTGCAGTCCTGAGTTTGTAGTGACTTATCCTCAGATCATTCATGATGACATGGTTTGCAGAGGATAGTTTGATTCATGTATCTGTCTATGCACTGACCTTTTCTTCGTCCTGAGCACAGATTTGTAGCTTGATAGATCCAAATCTTTTGGTCCCAGATTTGCATGTACAAAGTGGTTTTTGTTTGTTTTGATCAAATGTCGAACTTTAAATATAATAATACAGCAATTCAACGTTTAATACTGTGATAGAATTGAAGAAAACCTTTTCTGTCTTTACTTTTGATGATTTTCTTTCTTTAATGTCAACATTTTCTCCATGGTGCTTCACCAGACTGCACTAAACTCTGGCGATTTGCAGATTAGCTGTCCAAGGGTACCAAATGTGTGTACTTGTGTGTATTTGTGTGACTGCAGATCAACAAGCCAACTGCTATGAAATTTACTGGGCATCTGGACCAGTATTCAGTGTTGCTTAGGGTTCTGTAACAGACGACAGGAATGGAAAGAGTCAGAGGGTGACAGCAGTCAGCTCGTCAACCAGCATTCTTCAGCACTTCAGCACTTGGAAACAGATGCTTGGTTGAGTGTGCATGCACGTGCTTGTGTATGCGTTCATGTGTTAGACATCTGTGCGATCCGCTCTGCCTCACGCTTGGAGATTTAGAAAGTTCTGGTCCTATTATAGAACTTCGTTAGACTAAACCTCAGGCTGAGCGACTGTTTTTTACTTTAACAGCGTCTAGGTTTAAACAATGGGACATTTAGGTACTGCACCAGCACACAGTGACAAAAGAGCAAACTACTGCAGCCTATCAGCAGCAAAATGTAACAGATGATGGGCTGTAAAGTACTGTATAGGGGATTCTCAGTTGGCGATACCCATTATTACTTTCCTAAGGCAGCCAGGTGTTAATTCCTGATAGAGTGCTGGCAGTAACAATGGACTTGCATGTTTTTGTGACAAACTTAACCATGCAAAGCTGCCGTACGCAGTTCAAAGGCCGTGTTTTTCACTTTTGGATCTGCCTCTGTGGATGATCAATTCTCCATATCAAAGGTGTAAACTCTAGCCTTTAGACAGGAAGCCAACAAGGGATAACTTCTGGAGAATAGAAAATAAAAATCAAATTGTATTGAAGGCTGTGAGAAAAATAAAAAGTTATTTCATGCTATCTCCATCTCAGTAAATACAGGGCTCAGCAAGGAAAGTGCTTCATTTCAATAGTTTTAGAAGTTATAACTGAAATGTAGAACAAAAAAAAAAAGATGCAGTCATGGTTTTATCCATGTTCTGTAAGTTTGACACGAGTACTGAGGTGGTGGCACTTGGGGTTATCCAATCACGGCTATAGTATGTTTTTTAGGGAACTACAGTTACTCCGATGAGTTCTGTCAGTGGTCTCTTTTCCCTTTTTATTTTCCAATTTAGAAAAGTAGATATCTGGGTAGGGTTTATAGATTAAACATCTGGACACGCTTAGTGAACATATAGGGGCTTGGCGTTGCAGTACATGAGCTACAGGTTCCTCAGACTGGTGCAGCTTCACTAGGCTTAGTTTGTGGAGGAATATACATTTGATCTGTCATTTTAGTTTAAAGAAACTTCAGTGACTAAATATTTTAACAGAGCAAGATTTAATAGGATTCAAAAAATTATTTATTTTTTAGAAAAGAGTAGCTGTCCCTTCTTCACCCTCTCCTAAGCCCCTTCCAACAGAGAAGAAAAAGGGGGTAAATTACAAAGTAATCAATCTACAATAACCCTAAAACAATAAATACATAAAATAAGTTGACCACAAAGAAGTAAATGTTGGTAATTTTAAAGAGTATATGGCTGAAGCAAAGATTATTTTCTTATTTTCTCCCTCTATGGGTTACACAGACTTGTTTGTGGGTCTGAATAACAACAAACCCCTCCATTGACTCAAGCTCTTTCCTTCTGCTCTGCATTTTTCCTCCCAATTTCATGTTTATACTGCTTTATTGAAAGTCTCTTTCATATGCTTGGAAAGCAAAGTGTGGTTTATGTAACGTTTCAGCATCAAAATGAGACATGTTTTTGAACTGGTAACGAAAAAAGAACACAGCCAATACACTTTTCCATTGCATATTCGTCATACATACTGTTTTTACAAACCATGAGAAAAGCCTACGTGACATTTTATGTGATTTGACCTGTTATTTTCCAGCATGGAGCATAAACACAATTGTTGGATAGAAGAACTGTAAGTACATGAGCACAGATTTCATTCACTTTTCCTCTGTTACCGCTTCCATCTCTTTCCTCCCCCGCAATGTATTTATCCTCCTTTGCCGCTCTGCCTTTTTCTCTTTTTGTAAGTTACATTACAAGGGAAAAAAATCAGTCATTTCGAAAGCCTGTATGGCATTTTACTGTGAATATTGGCTCAGTAATTTAGTTCAGTGCTGCAAGCATATGGAAGATATTGATAAATAGCGAACTATTCTCTTACCCTTTCTGCACCGAACGCTTTCTCAAACAGTGACTGAAAAATCCATACACATGCACAGACCTGGCACATCTTCAGACATTTCTCAGCATGCCGCTGTGTGTTTTCTTATCTACAATGACTGTATAAAATTGTGAAATCTAATCAAAAACCCGGACAAAAACAAAAGCAGACTTGCAGATAGTTGAGCCCACTGGCATTATGTTCAGTCCCCTTGTATCTAAATTAATACCATCCTCAGTCTGACTACCCTCCACTCCCACACTGCAAGTCCTCCCCCCACAAACATACACATACACACGGACAAAAGCTCTCCCTCCTCTTCCTCATTTTGTCACTCGCTCACAACACTTGGTCTTCCCCTCTTCCCTTTCTAGAGTTTATCGACAAGGCGCACTTGCTAATCCAGTGAGTGGTGAGAGTTGCGGTGTCGAGAATAAGATGGAGACACTGCATCACACACACACACACACACACACACACACACACACACACACACACACACACACACACACACACACACACACACACACACACACACACACACACACACACACACACACCTCAGTCCCTCCTCATCTCTCAGGTCTGTACATCTTAGTCCTCTTCATGTATGTTATTTAAATAGTCCGTATGTGTGTATGAAAGAGATAGAGGGAGAGGGCTGGCGTGGGAGAAAGAGATTAGTGACCCAACTGCACGTCCACACTAGATTAATTGCTCTTAATGAGGCTCTTCACTCCAGAAACAATGAATTAAAAGAGTCCTAATTTGTGCAGAAAAATCATCCTATCGTCCTTTGTGACTTCCGGCTTAAATATCAACTTGACAGTTTCATATTTGCCAGATTCACACCTTTATACACCGAGGAAATATTCTTACTTTCTAAAGAGGCCTTCTTTTTAGCTGCTTTTGTACTACAAAAACATTGTGTTCCCATACATTTCTTTTTAAAATATCCCCAAAGTTGTTGTATCGCAGTCAAAGAAGTACTGGGATAAGTTCTTTTTTGACTTTATTCCTTTTTAAAAATGTTTGTGAGATTTGACACTTAACTTTGCATCATTATCCTTCAGCTGAAGACTGGAAAAGTATTGTTTTTGTATACATATATATGCACACACACTCTATGTAACCCCATTGTATAAGTCTGCCAACTCTGTGCTTTGTTATTTTGAAAATGAATCCACTGTTTATTCCTGGCAGGGTTCACAGCAACATAATGCATGCAAACGGAGTCCAAAAGATTAATTTTGGTCTTATCAGACCAAAAACTCCATTCCTGATATTATTTTGTTGTTTTTGAACAAGATTCAGTATAACATTTCTTGCATAACTTATTTTTCTTGCCCATCATGTTGTACACACGTTGACATTTTACTGTCTTTCAGATTGTCTGATATGACGGATACTGAGATTTCTGCTAAAATCCCTACCGTAATGCAAATCGGAGCCACTTGCCCATCTGTTTTTCAGAGTTAGATTGTGCAAGTAGGCCATTGTCCATGGCATCGTTTCAGAAGGACAACCACTGCAGCTCTGATTAGCTGTAGCTCGTACTATTCCTCCTGATTACTGCTGCAGATGTTTCTTCATCAATATTCAGGTGGTCACCAATATTCCTATATTATTTTGCACCTTTGTAGATGCTTACAATCACATTTTCTTTGCTTTTCTTTTTTTAGGAGGTTCCTGTAGTTTATGTACTTGTATTTTGTTGTTGATGTAGTAGATGGACAGGACCCATATTTGCACAACTGACAAAGTTCTGATGTTTCCAGGCCACTTTTATAGCCATGACCATGCATTTAGGTTAATTACCTATCATTAGCACCCTAGCTTTATTCAAACATATGTCACATTGAGTTTCTTCTTTATTTTTAGTAAAGTTGTTTGAAAGTATTTATCTTCTGAGGAAAAATTGTGCACGTAAACTTCCACATAATGAAGTTACTGAGAGTGATCGTGAATTGTTTGAAATGTATGTAATATTACACTAGGTTGTACCCACTTTTCTTGCATATTATTAGAGTTCAAGAAGCTGCACCAGGCTTATGTCTCCTTTCTTTCCAAAATCAATAATTGCAAGCAGTTCAAACAATTTAGGAACAACAATCCCTCAGTAAGTGAAATGAAACAATCAAGATCAATGTCTTCTCTGTGTCAGAGTCGTTTTAGAAGAATTATTCTTTTAATGTTTGACTATTGTCCCGAGGGCAGATTCTGGAGTAGGACTACCTCTAAACTAACATAAAACAATATGCACTGGAAAATTAAAACATCTGAGACATCCATCATCAAAGTTGCAGTATACTGTATAAATTGAATCACTAAAACCTATTTTCTGTGGTTGATAGCACAATGATAGTTTCGCATCATTGTAAGTGGCTGAGTGCATGAGAGCGACAAGTTTCATTGTTTGGCTTTAAATGCATTGTATAATTTCTGCAGCCATCACTACTCTAAATACGTTCTCTTCAGATGGTGATTAAAGGCTTTATTATAGCCAAAGGGCAGCTTACATCTAAAGCTCACATAGGAAGAGGGTAAAAGTGACTTTAGTCTGTGAATAAGAGAAAACAGTGAGAGGATTGCTAAAATACTTGAACTTGGGATGCACATTAGTAGTGTATGATAATGTGTGCATCTACCAGGTAAATGAGCAAGTGATTCAAAATCTGACTGTGTATTTTATTGCTGAGTAAACTCCTTTAAAAGAAAAAGTTAGTTATTTAGTTAAATAAAAACATGTATATTTGTGGTTCACATGCAGGACTTTTGGCTGTTATGCTCTTGACAGAAACATACACGCTCCACAATAAGACTGGACCATCTGGACAACACAGCGATAGGCTGCTGTGCTGAACTGCCCTTTGGACTGATGCCCCGTTCTCTCTCTCTCACCAGCATTCCTCGCTCTCTCCTTCTAATATGTGCTGCTCTAAAATCACTCACTTCTGTGGGGGTTAGAAAATCAGATTTTTTTTTTTTGTTATTCAGTTGCTTGGTTAATGTGCAGTTTTGACATTTTAATGTAATGATCCCCCTTTAGTCAGTTCTCATATATAGATGTCAGATACTACTGTTTTGTCAGGCTCAATAGTACCACACTGATGGCAGCAATATATATGATGCCCGCAGGGAACGCAACACAAGACGTTTTTTTTTCCAAGAGTGTCTTATGGAGCACATTTATTTCTATTTGCGCTGGCTTGTCATATGGTTAAATGGAAGCACCTTTATTGGTTCAAACTATTAGGAGACAAAATACTCATCGCTATAAAAAGTATCATAGTTTGGTTTTATTTCGAAATAGTTTAGAGTTCAATGCAATGAAAAAGCATTGAACTATTGGAGCTTGAATGGAAGACTCATTGCTGCAGTCATACAGGAAACATTTTCAGCAATGCTGTGTTTTAATCTTTTTCGGAGTATCATTAGTCACTCGAGTTGGTCAACAGAGATGATGCAGCATGGCCTGTCAGATGTTAAGACACTAGTGATAAACGAGGCTGAAGTAGCGAGTATAAGTTTCTTGTAATTTACACATGTCACACACTCTCACGCTTCACATCCGTTTCTCAAAATTGATTTCAGCCCCCAATGATGTCACAGAGTAGAAAGAAGAGGCTTAAAACAGGAGGGGAAATAAAGTGTTGAGTACGCACTTTGCACCCACACCAGCCCAATGCACCAGTAGTCTACTCCATCAAAGGCAGCTGCACCTAAGAGCTCCTTGAACAGATGTAATCCTGTCCTTGATGTGCCACTGAAGAATGTGGACTAGGTGAAAACTGCTTTAGACATTGTGTTACTGCTAACGCGCAAACATATTTCCCTCACAAATTCTGAGTCTGCAAAGTATTTAGACAGGGCATCAGTCGACTCATCCAGCAGATGCCCTGCTCCAATTTAGCTGCCACCCACAATCCCACACTCACTGCTTGCCAGGTAAACTTGAATCCAATACGACACAGTTTACAGTGCACCATCAAGTTTATCGACTGGAAATACTTAGGATTTTATAAGAAAAACCCTGGACAAGAGTACCTTTGAGTACCGATTTAATACTGCAGCCAAAGAAGGCATTTGAACAATAACTTGGCGAGAGGTCATAGTGAGTATGTGCATGCTAACTCAGCTTGAATAATATGCTGTGAATAGTTTGCACTTGTCCAACCCTTTTTTTTTTTTTTTTTTAAACCTTGTTAAGTTTCTATGGAGGGCTTTTCAGTCTCTTTCTCCTCAACTATTCAACTATCACTATTGCAGATAGTCATCCAGCAAGTTGTATCCACAAAAGACACCAACAAACATATAAGGGAGTAAGGACAACTTGGCACGAGACAGGGCTCGGTATTGAACCATCAATCTTCTGGTGTGTTTTTTTTGTTTATTTTACCATGCTCAGAAAAACATTAAAACCAAGAAATCTGGGAAAGTGCAAACAGATGATGTTATGTTAATTTCAGTAATGATATAGTT
Source organism: Cololabis saira (assembly GCF_033807715.1). NCBI lineage: Eukaryota > Metazoa > Chordata > Actinopteri > Beloniformes > Belonidae > Cololabis > Cololabis saira. The sequence goes on along the minus strand of NC_084588.1, from coordinate 36,014,269 downwards.
GTTAATTTAACTAGAAACTTCTCCTTTCACCATGACGTAAACGAGAACAAATTTCTCATCACAGCGTGGTTCTGTCACTTAGTCTCAAAGGACTTCCTAGCCTTATGCTAAGATTTCCTTAACTCTCACCACACCAGAAACCAGACGTCAGTTTAGACAGTCTAGTGACATAAATGGGAAACTAGTGGCTTTTTAAGTTTTTGATGTAAATATTTAAATAAAACAACTCAGTACTTTCTCTCCGTCACATCGCACTTACTACAAAAGAAAAATGTATATCCTTAATTTGGGATTTTTAGTGAATCAAAGTTGTAACAGTATAGTCTTTAAGACCAGCGATAACAAGCTTGTGGTTTCACTTGTCCTAAACACCCCTTATCACAAGCATATGTAGTACTCGTTCCAAAGCTTTGCGCTTAAACTAAAACAAACATTTTATGTCACACACTGTACCTCTTCAACTTCAACAGCCTATGTCGCACTGAAACAGTTCTGCTCAACATGTATAATTTAATAGGCTCCATGGTCCAAACTATAATCCTCTCTAAATGAATAATCGTCTGACAGCATCAAGAACAAGCCAGCAATGTCAGGAAGCTGTCAAACTGAATAAAACAAACTTTTCTCTTTTGTCATCTATCTTTCCTTTACGGTGGTATTCATGCTCGGATCTGCTCTTTGAATGGAAAACATACACATGTAAAAGATGGATATGATCTACTTTATGTAAATGATTGATTTCTTTCATGGTTCATAGTGGAAGCAGGAACAACAACAACAAAAATGAACTGTTCAAAACAAACGAAGAAAAATCAGTTTGTGTGGTCGACATTTATGATACTTTTGAAACGTCCAAACGGCTCACTGACCGACTGGCTCTGAGGTTGGTTGACTAAGTGACCGCAAAACAGAATTAGTGCAGCTTGACCAATTGGCTGGTTGGTTGACGAAATGGCTTACTGGTTGGTTGACTGGGTGGCTGAGCGAAAGGCAGACTCACAACTCAAAGTCGGTAGAGCAACAGCAGTACTTTAGTTTGAGATAGAATACAGATCATCACATGTATTTTTAAAGTTAGGATGGTGTCCAGATTTGGGATGAAAAGGTAAACTGACTTTGAATCTTGTTCAGGAGAGTAAGTTACCTGTAATTCTATTTTTTATTTTATTTTATTTTTTATTTTATTTTTATTTTTTTTTATTTTTTTTAATTTTATTTATTTTTTGTCATTCAAGTTTTTATTTATATTTTTTAGATGTAAACATAAACAGACAGTATTTTTTCAACATAAACTAGCCTGTAATTCTATTTTTAATCAACTAATGGGTGGATACTATTTGTCTTCCAGCTGTATTTGTAGCTACCCTAAAGCCTAAATAATGCCCCATTCACACGGGATCACGAGAAAAAAGTGAAGCAGTAATATGGTTTTACCTCAGACATGCTGCTCCGAGTTTAAAATTACTCCTATTTCTTTACGCTCGTAGCTAGCTGTTGCAACAGTTCTTCAAACTGTCCAGCACCATCTTGGAGCGACCACGGTGCAGTTTGAATCAAGCAGTGAAACTCACCAACTTCTTACTTACTCAAAATGTGATATACCAGGTATTCTATTTTTAATTCTTTTAGAAACACATTGATAATTTGCCTTAGCAATTTCAAGTATCAGAATCAATTAAACCATCAAAACAAACTGCCACATTAAGTCCAGCACCCACACCAATATGTGCACCCTCATAAATCACCAGAGTGGCCCGGACAAGACAAGCTGTTTTGTTGAAACCCCAACAAAACAACTAAAAAACATACCTCAAGGCTACATGTCACTTCCAATACACCAAGTCCAATGATGTATGAGAGATGTATTTAGCTGAAACTCTGAAGAACATTTAGCATGAACTCTGCATTTTTTGTTGAAATTGAAATAGACTTTTCAAACTCTAACAGAAAATCTGTATGCTTGCACAACCATGATAACTGTGGAATTGCACTGGATGGTTTTCATTTGCATAAAGCTCTTCTTGACTACTCTGTACTACGGTCTACATTTACACATTTGGACACTTTCATATATAATGTCTTAGTCTGTTTAGCTTGTTTTTGTTTTTTTTTTACCTTGGATATGCTTTTTTTTTTTTCAATAATGCACATGGTCAACTTCCAGTACACAATTCAAAACCACTCTTGTGAAATAAAAAGATATTGAAAAAAAAAAAAAAAACCACTCTGGCAGTCACAAGCAGGTATACTTGGGGAACATGTAGACCAGCGGAAACGGTGGCTCAAACCATGAAACTTCCCAGCAGATTATTTTTCTACTTAAGTCTGGAAGACACAGATTTGTATTTGACAGTGACTCTGGAGCAATTTCATCAAGCATGACACAGACCATCCCTGAAATTATAAGATATGGCCTGATATTTTACTTCTTCTATGTCCTTAATTTAAACCAGAAAAGCGTTGAGATAGAAACATAATAATGGCTGGGCAGTTCACTGCATTTAAATACAGCAGTTGGCCACTGTAGGAGGATCCTGGGAAGATGGACGTAAGCTCCATCAGTCAAACAGTCAGATGACGGAGTAAAATTACAAAATGTAACCAAGGAAAACAAAGATTAAAAATCCTCCTTAAATGTTTATGGATTTTGCCTATTTCACTGACCATGTTAAGTTTGTGAAATAAAAAGCAACAATTAACCAGAATTTGAAAAAAAAAGTCCGAAATGTTCGTATCGTATCTTTTTTTTCTCCAACTTTGAAGATTAATAAAATGAACAATTTCTACATTAATCCACAGTACAAGGCTCCCATTATTAACTATTGTTATGATTGTGTAGACAGTATTTCCATGCCTTTTTTAAGCATGCTTAGAAAGAAAACAGTGTAATGGGACGCGGAACATAAATGACATCAATAAGCAATTATAGTTTGATTTAACCCAAAGTAGATTTCCTTCAAGGACGTTTCAAAAGAGAAGAAAATGAAGGAAAATGTCAAACATAAAGCATGCCAGCTTTCACAACTGTTCAGAAAAAGGATCGATTTCCCAGAGGAAAATTACATTTTGGGATCAAATATAAAAATAAGTACAATTCCCTGAATCCGTTGCAAAGAATTCAAGGCTTTTAAGAGTTTAAAAAGGACCATTTCATTCCAATTTCATGGAGACAGGCATGCTAACAAAATCTGTGAATGTCAGGATATACAGTAGGCATGTTTGCTTTCCAAAACATAAAATAACTTCTGTAATGTTAGTTATAATTAGCAACCAGCAACATTATTGTTTTGCCCTTTATTTATATATATATATATATATATATATATATATATGTATATATATATATATATATATATATGTATATATATATATATATATGTATATATATATATATATATACATATACATATATACATATATATATAAGTCTTTGCTGATATGTCTTTATCCACCAAACTTTGAGCCTAAGGCTACTTTCTTCGGATACTAACGTCATGGAAATGAAGTGTGCCCTCTGAATCTTACCATCTCATTCCAGCAGTCGTCCTTCTCAGAGCTCCCACTTATTAATGAGAATTCAATAAGGTCATTACTCATCTGTGCTTAGTTTTTCATTTCTTTAAGTACCAGTACCTCTTCTGTTGATCCATTTCACCTCTCTACTTTTACCCCTTCTCTTTGCTCACTTACCATTAACAATCATTCAATAACACAACGGCCTAATGGCCCTATGAATGAAATCTGTTATATGGATACAGCTAAGCGAACCAATCTTGCGCTACTTCTAATGCTGTATGCAACTTGTTACACACATACAGATCACATACAGTATGCTCAGTGACAGCAGTGTGAATGGTGAATTGCTTTCTGTAGAAAGTACACACATGCTTACTTCATATGTATAGTATCACTTTATATGCAGAAACATCCCTTTAAACACAGCAGGATTCAAGCTGTGTAGGAAATACCACAAACTGTATCAGGGTCACCAGCATACCCGTGAGCAAACCTTTGATGTTCCTAGTAGGGATCGCTCAGTCACACTCAGAAAGCTGCTGGTTTGTGACCATATACACGTGAAGAAAATGGGATAAATTTAACCCCCTATACAGACAAGCAGCCAGGTCAAGAGCATGTTTTGTTGTGCACTGCTCAAATAACAGAAAGCGCAGGTAAAACATTAAAACCGTTTCCCAGCAAACCCAAACGTTTTCCAGCACTATCTTATTAGAAAACAGAAAAATGTGTGTGCCTGTTAATATGACTTTGTAGTTACAGTTTTTCGAATTACAGTTGAGGTTATTTTGCTGCAGAGGCCCAAAGAAATAAATGCAGATTACGTAATCAAGACGCATTAACAAATACACAATCTAACATAGAAGAAAGCACAAATAAACGGGCAATACCAGCCAATAAAAAGTGACGATACCTTTATGACAACTGACACATGTTAAAAGCATAATTGATATCTGCCTTTTGTCTGCCTTTCTTGTGTAAGTGTTGGTCTTTAGTTTTCATATTTGGATATTAAGTGTCATGCGCGTGGTCTGATAAAGTCACTGTCCTTCTGCTTGGAAAACTCAAAAAGAAAACATCCAACAATGCTACCAGGACGGTTCTCTGTGGGGGCATTTAAATGAAAGAAGAGCTCATGAATAATGCTCTGGCTGCTGATGGCCGATGGTGACAGGATGTCATGCTCCTCCAGAGTCAAAATCCTCTGAGACCAAAGTCACAGGAAGGCTGAAGCAAGCTGTCTCGAGTTTTACTTCATTTTATTTTTTTTTTCCTTTTTGATGTTATTATTGTTTGAACTCAGATGTGGCTCTTATGAGTTTACAGTTTGTTCGGAGTTATTGGCATTTCTTAAAAGGTTTCATATTTTCTTTTCCTTACTTTCAAAATTGACTCAAACTGTAATATATATATATATATATATATATATATATATATATATATATATATATATATATATGACTGGAATAACAGGCAGGACTCACAATAAAGGCAGTCTTTTTTCAGGCCAAAGTTTGGTACACAGAAGTCAGTCCCCAAAGCAAACAAATCCAATAGGGAGCAGGCGTAAGGTAAGTCCAGAAAACAGGCAGGGGTCAAAATATCAGGAATCAAAAACACAAGGGAAGAATACTGGAACGCTAGACAGATGGGTACTAAGACGAACTAGCAATGAGAAAAGAAACTACACAGCTTAAATACTCTACTAAATGGTACACAGGTGAAACTAATCAGGGTGGGGAAAGCAATCATGCTGGCGGGAAACTTGACGGAAGTATCCAAGGTGCAGGACGTGACCTGACAATATTTATATTAGTGATGCACTGAAATGAAAATTTGTGACCGAAACCTAAAATAATAATAAACACTTGGCCGAATACCGAACAATACCGAACATGGTTCTTCAGCAGTTTTTCATTTATTTTGCCAATTTTTTCACCATTGCATGAATCAAATACATTTGATTTAGGCATGCTTTTCAAAGAAAAAAATCTTTTACAAAATTACAAGGTAGAAAATATTTATTGAACATAAAAAAATTAAAAAAAATTAATTTCCCAGCATTATGTTGTTTTGGTTCCACCTCCTGGTGAATGTAAGGTAAAATTCTTATGGGGTTAGTTTTTGGTTGGCCAACGATTTATTACGGGAGCGGCCAGTCTATAAGGTAAAATTCTTATGGGGTAAGTTTTTGGTTGGCCAACGATTTATGTAGTGCACAACGTTACGGGACGGAGCGGCCAGTCTATTTCCTTATTTTACAACGCCGTTATTAATTGTTCGGTTTTTTCCCCACTTATTCCACCGAACACGAAAGTGTTTTTTTGCCATTTTCGGCCGAACAATTTTGGTTACCGAACAATCGGTGCATCACTAATTTGTGTGTGTATGTGTGTGTGTATATATGTGTATATATACGTGTGTGTGTGTGTGTGTGTGTGTGTGTGTGTATATATATATATATATATATATATATATATATATATATATATATATATATATATATATATATAGGTCCTCTAGACCAGTGGTCCCCAACCCCGCGGCCCGTGGGTCATTTGGTACCGGGCCGCACAGAAAGAAAAAATAATTTCTGTAGCATCCCTGACTGATGATGGTTGACTCTCAAACTGATGGTTCACAATGTGTTTATTCCTTGGATGTACAGTAAATACACTGCAAACACACCGTAAGAGCTATAAAAGAATAAAATAAAATGGAGTTAGTCTTTCTACAGTCATATAAGTTTCATTTAACTTAAATACAGACCGACGCAGCTGCTCGCTCGCTCGGTAATAACAGCTACCGCTAACCACAATACATGAATAACCATGCAGGGATTAAAGTTCTCCGTACTGGGTACGGATTTCCGTCCTGGGGATTTTTTTGGGATATTTTTTTATGAGATCAGCGCAAATCCGACAAAAAATATGAACACCGAGGTGTCTGTAGCGCCGCGGTGACTTGTCGAACGGCGCCCACTGCAGTCAATCAGCTGTTGGCTGTGCACACACAGTAAAGTTCTCTGGTTTTAGATGCACGTAACCTGACACCTAATAACTCAGCCTAGGCTGAGTTATGGTTCTGCATCAAAACGACGCCGTGCCTACGCATGTGGTTTGCGTCGACGTGTTTTTGATTGTTATTTTATTCTGCATGTAAAGCACCATGTGTTGCAATTATACAGGCATCAGAATCTTCCGCGGATCCGCGGATTTTGGTCTCAGCAAAAAATTTCCGCGGAACGGGGAAAAAAGAAAAAAAAATCCCCAAACAACGGACCAGGCCAGAAAAGAAAAACATAATATGCAAAAAATAAGCGACGTATCTATCCATTCATTCAGAAATCAAAAATCATTTCCATTTGGGAGCTTCTGTGCGGCGCTGAATATGCAATGCAGTGTTTTGCGGTGTGCTTCTCATTGAAATGACTGGAGGCAACACGTTGCGGCAGTGAGCAGAGCCGGCAGGGAAAAAAAGTCAACAGTGCCGCGTGTCCGTGTGTAACCTAAATCTACCATGGCCTCAGTGTTAGGGCTCGGCCAGGTGGGGCTTTATAAATATATGGGCTTTATAAATGTATTAAATATATGAGCGCGGAGTCGGCGTGGCGAGGAGCTGCGCGCGCACCGGCCGACAGTGGAGTCGCGCTGTGAAGCCTGAATTATGGTTCCGCGTTAAATCGACGCGTAACCTACGCTGTAGGCCTCGGCGTAGGTTACGCGGCGACGCGCGCCGTACGGTGCGTACGGCCGCGTACCCTACGCCGGGTCTGCGTTGGTGTAACGCGGGACCATAAATCAGACTTAAGTCCCTTTAGGCTAATACTGTGAGAAATAACCTCTCATAATAGCGGTGTACAGTTAATAAATGTAATAAAGGCTCCTACTGCCGTTTCTGCTGGCTACTGAGTCCCGTAAGTGGCGAGTGAGTTTTAACTCCTTAATTACTAAGGTGCATCCCTAGTTTTTTCAGTGGGAAAGGGGGATTCTGGCCATTGTAGAAGTTTAAGATATAATTATCTTCATTTCAAGATTTATTCATGCATGAAGAATTACCCATGATGATGAATGCGTGTTATTATGTTATCAAAATGCATCATTCTTTGCAAAAATTCAGATTTTTTGTGTGTATTTTTGTGTGTATTCTTGCACCGTGTGCTCTGCGTTGGTGTGACGCAGAATCATAACTCAGCGCTAGACCTCGTCGCATGTCGGTGTAGCTCCGGTCGGTGTAGCTTGTAGCTCCGCAGTGTAAACACTGCGGAGCTACAAGCCTACGTTGCATTACGAATGTGACGCGCTGTGAGCTTGTATATCTGCATTTTAATTTCAGATGCTTTGTTCAAAGTTATGTAGCGAGTCTGTAGTGCAGTGCCTCGTTTAGAACCCCCTGTCATTATTACATAAAAAGTATCTACTAGCACAGATATTGCCACTTTAAATGTACGTTTTCAACCGCAACGGGGGGGGGGGGGGGGGGGGGGGTCTGAAAACTTTCCGTCCTGGGATTTTTTTTTGCTTTAATCCCTGACCATGGCAAACTCGTATATATGTACATATATACGGCATAACATTGGCAAAGAAAACAAATCCATATCAGCCAGGTGCTTTTTGTGTCAGTTAGGCACCACTTTAGCATTCCCGACACTCGCTTTGTCTTTCAGACACACTTTCTACTGCCGTTAAACTTTTACCTCGAAAGTCCGAAGCGCCGGATGTTTACAATGTCTCGCGAGACGCCTTCAAAATAAAAGCACTAAATATCGATCTCCTTAATATATAACAAATAAAATAAAAGCCTGGCTTTAAATAACGTTAATGAGACATAAAAACATAAAAACACATTTATAGAAATACTCATATTAAAGGTAATTTACAATTTCCATTATTTTATTTTTTTGACAATTATTTTTTATTATTATTATTCATTATTATTATTATTATTACTATAGAGAAAATACCACAGTTTTTAATGCCGATCTTGTGATTTTATTTAGTTTTTATCAACTACACCTTTAGATTAGACATTAAACCGGTCCGCGGTACAGAAAAGGTTGGGGACCGCTGCTCTAGACTCCAAGCACTGATCAGCTCAGCCCATGTAACTGTCCCTTTGATACAACTCAGTTCAAAAAGAAACATACTCCAGTTGTCACTGTTGCTGTGGTATATGACTAACATCTCTGATTGTTTTAGAAAGTCACAGCACACTAAGCAAGGAGCAGGGCCGGGGGAGGGAGGTGCTTACCGGAATTTACAGGAAATCGAAGATTTAGGCTGCACGATCTCATAGAGTTTTGGAGTCGCAATGAATGTAAAATAACTTAGTTGTGGTGCTTGATCAGTTGAATAGGATCATAATTAGATAATTCAGGAGCCTACATTTTGGACTTTATGTGGCTTATTCATTCCTATATCACACAAGAGCATTAATATTTGTTTGTCTCAGGCTGTAGCACCTTGTAGCAGCTCTTAAATGTTTTTCCTTTAATCTCAATAGAAACCTTTTCATACTAATGTGATTAATGTTGCTATTGCTAATTACAATTGTCTGCCGTGTAGAGCTATTTATGCTGAGTAGGCACACTGCATTTGACTTGTGATTGAACATGTATGCATGTGGTCTGTCTTTAGCTCTTTCACAAACCGCATTCATTTATTTATCTGTTTATTTTTCTTTTTCTCCTTTGTCACAGCCTCACCCAATCTGTCTCTTTCTCTCCGTCTTTTTCTCTTGTTCTTCCAGCAGAGTGTTAATCTGTGATTACTGCAGCAACAAAAGGTTAGGTGAGAGTGTTGATGGGATTCTCTTGTCATGGGAAGTGCTGAAGGCAAAAAGCAACATCCACTAAGTTTAATGATCCTGTGTGCCTGTGTGTGTATTTAAAATCGCTCGCTAAATCATGCAGGAATGTGACGTAGCAAGTTAAGGAGCTGAAGGCTTTTGCACACACAAGCACACACACACACACACACATGCAGACAGTAGATGATGGATGCCCCATGTTTTCCGTAGTGCCTCTCTGTCTCAATCTGTTTCCCTGAAAATGACAACATGGGACAATCATAGAAGATGTATTGCTACACACAAGCTCACAAATGGTAACACTCCCTGCTACAGGTGAGGACACGCAAACACGGAGAGGAAGGAAGGTGAAGATAAAGTAACACGATTGGGAAGATGATCAGACATGAACAGGGAGCTCTCACACCAATGTGTGTTTTTTTTTTGTACTCATCTTCTTTCTGAAGAAGGCCATGTCACAAATGTAGCATGTCATCTCCAAATTTTTTCTTGTGCATGTGTGTTTTGTGTGTGTGTGGGTGTGAGTATTTGCACATTTTCACACATCAGCCAGTGCTCCATCCATATGATATATACAGCTTGAAACCAATGTCTCTCTCTGCATGATTACCAATAGTCATCTTTTTAGCATTTAATGTTTTTTCTTACATGTTGCATAATAATAACTCCTCAGGTCGGTAAAATAGGAACATAGGAACTGTTGCTATAGAAACACCAGAATAAAAGCACCCTCCCTGGTAACGACGCAAGTTTTCATTTCTCTATATGAGATGGAAAAAGGGGGTTTCACTCTTTGTGTTCTTGTTCCCTCTTTGCCTACTCCCTTTGAAACGAGACAACTGTTTCCCCCCTACTTTCTCCATGTTCCACTTTCATTCCATTTCTCATTCCCTCTTCTCCTTCTTTCAACCTCCCTTGCTACTGCTTCAGAAGGCCCTATTTCTGCGAGTGAATTTCATTGAACTAGTGCACATGGTATTGACTGGCAGATTTTTTGTAATTTCATGACTCGAAGCTGCAGGGCTACGGTAGTGGGGTGTTAATATAAGCAGAATCCGATGAGGAGGACTAGATTATCATTAATGTGAAATTGGATCAGTTCATCTCCTTACCTTTTAAGAAGTTTACTTCCAGTGCAAAATGTGATCTTGGAAAAATGGTCCAGAATAACATACACGCATCTCAAAAGAAAAAGAATTCCAAATACAGAACTAATTATTTTTGGTGCAAATTCAGCACAATTTATTTAAGAATCAGGAGTGTGAGCTATTTTTGAAATATGCAGCACTGCTGAAGTTATAGGTTTCAGATTGATACCTGTTTTGCTGTCCTCAGCTGCAGAATTGAATCATCTTAAAGTAGATGTAAATTACATGTAATGTTAGAAATAGCCCCTCTTTTTTAACTGTTGCAGTGATCAAATGCAGAAAAATAAATGATCTGAAATGAAACATGGTCTTAGCTAGTGCAAGTTCAATTTAAGTTTGTCTTAAAGCCAGACAGCTAACTTACGTTGACAGAGTCCTCCGGTGGGTCCCTGCCCTAATGTTGGTGAGGCAATACCATTGCAAGTTATAGTGTCACTGAACTCATGCAGGCAGGAAATAAGCCACTTTCTTCAAGTAAATGTTCCACTGCACCACAAAAGAATGCTGTGAAAAAACTGCTCCAGTGTGACATTATTCCTGCAAATACCATTCATGTGAACCATCTCACCAATATGCCAGCCAACCTTTGGCTATGATTAGGAATGTGCTGCAGCATTGACTTTAAAATAACATACATTCTTTATTCTGACCAACCAATTTATTACGGGGGGAGGCAAACAAAACACAACAGAAACAGTCGGGCTTTTGATTTCTTCACTGAGGAGCGCGACCAGTTTTCAGCAGCAGATGGCATCAGAATGAGCATAAGATTATTAACCTTTTTCATTTCCATCTTTTCCTGTCTAATGATATCTTGTTGCTTCAAATGTGATCATCTTTTCACGAATGGGAGGAAACCAGAGGAGAATACTGACAAGTGTATTTGTGCAACAACTTCAGTGGTATGATTTGGATACTTTGCTGCATAGTGCACAGTGAATCGGCAAGTGAGCCAAAAGATAAAATTATCACTCTACATTCCTGTGCTATCTGTGGTCATGAGTTCTGGGTAGTTTCCAAAAGACTGCAGATACACAGATACAAATGAGCTTCCTTTACAGGTGCCAGGCCTTTCCCTTAGAGACGGAGTGGAGCTCATTCATTAAAGAGATCCTCAGAGTAGAGCTTCTTCTCCTCTGGCTAAAGTAGCCCGCTGAGATGGTTCAGCCAGCTATCTGGGCTGCCTCTTAAAGGCCTATGGTGATCTAGGCATGTCCAACCAGGGGGAAGCCTCAAGGGAGACTTATGAATGCTGGATATTCCCCCAAAAGAAATCACTGTGAAAGATATACACATATATGTATATGTGTGTGTGTTTGTGTGTATATATATATAAAAAATAATCAGACTTAATCACACTGAATAACTAAGAATAAAGACACTTGTGAGGCAAATTTAATTACTTAGGGCCTGATTTACTAAAGGTTTGCGTGCGTAAAAACCTGTGCAAACTTGACAGCACCCGCAAACCAAAGTGCCAGCTGATCTACTAACAGCGTGCAAAGAGGACTGCGTCTCTGAAATGCGCAAAATTGCACACGCAATTCAGTTAGTACTTTTGCCCTGATGAATAATCAATATGGGGCGTACCCGGCAGAAATCCTAAATACTGGGAGGGGAAGATGCAAATTGCTCCATTTACCACGCGCAATGAGATTTACCAAGCCTGAAAGTAATTGCGCGTATTGTGATTGCGTCTGTATTTAATACGTTCGAAAGGAAGGTGCTAATCTGCTGCTGCTGTTATTGTGGCAAGGAGGCGACATCCAAAATCAAAGAATATGCAGAGAGAGAGTCTTTATTCTGCTGCATGCTATTTTAAAAATGGTTGCACAAGTTTTATTAAAGGCCACTTTTTCTTTAGTTCTTCGCCTTATATCTTGCCACCTTCTTTTATTGTGCCTCCCTCCACTCGCCCACAAGCAGGCCAAGCCTTTGTGCCAAAACTTTGTATTTTATTGATTAGGCCTACTTATCTTATTGAACGTGAAATCATCCTTCGTAAATTACATTTAATTAAAACCCGTGCTTATTAATCACAAAACACAGGTTAAACATCATGACCAAATCCGCTCCGACCCGCTGTGTCAGGATCAGCGCAGAGACTGCAGCTTCGCCTGAATTATGGTTCTGCGTTAAATCGACGGCCATATGATGGTCCCGTCTGTCACACATTTACTGTCAGTGTTTGCTATATAATATATAATATTTGCAATATACTGTGGACATCTGAATAAAAACTTAACTCATAAATAGATGAATCAAAGCGCTCTCCAGCTCTGTGTCTGATGTCTTTTTCTCCTCAGATCATGCCGAGCACCGCGGGGTTACGTAAACCCGACCAATTCAATATTAAAATCAAATTCAGTCCTGTGGCCCGTTTTTCTATTTCGTATTTTTGATCTGTGCCTAAAATTGAAATGTGAAAAACCAGACGTTTTTCCGTTTTTTGTGTTACCAACTGCATTTATTCTATCGCAGGTTTTCTCCGATATTGCGTTTCTTTTGGTAATGTTTAAATTTCTTTGCTGTAGTTCATCAATGTGTTTATTTGCCTCTTCCACTAATATCTTTAACTCCAACTCGTCAAATTTCATTTTGCGCTTGTGACTTGTGACTGTGCATTCCATCCAGACTCTCCATGGCGCAGAGTTTGCGCTCGCAAACCTTAAGACGCGCAACACCTCATTTAAATACTGCTGTTTGCACCTGTTATCAATTGCGCACGCAATCTTAGTTGATCACCCGCAAACCACACGCAAACAGCACGCACAAACTTTTTCAGTGCACACGCAATTTAGTACTCTTTATTTAGGATCTTAATAAATCGGGCCCTTGGTCTGTTCTTTTTTTAGGATATTGTCATAATTCATTAGTCATTTCATTAGTTGGTTTTTCAGATAATTATTATGTATTATTATTTTTGTAAGTTCAATTTATTTCAGTGGCCATTATAGATTTTTCTTTCCTTAATGGAAGGGTGCCAATGGAAGGGTGTCCATACGTTGCAGTTTCACCTGTTTACAGCAAAAATGCTGTCTACATTCATACTGGAGTAATGACTCTGCAGTGGCAGGTCAGTAATGCAGCAGTTGTGATATCAGAACTCTGCTTGGAATGAATGCTTCAGAATAATAATAATTAAAAGAAAGGTTGACACATTCTGTAATGTTACTTTATTCACTATTTGTCATCAGGTTTAATTTGCGGCCAGTTTGTTTGTTTGTGTGAGTATTGGTGTTTTCAAAGAGAGCAGCAAAACATTGTTCAACCAATCACACTAACTATAACACAACTTGTGTGAAAATAAGAAAAAAACACAAAAAACTGTGAACAAGTTTTAGTTTCAAATTAATGAATGCAGATTTTTTTCCATGAACAGCCCAGCATCCACAAATTAGCAGTCCTAGTTAACTAAAGCTTTCATTCATGCTTGTGGATTGAAAAGGCCTTTATCTGATGGAAAAAAAGATAAAAAGATTGACCCAGCTGATAAAATGATTTCATGTTTTTCATGAAATCATCTAATGTGTGGCCCTTCGTCTAAGTGCTTGAATTCAACTTTACAAATAAAAACATTGCTTGTGCTGATATAAATTCAAATTGAGATTAAATAATTTTTTGAAAAGATACATACTTCAGTCCCTCACTCATGAACAAGACGGACATTGACAGACGGATCGGTGCAGCATCCGCAGTTATGCGGCCGATCTCCCGGAGCGTCGTGGTGAAGAAGGAGCTGAGTCGAAAGGCGAAGCTCTCGATTTACCGGTCAATCTACGCCCCTACCCTCACCTATGGTCATGAACTTTGGGTAGTGACTGAAAGGACAAGATCGCGGATACAAGCGGCCGAGATGAGTTTCCTCCGCAGGGTGGCTGGACGCTCCCTTAGAGATAGGGTGAGGAGTTCGGTCACCCGGGAGGAGCTCGGAGTCGAGCCGCTGCTCCTTCACATTGAGAGGAGTCAGCTGAGGTGGCTTGGGCATCTGTATCGGATGCCTCCTGGACGCCTCCCTAGGGAGGTGTTCCAGGCATGTCCCACCGGGAGGAGACCCCGGGGAAGACCCAGGACACGCTGGAGAGACTATGTCTCTCGGCTGGCCTGGGAACGCCTCGGACTCCCCTCGGAGGAGCTGGAGGAAGTGTCTGGGGTGAAGGAAGTCTGGGCATCTCTGCTGAGGCTGCTGCCCCCGCGACCCGGGAACGGATAAGCGGCGGACGATGGATGGATGGATGGACATACTTCAGTCGTCCCAACAGCCAATATTACAAACGAGTCTAAGGCAGACTATGCAGTTATTGCTCATATCAACCTGCGCAGGATGGGTCTCATCATTTTTCCCTTTTCTGATAAACAAATAAGAGACACAAATCCAAAGAGATGAATAAACGCCTCCCGTCAAGCCTGATTATGACCGTAAAATAGTCACAGCCCATTGATTTCAACGGAGAAAAGAAGCTTAATCATTTAAAACTGAATTAGTCAAATCCAACCTGGACACAGCAGACTGTTGATTCGTATGGTAGCCTCACACATAGCCTTTTTTGGATTTTCACTGTCCCACAAATGTCCAGTCATCTCCTCCTCACAATCCTGGAAATCTCCTTGAAACGTGAACAAAAGAGAACAAATAGTTTTGGCATGTCCAATGTACATTTGAAAAGTTAGTTTTTCTTCTCTTTGCTTCACTCATGCATCAACTTAAAAATGGAAAGGAAATTAACTTCTGGAACTAGCATACATCACCATGGCATGGGGTAATTTATTCTTTTTTTTCTTTTTTTAAAAAATTAAACCATGAATGTTCTGCGAATGCCAAGATTGCAACCTAACTTTTTTACAGTTTTCATTTTGAACGCAAGCTCACCAACCAACTGAAATGAACATGTCAGGGAAAAACCTGCTTCAATAAGGTATAATATTTATCACTGTCTTATCACTGTTTAAGATAGATATCAAATTGATTCTGTTATAACACCATATTTTACCCCCTACTTTTCCATCCACCAATCACTTAACTGTCTCTCATGTCTGAATGAACAGTGAGTGGGTGAGATGGCTGATGTGCTTGATAAAGCATTAACAGAGGTCCTTTGGAAGTGTGAACACATTCATACGTGTTTTAGAATAAAACTGCTGTGAATCAATTGGAAAAAAAAAAAGTCTTATGCTCTGTTCTGAGAGTCACACTGTGAGCTCTGTAAACACACCATTGAATTAGCTGAGTAGAGGAAGAGAGACTAAGTTGGATGTACTTTGTGGCTTCACATGTTTTTAAAACTGATAAATGTTTTGAAATGTTTGTCTTTGAAGATATTTCGATCACAAAGCATATGGACTAGGACTGAATTGTGGAGAGCTTTTAATCCCTGTCTTTGGCATATAAATTTAAGTAAACCTTGTGATGAAATGCAGTTTACCTGAGCATCTGTTGAACCAGATTTTGTTAAAATGACCGTGTTGTGTGACAGTTTGTCTGATAAGATTTAACATATGGAAGAGTTATATATTCAACAACTCTCAACCAGTTTTTTTTTTATTTACTTCTTTGTGTCAGGTGTGTCAGGTGCATGTTAAAATAATATGAACTATCTGTCATCGTCTTGGCATTAAATTTGGGTTCATCTTAATCTTAATCTCTGTTGTACGGATCCCATTGTTTTGGTTTTGAGTCGGAGCCATTTGATTTGATTGTCCTGATACTGAAAACAAAAAAAACACCGAAACAAATCCAAACTGCAGACAGTACAAGCTGCTGTAGCACTGCATTCACCGTCCAATTGAAATATTTCCAAATTCCAGACATTTAACTGAAATGTCAAGGAGTTAGTAAGGAAAGTAGCTATTAGCTTTGCGATTTCTATATAACTGAATAAAGTTGTGGGAGAGATAAACAGGCATTAATTAAAGAAAAAGAAAATATTTTTTTCTTTTATCAATTACAGGGCTTAAAATATTCCAGCACCGTGCCGGATCTCCGGCGTATGGAGTTTTTTTATTTTTATTTTTTATATATTTGTTACATGTATATATTTGTTATGGATTGTGGTTACGTTTATTTCCTGTTAAATTTAGAAAGCACTTGATCTGGTATGTGACTTCCTGTCTTCTCCTCTCCAGTAATTGTCTACACAGAGACCATCCATCCATCCATTTTCTATACCAACTTTGTCCTTTGCAGGGTTACGGGGTTTGGCAGAGCCTATCCCAGCTCATTACAGGCAAATGACAGGGGTAGACCCTGGACAGGTCGCCAGTCAATCGCAGATGCACATATATAGACAATCAATTATACACACTCACACACCTACGGGCAATTTAGAATCATCAATCAACGGCGGTGGGTAGGGACACACCAACCGATTATTGGCAGTCGGACGCTCTTGGCAGTTGGGCGAGGTCGGTGACTAGAGTTGGATTGGTGTGTCCCATGCAGTCGTTAGTCGGCTTTGGCGTCTGTGTTGGTGTTCATTTTGGCCAATTCGGAATGTTTAATCGGCCACTAGCCATCAGCCTCTATGACCAATCTGATTAGTGGAGTGCTAGCCTTTGAGTAGCTAATCAGAGTTAACCGGAAATGACGATGGTAAACATACTAGATAAACAGCGATAGCACAGACACTAAACTACACGGACACTAAACTACACTCTATCATCGCATCAGTTTGGCTTTGGATTGTGTTTGATTGTGTTGTGAACGCCAGTATATTTTCATTATAAGCCATCGTATTTTCGATCCTTCATGACTTCTATCAGAAGTGAAAACACTGACTGATGACAGCGGCTCTGTTTAGAACTCTAGACTAGAGCGATCCGTCATTTCCGGTTGTTCTTCTTTCCTTTTCTTTTTGGGCGACATCACAGATAAGCGCCGCTTGCAGTTATAGGGATGTATTACGCCTTGCGCACACGCAAAACGTACACTCCGGTTGCGGTCAGCTCCCAGCTTGTGTTACGGTAAAATAATCTCAGGCTCTTCCTGGTGGCACAAAAGTTCGGCACTATTTGCATAAGCTTAATCAATATTCATATCAAGTTTAAATGCTATTCCAGACAACTGTGAATGGACTATCAATAGGGAATTCTCTAGGTCACATCTACTTTAATGATCACTTTGAGTCAAGACAGTAAAAAAAAAGTCAGCTATCCAGGTTGTCATATGGCAATAGGGAGAGGTACAACTGGATGGTTTAACAGCCAAATCTGGGCAAGATAACCACAAATATTGGTCCAGTTCTTGCTTTATGTCCATTGAAAGTCCTTTTGGCATTTGGGATGTTTAGTTTTCTTTAGAACAGGTTGAGTTTGAAAAAAGGCTGTATTATTTTATAGACTGATTTCAGACTGTTGGCTAAACTATCTTGTGATGAATTGAAAATAACTGCAGTCCTACCTTTAAGAAGAAACTGCTGCCTCTCATTTATCTGTTCGACTGAATATAGTATTTCAGACCAGGTATTTTATACTTGATGTCACATTAAGGAGTTAAATGTCAAAAATCATAAAATCAAACATGCTTAATTAGAAATAAAATAATAACTTAATCTATGAAGAAAACATTTTTCTCATGTATTCCAGGATCAGGTAAAAAAGAAGCATGAGTCTTGAGGGGTGGTTAAATAAATGACAGTGAATTACCCTCAGCATATGTTTAACCTTTATTAATTGCACATACATTGATCCATTCTGGAAAAATAACGGTTCTTAGAGACTCACTGAAACAACTATGGATATTTCACATCACTTTCAAGCTTCAGTCAGTCTGAGCTCATCTTCAGATCATGTTTCAGTGTTTTTGCCCAATATTTATCATTGTTTAAAAGCAACAAAGACACATGCATCAATAAAATCCAATTAAATCATAGCTTGATAAATGCATGCTGGTATATGGAAGTTGTTTCACTCACAGAAAAGCAAAAGAAAAGGTCAAAAATAAGTGGATCATTTTCACAGCAGGCAGAGTGTCTTTGGAAAATTATGATTAAAATTATAAAGAACACACCTGGACTGCTGAGGCTCAGATTCCATTATGAAGGTGTAATTTGGTTTTCAGTTTCTGCCTCTCTGATGTGTGTATTCAGTCAGCACATAGCTTGTCATCTTGGCTTTCCATGTGAAGGTCTATCACAAACACAACCACCTGCGACTTAACGTATTCAAGGAAAACATGTTTTCTAATGTCAGTCATTTACTTGTGTAAATGTTAATTTATTCCCAAATAATTATTGAGTTCTATGATTTGAATATTTGTTTTCGTGATTTCTGTGTTCTTCCAGTTTAAAAGGTTTCTGGATCAAATTCTGGCATGGTGTAGAGTTTGCATCTTACTCTGTGATTGCGTGAGTTTCCTTGGTTTTCACATCCTCCATGAAAACATGGATGTTAGGCTGAATGTTTGTCTATCTGTGGACCTGAGATGGAATGGCAACCCAGACATTTTGTCGTCTTCACTATACTTCCTAGATGAAAAAATACACACACACACACACACACACACACACACACACACACACACACACACACACACACACGCACGCAATGCAAAGGAACTTGGACAAAACAGATGAAGGCACCTTGAAAGAATAATGGACTTTGTTATGATGGATGACTGAGGAAAGAACTACAAACTGTTTTTATTCAGGAAAGAAAAAGGCTGTGTAACCACTGTTCACTGTCATTGCAGTTACGCCACAGGACTGTTTTCATTTGTTTGTGTATTTGCCGTAAAAACAGTGTTATTGTCAGATGAAAGAAGCAATTGATTTTCACTGTCAGTGAGGAATATCTTATTGAGGAGAAGAGAAAATTACAAATGGTGAGAAGGAGAAAAAGCCATGTAATAAATAGTTAACTGATGAAAATGTTAATGAGAAAAATGTCTGCCTTATTCAGTGCTGTCCTTGTGCTCTGTCAGCAATAACAGATTGGTACAGTCTTGACCACAAGCACCAGATTGTATTAGAGCATATCTGCATAGTAGTACAGATACACACCTCACACACCCAAGGCCATCCATCCACACACTGACACTTGCACATATTACACAAACTTAGAAAGGACCATTGCGGGCTCTCAGCATGGGCTTTGCTTTTCTGTGCCTGAACACATTCATCAGATTGCTGGGTTTATGGATGCATTGATTGCTTAAGATCTTAAAGTTAGAGTATGTATCTATGTGCAAGCACCCACTCAGGGCTGTGTATCAAATTTACAGATCAACTTTCAAAAAAGCAAGAGTTCATAAACCTTTTTTTATGCTTTCCCAGGATAAGTGTTGCCAATATTTAGCATATTGTCTGTTTTTCAACGCGCTGCTGGGCATCAGGGATGTTCATATTCTTGTTTCAGAGGTCTTTGCTTATCTGTCCCTCCTCTTCACCCTCTCAGATTCATTTCCACAAAGAGGTGAGGAAACTTTTAGTGTTGAAAATGTAAACTGTTGGTTACTGACAATCCAAAGGGACCACACAACGGTTACTCAAAAGTCAGCCTGTTGTTGATAAGGGACATCTAAGACTAATGCTGTTTACACTAGGGCTGAACGATTTTTGAAAATAATCTAATTGCGATTTTTTTTCCTCAATATTGCGATTGCGATTTAAGATGCGATTATTTTTTCAAAGTCCGGTTTCTCATGTATTTTTCCATTACACAAGCAATAAATCAATCTGTTTTATAATAAACAATATCAGATGTATTTAAAGCACAGATTACAACAAGAAATCAACTGTGGCTTTACCTCTTTAAACACGTCTAACTTCACATTTCACGAAACATATGTAAACATGTGGATTGCACTTGTTAAACACTGTCTAACTTAGCAGGACAGTCTATAAATAAATAAATAAAATACACAGAAATAAAAAATAAAGCTACCTATCTCCAGTCAGTAACATCACACACACTTCAGTGCAGGAAAAGTAAAAACAACAAATATCTGCTTTAACCAACTGGGCATTTAACTCCCAATGAACATAAAACAAAGTAGTCTATGTTCCTATTAAATTTTAAGGAGGAAAAAAAACCTTCCTTAACATTCAATGGACATATTATATTCCCTCAGTAACAGCAGCACACAACATACTAAAGTGCTAAATGAGTATGGCACTGTCAGCCAGAAAGATTCTTCTGTATGGCTCTCATGAGCCCACAGATTTTTTGCCAGGAAAACCAGCATGTCAACTTTTGCTGGTTTTAAAAATGAGCCAGTACAAGTAACTATATTCCCTCCAGCACTGAAAAGACGCTCTGAAGGAGCACTTGTGGCAGGGACACAGAGGTACTGGCGGGCCATATTGCACAGTCGTGGAAAGTTGATCTTGTGCACCTTCCACCAGGCCAAGGGGTCATCTTCTCCATCAATGGCAGGGGTCATGAGGTAACTGTTTAACGCCACCTCAGCGACATCTTCAGTTTGCATGGGAGAAGCAGAAGAGGCGACAGCAGTCTTGAAGAAGCTGCCAAGAGACTTCTTCACCTTCTCGCCAGAAGGCTGTGCACTTTGAGTGCTTTCAGTTCGAGACCTCTTCTCCTTCCAGATGAAAAAAAAAGCAATTAGTATTAAAGTTAGATTACAAATCAATAAATATAAAATCTGTTTGTGATATCATGGATACATAATTATTACTAACCTGGTTATATGCACGCCTTGCTGATTCCAACATTTCAGTCTTGAGTCGGGTCTTAACGGTGGGAATGTTGTCTGCAGTGAAGTACCGGGTTTTAAACCTGGGATCCAGGAAGGATGCAACATCCATAAATGGGGTTGTTGTACTTTTCATTGAGGTATGCCAGGACCTTAGTTTTGATTGACCTAGTCAGGTCAGTGTCCTCTTGATCTTCAGCCAGAAGGTGAAGAACTGGTTTGAGGTAGGAGATGCTTACATACTCCTCTCCTGAGAGAGCATCTGTAAAGTCCAGGAGAGGATGCAGTGCCTTGTGGATAGACTCCAACACGTCAATATCCTGCCAGGTTGGGATGAGGGAGCTGCTCTAGCACCCTGGCAATCATCATTTCTTTGGATCCCCATCTTGTTGGGCATTCAGTGATAAGACTGTGCTCAGGAAGTTTGAGCTCCCTCTGTGCTTCATTCATTGCTGCCTTCTTCATCCAACTGTGGGAGAAGTGCCCCACCACCTTCTTGCACAGCCCTACTGCTCTTGACACTCTGTCATCTTTGAGTGCATGTCCTGTAATACAAAATAGAACAGTGTAATTTATACAATTTGTCTTGTGTGACACAAAGTTATCAACTTTGAAATAAATACACATATTATCTACCTCTCACATTCACCATTCACACACACATACAGGACTGTCTCAGAAAATTAGAATATTGTGATTTTCTGTAATGCAATTACAAAAACAAAAATGTCATACATTCTGGATTCATTACAAATCAACTGAAATATTGCAAGCCTTTTATTATTTAAATATTGCTGATCATGGCTTACAGCTTAAGAAAACTCAAATATCCTATCTCAAAAAATTAGAATATTCTGGGAATCTTAATCTTAAACTGTAAGCCATAATCAGCAATATTAAAATATTAAAAGGCTTGCAATATTTCAGTTGATTTGTAATGAATCCAGAATGTATGACATTTTTGTTTTTTTTAATTGCATTACAGAAAATAAATAACTTTATCACAATATTCTAATTTTCTGAGACACACACACACACACACACACACACACATAAGGAGACACACACACAGATACACGCACCGACATATACGTCATGATACTAATTTAAGTACCGATGGCAAGATGTAATTGGTGCCCAAAACACTGCAGTCTGGTCCAGTCGTTAAGCTGTGCTGCCAGCACCATATTAGCTGCGTTGTCCGTTGTTATGCAGACGTGGTTTTCTTCCAGCGAGACCCTCTCTCAGGCCGGCTGCAATGTTTTCTCCCGTGTGGTCATCCGGGAAGTAGGCCACTTGAAGACAATGACCCTTGAGATTTAAGTCTTGGTCGATGTAATGCACCGTTAGACTCTGGTGTGGCTCCGCTGTGCGGCTTGACCAAAGATCAGTTGTCGTTGCAAAAAACTCCACTGTTATCAGCTCCCCTGCAACTCTCTGTCTGCATTTTTTGTATAGCTCAGGTATGGCTACCTGGCTAAAATGTGTGCGTGAGGGCATTCGGTACCGCTTATCCAGTGTGCTTACCAAATCCGTAAATCCAGGCTTGGTCACTACACCAATGGGCATCATGTGCTTGGCTATGAACTCCGTTATTGCCAGAGTTATTTCTGTGTGCCGCTTCGAGTTATGCTCGTAAGGAGTAATACTCTCAAACAGGTCGGTCAGTGATCCCTGTCGGCTGGTACTTGGCTTAGGTGAAGCACTGGTCGTTGGCATTCTAGCCATGCAACAATCATACGTGGCTTTGTGGTGTTTTTTTAAATGCTGGAACAGGTTCGTGGTGTTACCTCGTGAGGTAGCCACCGTAGCAAGGCACGTTTTGCAAAATACCTGACGTTGCGCAGCATCTTCTCTTTTAAATCCAAAATAATTCCATACAGCTGACGTGCTGCTTCTCTTTGGTACCAAGCTTTCCGCTGTGTCAGCTTCTGTAGAGCCTGAGGCCATTGTAAATATGTAACGCAGCAACGTTGACTTTTTTTCCTCTGCCGGCTCTGCTCTTCCCACTCTGCTCCCTCGTGCGTTAAGCCTGATTTATGGTTTCCACGTTAAATTGACGGCGTAGCCTACGCCGTAGGGTTCGCGGCGACCCGCACACATAACGCGGAACCATAAATCAGGCTTTACGTGATCAGATCACGTGACCAGTCAAATCGCAGCCTTTGCGGTTAGAAAATCTTGTTTTATCACATCACGATATTATCGCAAATGCAATTAATCGTTCAGCCCTAGTTTACACATTGATTGCTTACATTGAAAATTGCCACCTTGCTCTTCCCCATTTGGATCCATCCTCTCATTCCAAGCATTAATGCCAGTATTGTTATAGTTTTGCTCTCCTGAAGCTAGCAGCAGCTGTTTACAGGGATGAACATTTTTGCCGCACACGGATACATTTAGGGAGCACACAGGAGCTATAGAGTCAGAGATTATTCCCCGGATTTTGTAGGGAATGGTTAAAACCTACATATAGAGGATTTTGATTCAGCTGAGAGCCAGATAAAAGGAATTTAAAATAACCTTAAATTTATGGTAATATTTCTCCATGTTTAAATTATGCAACACATGAGCATCATCTGCCCATGTGTGGCCAACAAGTCATGGAGTGCCAACTAAAAGGTTTCATGAAATCAGGACCTGCTAAGCATCATTAGAGTTTCGATGGAGAAAATGTATTTTTAATTGGACTATTGAATGGTTCCCAGGACATGGAATATCACCTCTTTGGTGGAGAAGGAGCTTGAACTTGTGTGTGAGATTGAGAGGTACCGGCTAGATAAAGTCAGGGGCACATCCACTCACAGCACAGAACCAATATTCCCGAGAGGGGCTGGACCTTGTTCCACCCTGGACCTGTCCATGGTGAGAGGCATTGGACCGGAGTGGCCTTACATACAGCTTCCTGGCTTGGAGCCTGTACGTTAGAATTTTCCCAGTTAATGAGAGCGTAGCTTCCCTGCAGGGAGTGAGATCAAAATGTTGTTTCTGCTTATGCACCAAATACTGGTAAGTTACAATGTTACCATACCAACAATGTCTGTCTATCTAAAGGAATCAAAGCTGGAGGTTAATGGATGAATCATAACAGAATAGTTTCCTTTAAAAAATATGTTGGATTGTTTATCAATGTAAAAACAGTGATAAAGAAAAAAATAAGATTGTATGCACATACAAATGCAAGTACAGTTTCAATCACAAGGACTTACATTCTTTGCTACACTCCATCTCACTTTTCGCTTTATTTTAGTCCGTGTTGCCCTTTTATTTTGTCTCTCTCTCTCACACACACACCCACACAAACACTATCAATCCCACCAATATGTGCTATCTTCAGACAGCAACCCCTATTCCATGCTGACAATGTTTGGGATTTACTCTGGAAGTAACCTTGATTCTTCTGGTGCGTCTCTGTGTGCTTGCCCTTTTTGTGTGTGTGTGTGTCTGGGTCAAATGGAGTATGATAAATGACTCTCAATATTCCAAGGTTGTCATGGTGACTGGTGATGGGGCATACTCTGTCCCTCACCTTACGTTTTGCTACCATTTGTGTTATATATTAAGTGTACATTATACACACAGTATAATTTGGTATAGTACAGGTAGTATATGAGCAAGTATCAGAATATCAAATTTACTTACTGAAGTATAATGAGGAGGCTGGTGGAACTAATAAAAACTGTCTGTGCAGTGATCATTTGTTAACGCCTCTTAATGATTTTCTGAGCATCCCATATGAAAAAGTAATCCCTGCTTCCTTAATGCTTTATTTGACATAAAGTGTGTAAAAAAAAGTGTATTTTTTAACTAAAATCTTGGAGAAATGATTGAAAAACTAACTACACCTTCATTTTCAATTGCTTGTAGAGACACTCTTTGCAGCAATCACTTGAAAGGCCCTTTCTGTATGAAGTTACTAATTTCACACATTATAGTGGCGGGAGTTTTTGCTCACTATTTTTTACAATGTTGCTTTACATCACTGAGATTTGATTTATGCAGATCTCTCTGAAGGTCTTACCTAAAGCTTTTCAATCAGGTTTAGGTCTGCCCTTTGACGGTGCTATTGCAACACCTTGAATCTATTATTATTACTCACTAGTCATTCTGTGGATTTGCAGGTATGCTTGAGAAAATGGTTCTGTTCCATGATCCAGTTTTGGCCACGCTTCAGCAGTTGGACAGATGGCCTCACATTTGACTTTGGAATACTTTGGTATAGAGTTCAGGTTCATGGTCAGCTCAATGACTGAAAACGTCTGTGGCTGCACAAGCCCAAATCATCACCCCTTCAGCACCATGCTAGGCAGCTGATATGAGGTGCCAGTCCTTATGTGCTGTGTCAACCAACATTGTTCCAGGTGGTTTGCCGAGATGTAAATTTGCACATCTAAGCTATAAAATACAGAGTCATCCCTCCACTATTGTGCTTTACAGTTTGCATGTAGTTTGGTGGTATAGTTGCTTTTTGCATAAAGACATTTCATTTCTTTTTTCAATAATGATTTCACCAAACTTTTAACAGTCTGACCTTGCTGGACATGAGCTCATGAGAATGATACAGCTGTCTTGAATATTTACTCCTTGTGAATAATCTCTTACTGTAGAATAATGGACCCTAAATTGTTTTGAAATGACTGTAACTCTTCTCAGGTTTATGGATGGTATCAATGTCTTCAGTAAGATAATTAATTATGCTTTTCCTCCTTGACACTCCATTAATACACATCTGAATGTTTCAGACCAACAAACTGGCAGAACCTTTTTTTTGTAGAGGCTCTCACACTTACTGATCAATTAATGAAGTACATTTCATCATCAGAGTCTGTCTGCTATGCTTTCCTCTTAATTCCTATAAAACAGTAAAAGGTGTTCTTAGTTTTGCACACTGCTTCTGTATTTTTGTTTTGTTTCACTAAATCGATAATCAAACTGTTTCATGCTTTTTAACTAGTTGTTATTCATGTATGCCTGTATTTATCTAATTTTAAGACCTGATAAAGAGACAATTATTTTGAGTATGCAGTATCTTAACAAGTATCCTAAAGATATCAAAGAATTCATGTTGTCAGTGCATATCTTCTGCAGGACGCAAAGTATTTCTCAGAACTGTTTTTAATGGTGCTTTCACATCATATTACATAGACCTGCTTTTACTCCCACTAAGCTCCTAAATGTCCCAAACCTATAATGCCAGTCCCACTTACTTAAACATTTTCACAGTGGGCTGACAGAGAATGCAAAAGATGACGAGGGGAAAGACAGACACAGAGATGCTGTGGTATTTTTTCTTTGTGTGATAAATATAGCAGGTGAGTGGGTGGAATAAAAACAACCCAACAATCTAGCAGGATAAGAGAGGAAACACAGCAGATAGATATAATGACACTGGGAGAGAGGCAGTATGACATAGAGATAATAATAGAGAGGAAGCGAGAAAAAAATATAATGACACTGAGGGAACGATGCGATGAGGCTAATACAGAGATAATTGTGGTGAAAGAGGGATGCAGCAAGAGCAGGAGGGGTGAAGGGATGAGAGACCAGGACAGAAGTAGTAACAGAGCAGAGGTGGGGTTGGGGGTGGGGGTAATGACAGAACTGGGAAAAGAGATGGAAGAACTGTGCTGCAGGGAAGAAAGGAGGTACAGGGATGGTGATAATACTGGTGTAATAAAGAACACATGGATGGACAGACGGGTGGATAGAAAAAGAGATGCAATGAGATGGAGGGCTGCACGAAAACAAACATAATGTAGGAGAACCACAATGATTCTGACAAAGAGATAATGAAAATTAGGGTGGGGGACATAGGGGGCTAGTACACATCACAGAACAGGGGTGAGGGGTTGAGGCACAGAGATGAAGAAAACCAGGATTCTAGAAAAAAAAAACAACCACACAGCTGATTCCCCTCCTCTTCTCTTCTCCTGCCCTCTCCTCTCTACTAATTCATTGCCTGTACCGAGTCAATGAAGTCAATACTTCTACAGTGTAACTTCGAAAGATGCATTTGATTTGTGGCTCAGAACACGGTAGAAAGAAGAGGCTGGCATTTGATTTATGAGCCAGGGACCTTGTGTTCAGGTCCTAGCAAAGTGCTCCACCTCTTTGATGCCTCTCAGTATCTAAAATTTAACAGCTTGTCTGATTGTTATGTAGATCCAGCCATTAAACCAATCCATTTTAAAGCCACGCAAGCTACATGTGAGTTATTGAGTAAAACGGCTTCATTTTTCCGCATTAGAAATTTTGAGTGCTGATATACAGCATTAAGTTATATACCGTATTTTGCGGACCATAAGGCACACTGCATTATAAGGTGCAATATCAATGAATGGGTCTATTTTCATACATAAGGCGCACTGCCGATTTTTGAAAAAATGTAAGTATTTTAGGTGCGCCTTATAGTAAGGAAAATACGGTAATTTCTCAAGAACTTATAGGTACTTGTCTCGCAACACATTCTTGTGCAGACTGTAAAAAGGTTAATGGAATGAAGACAGTCAGGAGAAAGAGAGAGGCCTGTTGGACAGGGCAAAAACAAAATATTTTGACCTGTGTCTTAATGGAGCTCTGCAGAGAATAACATTAGCATTTCTGTCAATGCTTGTATTTGAGTATGCAGAATGAGACGGGACTGAATCCAATTTAATGGGCTCTGGAGCTTTGATAGAAGATTACAACCAATATTCGGTTGGTTGGTCTGTTTGGGGGGGTATTGCTGTGAGAGTCCAGGCTGTGAGTCACCCCACATGCAGCCTCCCTGACTTCAAAATGTATCCAGCCCTTGGAACCACAGGGAGGGGGGAGCACACATGTCAGTGGTAACAGGGTGAATGGTGGGTGGGGTCTGATACCCAGAGTAAGAAGAGAATTAACCAAGGAAAGGCCTGATTTGTAAGGACAAAGGATGAGGAATGAAAGTGCCATCCCGCAGGGGATGATACCTGCACAGCTCGTGAAGACTGCCTCTCTGGGGATTACACAGAGGCTAGTATTATGATGTAATATGATGTGTTGTGCCCAGGCAGAGTTTGCATAACATTGTTTCCAAAAAACAAACATGATACCAAGAACTAATTAACACATACAGTATATAATCAAATATTCAGTTCCAGCCCTTGTGCAGTGTGCACGTATCAAAGACACCAGCCTTTTATCTGTCTGTCTCAACTGGCTCTTTCAGACTTTTTAAGTCACACAAAGATTCATTTATGTTACATATATACTCATATAGACTAAAGTTCTATATTCTTCTATATTCCCTTATTCGTGTCCACTCGTGATGCGCGGGTCCTGATTGAATTGTTCAAAAGTCGCGAGTCATTTTACTGACTTAATTAACTCACTCCCTGACTTGTGCCTGCTAACGTTAGCTCGCTAACTGCAAAAATGAGACCAGACAACATGTCACCATTGTTGACTGCTATTAAGATTTTTATGAACATATATAATGCATTACTGTATTATTGTTTTGGGAAAAGCAACAGGCCCATTTTCTTGTTTCAAATCAATCCCTGCTATGCTCTGTGAACGAACGAATCACTCCGCTTCTTACAGTAGCTTGGCTCCACTCATGAAAGAACAAATCGCAAAGTGAACAAATCACAAATTGAACAAATCGCTCTGTTTATGAGTCCCAGCACAGGGAGCTGCTCCCTTACCTGAGCTGAAACTTTTCTGAGTGACGGTGTAGATCAGTGGTCTTCATTCCTGGTCCTTGGGAGCCAGTGTCCTGCATGTTTTAGATGTTTCCCTGAATTAGCACACCTCATTCTAATTATTGGTTATCACCAACTTGTCATCAAGGTGTGCACAACTCTGTTGGAGACACGTCATTTGTATTAGGAGGTTTTGAAGAAGGGAGACATCTAAGACATGTGGGACAATGGCTCTCGATGACCAGGAATGAAGACCACTAGTGTTGATGAAATTGTTTATTATACACATTATATTGGTCTGTAAAAAGTAATCTAGGCTTAATTTACTTTATTTTCCACACTATAAGGCGCACTTGGAATCCTTAATTTTTCTCAAAAATCGGCAGTGCGCCCTATAATCAGGTGTATGAATGTTGTTGTGCTTACTGACCTTGGACCATTTTTATGTGGTACATTGCGCTCAAAAATCTTTCAAAAGGTTTTAGTGCGACTTTGGTAGCGATGAAGGCGCTGCACTTGACTGATTTTTCGGACCATTCCCAGCTGACACAGGAACGGTGTATTAAATTTGGTCCTTGGTTCAAAGGACAGACAACGTTGCATAACTAATTATGTAGTGCTGGCAAGCAACCATCATCCAACATCTAGTCAATGTTACCTTACTATTATTAGACGTCAAGCCAACTTCAGGTTTTTAGAGTAAACCCAATTTTCAAATCTGTATCATAATCCAGTTTTAATCAAATGTTGGAATACGCAACGCACAAGTGAATTTACCGTAATAACTACATGTTGGCTGTGAACCGCAACCTCTCATCTTTCAGAAAGGTAGGAATTCAAATTGAAATTTTGTAGGGCTGAATGATTTTTGAAAATAATCGAATTGCGATTTTTTTCCTCAATATTGCAATTGCGATTTAATATGCTATTACTTTTTCAAGGTCCTGTTCTCATGTATTTTTCAACTAGACAAGCAATAAATCAATCTGTTTTATAATAAACAATGTCAGATTTATTTAAAGGTATAGTCTCTGATTTTGGAGAGCTAGCAAGATTTGAAAGTGGCACCTCCTCTAAGCCCCGCCCCCTCCTCCCCCTCCCGTCAGCGCTCCGTCCAAAGCCACGCCCCCACAAACTTTGGGGAACGCGCATTTGCAGGAGTCGAGTTTTCCAGGACATTTTGGACAGCACATTTTCAACAAAACACTGTCCGCCGGTGCGCGCCCGGCTCGTGCTCTTCGCCACGCCAACTCCGCGCTCCCAGCGCAACCGTGCTGCGGAGGAAAGCCCCGCCCAGCCGAGCCCTAACACTGAGGCCATGGTAGATTTAGGTTACACGGCACTGTTGACTTTTTTTCCCTGCCGGCTCTGCTCTTCCCGCTCTGCTCACTCGCACATTACGTGACCAGATCACATGACTGGTCAAATCACAGCCTTTGCGGTTAGAAAATCTTGTTTTATCACATTGCGATATTATCGCAAATGCAATTAATCGTTCAGCCCTAAAAGTTTGCATCATTGTTTAGGCTTTTTGCTTTGATTTTCTATTTGTTTATTATTTGTCTATTATTTTAATATAATTTCAATGTTATTTGTCACTTTTACCTTTATATTTATTTATTTACCATGATTCATTAATTTAGTCATTTGAGAGAGAAAGTTTGAGAGAAAAAAACTAAATCTCTGAAAGAATTTTTGATCTTTCATTTTTTTTTCAATGAAATTGATAATTTTCCAGTTACAAATAAGGGGTTTTAGCATATAAATGATCAGTGGTGAATCAGTGGTAAACTGGGAGTGGGTGGAGCCTGTGGACGCTCTCTGATTAAGTGACTCGAATGACTCAAAAAGTCGATTCAGTTTGGTGAGTGACTCATTTAAACCCGAGTCGGTAAAGTACATCAATTTTCTATCACTAGTATCCACTGATGGGACAGTAAAGTCAAAACCATAGTTAATATAATGAATTGCATTTGTCAAAGCTGTATCTATTTATTAGGGATGTCCCGATACCATTTTTTTTTTCACACCGAGTACGAGTATGAGTATTTTAATTTGTGTACTCGCCGATAACGAGTACCGATCCGATACTTCTACCACAAAAATAACTAGGCTAAAAATGCAATGAAAAATGCAATGAATTGGAAGACAGGTTTAATTTGCAACAGAAATTCAATTTTAAACAAAACTCGGCCAGCGGGGCTTTCCTCCGCGCTTTAGTCTCATCGCAGGTACATCAACTGCACATGTGCGGTGCTTCACCTGAAGCCGTCCGTGTGAAACAACCAGAGGTGGGTAGTAACGAGTTACATTTACTCTGTTACATTTACTTGAGTAAGTTTTGGGAAATTTTGTACTTTTAGGAGTAGTTTTGAATCACTATACTTTTTACTTTTACTTGAGTAGATTTGTGAAGAAGAAACTGTTACTCTTACTCCGCTACATTAGGCTACATTGACCTGTTACTTTTCTTTTATCCCTTTTATCCAAATACGCGTCAATCTCATGACATCACTGAGTGATTCTTTGGGAAAAAAATTTGTTTTTGCATGTTTTGTCACATATACACAGACTCAAACACACACAGAGTTTCTATGAGTTCATGGGCTTGTTCTAGTTCTGCCTGGTTAAAAAAGAAAAGTACAAAGGCTTGAAATTTTGTGCTACTTGTGCTTATTTTATTTTTCTTATTGTATTATTATTTTATTATTTATTAAAGTACTTGAATTTACTTTAAGATTAATTTAAATTAGCTATTCTTTATTTTTTATTTATTTTATTGATTTAATTTGCCTGAAGATGATTATTTCGTACTTCAGACGTTACTCAACAGTTACTCAGTACTTGTAGTTTTTTCACCAAGTACTTTTTTACTTTTACTCAAGTAATTATTTGGATGACTACTTTTGACTTCTACTTGTGTCATATTATTCTGAAGTAACAGTACTTTTACTTGAGTACAATTTTTGGCTACTCTACCCACCTCTGGAAACAACATAAACAATCAAATAGAATTAAAAAAACAGGCTAAATGAAATGATTTTACACACTCTTGTACAGTAGGTGGCGGTATGCTCCTTAAAATTGGTTGCGATCCGCCAATAAAACAGAGAAGAAGAAGAAGAAGAACATAAACAATCCCATTCTTACAGTCCGGTTATATAGAGTCGTGCCCGTGAGTGAGACTGGCAGTGCCATTTCAGGCAAGATAGTGACAATTAATGTAAGCAGGATGTCAGCAGGGTGGACATATTTCAAAATAAGGGACGACGACAGGAGCAAGACAGACTGCGGGCTGTCGGCGCGGCTAATCGGCTAACGCGGCTAACAGCTAACCGGAATGTAACAATGGGATTGTTTATGTTGTACTGTGAGTTACGTGGAGTGTTTAATAAAGTTCCCTATGAGTAAGGTTTGTCCAGTTTGCATAATTAAGGAAGATAGAATTTACTGAAACATGGAACAGCTGGCTCCAGCCACAGAGCAGCAGCTCTGCTGCTGCTGCTCAGCCAGGCTGCATACTGACCCGCGGAGCCGCGGGGCGGCTCAACATCCCCCCCTAGCGGCGCTAAGCAGTAACTACAAGTATCGGTGCGTGTTATCGGAGAATTTTTGCGAGTACGAGTATATGAGGGCAGTATCGGCACCGATACCAGTATCGGTTTCGGGGCATCCCTACTATTTATTGATTACTTCCTTTTGAGCCATGAAGACAGCAGTACGGTACAAGTAATCTTAAATGTCACCAGAAGTTTTAAAAGTGCACTGTTGGACAGAAAGAAAGGATGTATGGAGAACTGAAACAATAGAACAACCACGCAATCCCCAGCTTTGTCATTCTGAATATATGCAATATTATTCTGTCACCGTGACAACCAGACTGACAAGCCATGACAGCACATAGATCTATGTGTCTCGCTAACATTTTTTTTCTTCATCAAACTAGTTGGCATTTTCTGTTCATCAAAATGGGGGATTGTGTTTTCTTTTTCTACATATTAATTTTAATGATTGTCTTTTTAGGATGAAGGTCATCCTAAAAAGCACTCATGGGCTGACTGTTTGCCTTCATCATCGCCATAATTTTCCCACACATCCGGGTTACCCTAAAATTCTCTCTGCGTCCCTCTACTGCCTGTCTGTTCCCAGCAGCCAGGCGTATAGGCAGCTGGAGAGACAGAACCAGAACAGGGCCGCAGGGGGAAAAAGAGGTGAGAAGTTCCAGGAAGTACAAGTGCATCCCTCCACAACTGCCCGGATTATTGACATCCTGACAAGCAGAGCTCAGTTAGTGTGATTGAAGGGTTTTGTGTCTGAGCAGCTGGCCAGCAGCACAGGAGAACCACAGGAGGCTGTACTTCGACCGTTTTTCTTCACTGTGTGTTCTGTGTACTTCAAGAACAACTCAGATCCCTGTCATCTCCAGAAATAGTGTGATGATTGTGCAGTTGTGTGGTGCCTCGGTGTTAGGCAGGAGGCTGAGTACAGGGGACTGGTGAAGTGTTTTGTGAGATAGTTTGGGAACAGTGACCTCAGTGTTGCAGTAAAACCGAGGGGATGATTGTGGATTTTATGATGATGGACAGACTAGCTTGGAGATGCAGCACTGCAACCGTCCGCAAGAAGAGACAGAGCAGACCTAGCTTTTTCAGGAAGCTTAGGCCATTCATTTTTTGCAGATAGATGTTGCATATCTTTTCGGGGTCTGTAGTGGAGAGAGCAGTTTTTTGTGAAGCCATGTGCAGGGGTAGAGGCTTAAAAAGCTCAAAGTATTATTGAGTTCTGTTTGAATCCAGTTACATCAAACTAATTTAATTATTTGAATTTGGTTAAAATCAGTTAACAGGTGTTGGATGCTCCCACGGGCATAGAATTAGCATGGCCATTGGGGACATGTGCAACGAACACAGCTGTGCAGCACAGCGGGAAAGACTGGCGTTTTTATTGTATGCTTCCCACGGAAGGGCATGTTTTTTGAATAATCTATCTCACCTGCTTGCGTGTTTGTGTGCGCTCTTGGCCACTTCATCTAACCTGCTAGCATCAGGGAGCCGCAATCTAAATGCGGGAGACTCCCGGAACATGGGAGCACACAAGTCCATAATGCTGATTTTGAAGTTGCTTTGGGACAGGCTAAAATCGGTTGTTGCTATGAAGAAAATGGTCTTTAAGTTCAATGTAGCCTATTGTAAAAGTGTAAAATGATCCCTGTCAGTTCTCCTGCAGTTCCTCAGAGAGTAACGTCAGTTAAAACTATGTCAGTTAAAACTATGTCAGAAAAACTATGTCAGAAAAACCATTTCAGAAAAACTGCACTCTTGTGCAAGAAAATGATTAGCCTGCATATAAACTAATTTTATGTTAATCCCTCATAACATGATAAAGGCCATCCCTTTATCATGTTATAGGGCCGGGGTGTCCAAAGTTGGTCCTCACGCGATGGTGTCCTACAGGTTTTAGATGTTTCCCTCCTTCAACACACTTCGATACAAATGACATTGTCATTAACAGATTTGTGTGGACTTTGATGACAAGTGACGACGATCCATTAATTAGAAACAGGTGTGTAGATGCAAGGAAACATCTAAAACATGCAGGACAATGGTGTTTTGCCAATTTCGGCTGCTTTGCCAAAAAATGCTACCTAATTGGTTTTCTACCTTTGTAGAGCTACAATTTTACTGTGTTTTACTCCCTAGCCCACTTCCTTTTCCCCCAAGTGGTCCTTGTCGCTTGCCAGGCCGTCATTGTAAATAAGAATGTATTCTTAATGACCTGCCTGGTTAAATAAAGGCGAATGACTGAATGAATATCAAATAAAGCGATAGAATTGTTTTTTTTTCTCTCTTTATTGTATAATGTTCACAAAGTGTAATGCAATTCATGTCATGGGTAGTGTATTTTGAAGGATCAAATACTCAACATCCCATATTATCAATTTTAGATTGTGCAAGAAATCATGGACGTGCCGATCAAACTTTGAAAATCCGCTGTGCGCATGCGCAGAACCACAAAGTAGCATTTTCTGGCAGGTAGCAAAGATTGGCAGAACAACTGCCCTCAAGGACCGACTTTGGATACCCCTGTTACAGGGGATTCACACATGTCCCCCCCAATGAAAAAAGCAAATATACACCCTTGGATGCTCCACCAAACAGTTTTTACAAAGCACTTCTAATTCCAGGACCCACTTCTTTTTATAAATGTTAAGAAATGCAGGGAATATGTATCGACGAAATGGTTCATCAATAGGTTGGACATTTTTCTGAACTGCAGTATCTGAACAACTCCTACTAAACTTGTGCTGTCTAACCCTAGTGGATTCTCCCCTTGAACCACAAGAAATTTGACATTGCTGATGCAGAATAAAACTTCTCAACAATTTATGTGGATTATCATCTAATTGATTGCAGATTTTTATTTTATGCAAATAATGAAATGTGAAAATTTGGCATGCAAACTTCTGTATATGGCCCTTTT
This sequence comes from Cololabis saira, assembly GCF_033807715.1. Lineage (NCBI taxonomy): Eukaryota > Metazoa > Chordata > Actinopteri > Beloniformes > Belonidae > Cololabis > Cololabis saira. Next base: position 35,979,005 of record NC_084588.1, on the reverse strand, counting down.
TTAAATAAAAAAATATAAAATAATGTCTTGTCATCTTATACTTGCAACAACAAAAAAGTTGATGCTAAACAAACATCTGTTATTAGAAATAAAGAAAACATAACTCCATGTGTCATTAACTGAGAGGCTGAACACAGAAGTACATTATGCCGCTACAATGTGGCTTGATGTGTCAGCTGAAATCTGCTGAGTCGACCTGCTGAGGGAGGGAGGTCAGACAGCAAAAGAGATGGCGGAATGAAAGAGAAACAACTGAAGCCAGAATGGGAGACGGATTCAAATTAGCTGAATGGGAGGGGTGAATTAGGTTGGAAAGCCAGTGGAGAACAAACCTGACATTAATCTCAGCAATCCAGACGGTTGAAACTCTTTTATGCGTGCGTGCGTGCGTGCGTGCGTGCGTGCGTGCGTGCGTGCGTGCGTGCGTGCGTGCGTGCGTGCGTGCGTGCGTGCGTGCGTGCGTGCGTGCGTGCGTGCTTGTATGTTCCTGAAAAGTTGTCCTTTTCAACTTGTGCGTAGATATTTATGTGTTTTTGTGGATTTTCTGCTACTTCAGATAAACAAGAACATCTGTCTTTTACGCTGTGAGCAAATTCTTATCCAACTTTGATGAAAGAAGACAAAAACACAGGACACTCACAAATATACACTCATCAGCTTAAAATGTTGTCTGCCGCGATGAAACATGTAAAAGGAAAAAGGAAAAATATTCAGAACCATTTTCAATATAATCTAGTCCTCCAGTACAGTATGGACCACTATGATCTCACCTTTTGTCAAGGTTCATTCGTAATATCGCTGTACTTAATGATTAAATGTAGGTAATTTTGGGTGACTAAATTGCAGTTGAATTGAGTTATGTCTGGTGTACACCAAATATATGTGTGTGTGTGTGTGTGTGTGTGTGTGTGTGTGTGTGTGTGTGTGTGTGTTAAGGTAAGAGTGTTTTCTTTGACCCAAGGTTAACTGAAGAATCGCATCACTACCTGAGAAACAATTACACATACCTGTAGCTCAGCAGTAAACTAAGTAATAAGAGGAACAGTGCCGAAAACAGAGTGAAGCGAAGAAGGGTGAAAAATACACAGAGTTTTCCGATGGGGAATGAAAATAACAGGAAAACCTTGGGACTCAAGGCAGGGCATGGTTATCTCTCTTGCAAGGATTATTGGATTCATGCCCATCCACTGGGTAAATATGCTGGGAAAGTTTCGACATAACTGGCGACAAAGAATTTCCATGCGAGTTGCATGGTCTGATGTACATACCAAAGTCCAGTGTTGAAACAAAGCCAAGTCTTTGTGCACGCAAATCTTTACATGCATACAATCACACTCCCTGTGTAGTACAAATGAAAAAACCTTTTGGTATTGGATCAGTATTTTGCATCTTTAGACACAACGTAGGTATTGCAGAGACTTCACTGGCTTTGTTACTAGCCTCATTTTACCATTTTACTGGCCCAGAACCACAGCTTTTGCTGCTCTTGGCAAAGGACCCCGATCCCCTCAGGATATTGATTGAATTTTTCGCCATCTATTTTTTTTGTTTTGGCAGTTGGTACAGTTAACAGTCTTCTCATCTCTGTTTAGGTGCTTGGCTCTGCCAAACAAACTAAGATGAGCACTACTTTCTGCCCCCTTGTTTTGTTATGTTGCTGCACAGAAACACGTCTATAATGCCAAACTCTTGTTTTTCTATTCTGTCTACCCCACCTCCGGTACATTTCAGAGAGATACGTGGTAGTTTTTAGTGTACATTTTCAGTCGTAAAACAGCAAGAGTCACATGTATATTTTTTGCAGTGTTACTGACTGTTTCATTTTTACATGCAACTGTAGCAACATTAGCTCAGTGTGCGAACAGCTGGCTGCTTGTTAAACTACTCAGAGCATCCAGGTGATTTGACTTAATAAGCTAGATCTAAACAACATATTTGGCAGAACTGCTTTTCTCTTGACATCGGTCAATTTAAAGTGTTGTCACACGGCTGACATCTTCCTCTGAACAGCCAAAGTTAAGTGTTATGAGTTTACTTTCACGGCCAGCATTGAGTCCTGTCCGTCTGTATTGGAGATTGTATTGCATTACTCCTTTTCCACATTTTGGTGGTGAAATAAAAATAAAGATAATGTTCTAAAAATGTGTCTTGCAATTCAGCTGGTTGGGGAGAAAAAAGCACAAATAAATAAATATTGGGGGTGTCAAAATTGCAGGAATTTTCAGCTTGTTGTGTTTTTTAAATGCTTAATCCATTTTTTTCACTTAATTTTACTTTTTCTGTTTGCGAGTTACCTTTTATTCTGAAATCTGTGTTTGTGTGGTGGGGCATTCTTGAGTTGTTAGGGGCAGAAAGCAATGGTCAGTCCCACCTTGAAGTGGACACTGATTGGCTGTCACTGTCTTTGGGCGTGTTTATCATACGCTGGTAGACTCCATTGTAGCTGGACAGGCGTGGAGGAACGGTGAGTAGCGGAGAAGAGAAGTGAAAATGGAGGAGCATGTGAAAGTTATCGGTGGTGCATTTCTAAAATGCGCGTGTTCTTTTGGAAAGGACTTTGCTCACCGCCAAAGCAGCTCAAATTTAGAGTAACACATAAACGCAAAGCTAGCACAGCCGCAGCTAAAGTTAGCAGCAATGATGTTAGCAATTTATCTAGCCACAGCAACGCTTCGAATTATTTGGAGGTTGCCGAAAGGACAAAGCAACCCACCCCAACAGGGCTTGGTCGTTTGACGCCATCACCTTGTATCTAGGCGCTTTCCAGAGACCAGAACATGACCCACGAGCAATTATTACATAAACATAACATAAACAATGACAGGTAAAAACTCCCCTAGTGGGAGAAAAACCTTAAGGCACTGTATTGCTCCATGTTAAAAATGCACGGTCATGCGTATATATATGTATATATATTGAATATAGTAATAATGCACATATATATGCCTTAGGTTTTTACCAGCATGGTATCAACCATTAATATGTGTGCAGACAAGGTTAAAAAAAAAAAAATGTACGGTCAGAAAAATATTGTTCTAAAAGGATTTTCTTTTTTTTTTTTTAAACAAATGCTACTTATTAGGTGGCCAAAAGAAAAGATCAGTTAAAAGTCTTTATAAACATTTGAATTCATAGTTAAGGTCAGGCATACAGTATAAGCTCCGTGATCTACATCCATGTTTTTAGTAATGGGAGGACAGTGTAAGGGTTGCACAAAATTTAATGCCCCCAATTTTCTAATGTTTTTAATGTTTAACTTCATGGGAGTTTAATGAGCCAAGACTGCAATCACACGGTCCATGCTGTTAAAGCAACACAATTTAGTATTCTGTGCATGCCGGAGTGTTTATGAGTGCATGTGTCATGGAAGGTTACCTCTCGTTGACGATGCATGGACTGCACCACCGACAGCGCCAGGAGTAAAGAGACTGAAGTTGAAATCTAGATTGACATCATATGTATTCATATTCAATGTGTCTGCATGAAAGCTCACTGCCGTGCTATCATTTCAAGGCAGGATGTGAGGACTATGTTACACTACGTTGCATGGAAATATGTTGTAATTCTCTTTGGCTGTGAAGACGGGGACTTGTTTCTCTGGTGTGCTGAGTTGTTTCCTTCAAATGTACAGTCTATTATATTTCTAAAGGTTTTTCTTGCAAAGAGGTTATTTTCGGCCTTTGTTATATCTTTTGAAAAGTACACAACAAAATTTAAAAAGCTAGTCATTAAACCTCAAGTATGCAAGACAGGTCTTTTCATGCTTGATCACACTTGGTGACATATTTAAAGCAGCACAACGTAACTTTCAGCTTTTCTGAGTTTGGCGGCATCTTTTGGACAAAAGTGGTAGTGCTTTACCAGAAAGAACACTACGTTTCCCATGAGCACCAGCGCGTACTGCCGGAAAACTCCTGTCCCGTCGCGTGCATTTGTTTTGAGAGAAAACGGGACGCTTTTCTGTTTCACCAAGTGAACAGACGGAACGCAAAAAAAAAGGTGTTAAACCATTGGTTATTAACGGTCTGGATCCATATGAAATCCCTACTAAAGAATGGAGCTCCTCGTCGGAGCGCCACTCTTTATAAGGGATTTTTTGCCGCAGTTCTGCACAACCCACGTCTTACCTTGTTTAGGAGTGTTTGGCAGCTGCTTTGGTAAATGTTTGACTCATCATGTGTTTCAATAAATTAGTATAATAGTACAACATACAGTACATGTTTTGTATTACTCTTACTTTTCTTTTCTTTTTTTTGGACTGCTATATTATGCTGAAGAGGCTCCGAGGCGTGAGCAATGTTTTTGTTTTCCTCGTGAGATAATTTTTTTCCTCTGCAGCTACAAATCAAATAGTTAATATTTTTTCCTCAACAAAATTAATCGCACCGCAGAGAGCTGGCCAACAACTGCGTTTAGCTGGAGAAGTGGGGAATAAAACCCGTTTGAATGATCCGACCCCGGTCTGTGAGTGTTTGTTTGTGGTTTAATAAACCCGTGTTTTGATCCGACGCCCGTCTGTGTGCGTGTTTGTTTGTTTACTGAGGAACGTTATGTTTGGTCGTTACAGCCGCGATCCAACCAAGCCGACGACTCTTTCACTCTTTTACTTTGTTATCAGATACTCGGCCTCCGAGGTTCTGCCTCCAAGCAGGAAAGCGGTGAAAAGTTAAACCATTAGCAACCTTTTCCCCACGTCTGTTATGTGGAGCTGCTGCAGCCACAACACAGTAACGGGTTACCAGCTTCTGCTGAGCGCTGGCTCCACGCCCCGCCCATTTTCGTCTCGACTACGAATCGGGAAGGAGGGGGAAGTGACGTATGCCGTAAAGCAGTCAAAGCCGTAAAAAAATGTAGTTTTTTAGTGTGGCAGGGTTCCTACCATGCTCCTCAAAGTTACATAGTGCCAGTGAAGGCGATACAGACCCCTCCAGACCATGACAGAGGTGTCATTAAACCTGTTGGAAGTTGATGTACCATCACAATGACTCTGGAAATATGATATTAAGGTGGAAAAGTTACATAGTGCCGTTTTAAACAAATCTTATGTATTCATGCCCAATTTTAATAGAGGATGAAAGTTTGCTCTCTGAGTATAATATTAATGTTTTCTTTCATGTCTCTCTTCCAGCTGAATCCTGTGGAGGTGTAGTACAAGGCCTTAACGGCACAATAGAATCGCCTGGTTTTCCACATGGCTATCCCAACTACGCCAACTGTACGTGGCTGATAATAACGGGAGAGAGGAATCGAATCCAGCTAACCTTTGTTACTCTGGCGTTGGAGGAAGACTTTGATATAGTATCAGTCTACGATGGACAGCCTTCACCTGGCAACTTAAAAATGAGGTATGTAAATGTTCTTTTCTTTTATTTATTTTGTACTTCTCTGTACCTGCATCTCCATCCTTCCTCTTTCCCAACTGAACTTTCTTTTTCCTCAACTTTATTTTTCTTGTCCAGATGAAATGTGAGCAGTTAGACAGAAGGATGCATCTCTTTTGATGGCATCATAGATCACTGACCATAAAACTGAGTGGATTTTGTATCATCCTGAATTAATATTTTACAAAATGCTGTCTAGTCTTAAAGAGGTCAGCTCTATTTTTGTGGTAACAAAAGTAGCCAGAAAAAGTCAGTGAAGAAATTCTTTTGAGTGTTGAATATTTAATAAATCTAGCTATTTAACAACTGTCAAGACCGTAGCCCTATAAAAATGCAAATCTCTATTCCAAATACATTATCTGTTTTGTCACAATTATTGGCTTTTCCTTCACATTTAGGCTTACCAGATATAATTTCCCTAAACACTATTATTTGAGCTGCATAATTGTTTGAATTGTTACTTTTCAACTGCTACCATCACTCTTTCCATTATGCTTCACACAGTCAGCAGTCCTTTGTTTTGCTATAGTTCAATGACATTAATTGTTTCTTGTTTAATTTCGATTATTAAACTGGATTCAGTGAGCATCTGTTAAAATTAACGTCATAGATTAAGCTGCAAAGACAAACACCACTCTCCTGCTGTGGGCACATTTTGCCTTTAAGTGAAATTAGAAATAAGAGCCCAAAGGCGAGGAGGAAGTGATTAGTCAGATTTGCAGCAAAACAGCTGCAGTAAAAGGTGCTAATACCACTCAAGACCATGTGTGTGTGTGTATATATATATATATATATGAAAAATATATTGCTGAATCTACAAAGGCAAACAAGTATAATTGTCACAGATCAAAGCGTGACCTCATGAACTCAAGCAATATAAAACAATGGTGACATGAATATATCATCTATTCAGGCTGCCTTCCTTCTTATCCACATCAATAAACAGATAAAGAATATGTAAATTGCTTTGATTTGCTTATTTATTCTTATTTTTTTTAAGATAAACAAAAATTGTGCAAGAATAAATAAGCCATTGATGAAATGAGCCCCTGAAATGAGCAAAGAGAATACAGAGCTGGCAAACTGTGGGGGCTTATTCATAGTGCTCTGCTTGTATGTAGGAGGGATGAGCTGGGAATGCACCAAGTACAGTAGTCCTTGAGACTGGTGGCACAGTTGGGGTTTTCCTTGAAAATATTTCTCTACTTTAATACAGGTCAATGTTTGGGTGGATTCTTTTTTTCTTTTCTGGAGGGATCAGAGTAGAAGATGGAGGGTTCAGTATCCAGTCAAGTATTCTTCTTTTGTCCTGAAAAAAGCAACCAGCTGTCACTGTCTTATAGGAATGTCCACAATGCAAAATGTTGCACATTAAAGGGTTTCAAAATTCTTTTCCCTACAGAGAAATATCTTATACTTCACTATGTAATGATTTGAGTTCTTGTATCGGGCTCAACAATGCAAATAGAAACACACAATGGTTTCTATAGACATTCATGAGAAATAATGGCCTTTATTGAGATTTTAATGTGAGCTCCAGCAGTTCCACCAGCAAAGACGTGCTTTTAGTAGCGCTTGTTTGTTTGCCTTTCTCTGAGCCAGCACTGTATATCAGCAAGATTACACAAAAACTGCCAAGTTGAATTACATGAAACTTGGAAGGAGACAGAGGAAGGAAGTCCAAAACACTTTCCTTGAAAGTGAAATATAGAGGCCAAGTGAGAGGACTGCAATTCTTTGAGTGCTCCTTTATGTTTACATCACTATACTAACAAGCACAAAGGTAAAACATAAATAAATAGAACACCAAAGTTGCTATTGCCTTTATTTTGACTTTCATTTAGTTGTTTTGCATTCTTTGTATTAACCCATCAACCTCATTTTTTGACTGCATTTGAAATAAAACTCTTTCTAAATTGTCATCACAATCTGGGCAGATGGTAATTATATTAACCTCCTTTTATAAGTGTAAATATTGTAGCAGGCCTTGGGGAGAGCTCACCCAGTGCTTGTTTTTGCAGTCGAGCCTGTATTTCTTTTTTTACCTTTTGCTCCTTTTTAGATTGACGACAAGCCGACATGATTAAGAGGGATTTGTTTTGGGTTCTGTCATGCTTGGCCTCGCTGAGCTGTGGCTTGATTATCTTATTAGATTAAGTCTGTCTCCAGAGACACAGCACATATTTATTAGTCCCTTTTCTTTTAATTTTTTTTTTTCTTTAAATCAGGTCTAATTAGTCTTTGAAATGAATGGCTGCTAAGAGAACTGAGGGTAACAATTAATTATGTGACATAGGAATAAAAAATAAAGAAAACTGGCTTTTCAAATCATGCCATCACATATATAGGTCTGTGCATTACTTCTTAGCAAAATTAAGTAAAAAAATATTCTATTCTTACAGACTTAGGGCATTTTGGTTAAAAGCTTAACACTAAACTTCTGTTTTCTCTACATTTGTGTGCATTTATGCATTTTAAATTTATGGAAATTTAAGATCTAATGAGTAAATGTGTCTGGGGCTTCTTCCACCGTTAACCAGCAGTCAGAGTCTGCTGTTAGTGATAACGCCCACCAATTCATTACCAAAAAAAAGAAAGAAAGAAGGAAAGAATGAAAATAGTGCAGTAGATAACTGCCCCAGCAAGTGAGCTGACAAGAGGCAACAGCTGCAACCTTTTGCCAGCCCGGTGGCTCTGTCATATATGGTAATTGACTCTGATATTATTTTGCACCCACGTAATTGTAGAGCAACTCAAACAGGCCAGAGGGATTAAAATGCTCTTCTCCTGCAAGTCGTTATTGTAAAAGATCAGTAGTGGAGTGGTATATTAGGCGTCTGAGGAACCTCTGGTTTTAGCCGTGGTGAGCTATTGCAGTGAATTCATTCCCACAGCTACTTAGATCAAGTTAGAGATGTGGGATCCCTCTCCTCTCAGCATAGCCCTTCTGTTGATGTTAGCACTTTTCTGAAGCCATTGCCGGGGACTGGAAACATAGTGCTGAGTTGAGATCACTGATCAGGCTTCTTTGGTGCCCCGAGGGTCTCCCAGATTTGTGTCACTGCGGACAAAGCATAAGCCCAGCTTTGGCTCAAACTCAGTGTTAAAACCCATGTCCACCATACCCAGTTTGTTTTTAAGATTACAGCTTATGTTTTTCGACATCGATATTAAACCCTGCCCATATAATAGTTGTTAGCTGGTTGACCAACAAATGTGAATCAGGAGAGGTTGGGTAATACAGACGACATCAATTAAAAAGAAAACAAAATGCAGCACTGACAACGTCATTTTATTTGTTAATATATGTTCATTCCTGCATTTTGAGGCTACCCACAAAAATAAACCTTGTAGGAATTTCAAGGGCAAGAATGTAACTGTGATGGGGACAACCTCGACCTCTGGTTAGTCACTGTGCCACATTCATGCATACCCGGCATAACTAAGTACAGGGATTACTTTGGGAAACCTTTGTGAAGTACAACAATACAGATTACTTTCAAAAGTAACACTTCATTTTTTTGTGGAGAAAAAAAAAGAAGAAAAAGTCTTATACTATAGATGGTATTGGCAACAAAACATGTAATAACAATCAGACAAAGCCTAAAACATGTTGAAAAATTGGGACAAAATAATCCCTCAAAAATCTTAATCAAGCAGTACTCTCAGTGCAACAATGTCTTACTGTTGGCCTTGTTAGAATGAAGGGCAGTAATTACAAAAGTAGGGGAAATGTGTCCCAAATTCTTTCTTTTTTTTAAGATATACTCCATCTTAGACTTGCAACCACTCTTCCTTCTGCCCTCAGACTTTTGTGTCAGAAATCCTGCATTATCATATAGAAAAGAAGAGTTAAGCCTGTATTTGTGGCCTCTTCTCACCGTCCCTGGCTCTGCATCAGCTACAGGAACCCTGCTCCATCCCACTCACTCTGATGCCTGATGGCAACGGTGTGACAATATTTATCTCAAAACCCCAAGAGTTTATCTCACTGGCCTTGCTGCCTGCTCTGTCCATGAATCCTATACATCAGAAGAAATGCATACAAGAGAGTTTTCAGATATCAACTTATTTTCCAGAGTTGCACCAATATTGTAAATATTATACAGATTTGAGACATTCTATAGAGCATCTTACATACATTCCTTGTCTGTTTGAAACAGCTGGCACATACGGTGAAGATAGACGGCAGAGAATCAGGGAATGCAAAAGCTGACTCTCAATAAAACCCGTGATGTCTCCGGTACACAGGAGCTGTCCTTTGGCTGCTCTGGCCGGGACAATACTTGATGTTGAGAGCACATTCAACGAGCGTCCTCATGGGCTGTTAATGTTTGGAAAAAAACCCCCCACATGATCTTGACAAGCCTGCAGGGAAAATGTGAAAGAGAGCACTTAGACACATGAGACTCAAGTTCAAGACCCCTTTGGCTCAGTAATTTTTGATTCACTGACATTCATTCACTAAATATTATATTTCAGTTTGACTCTGTTTTGTGAGGTGAAGAAATCACAGCTGATTTTTATTTATTTTTTGCAACGCAGTTTTCTAACTCTAAGAAATATTTTGTTTGCATTTTTGACACCTGACTTTGTAAGACAAATTTGGCACATTAAATATAAAACCATAGTATCGAACCTTTTATACGTCCAACTTAAAACTACAGGTGTAGTGTAGCGTCGGCTCGAGGTTCTGATTGAAAGATTGTTAATAGATGCAGAATTATTGTCTTCACTGTTGGTTGTTTATTAACTTTATTAACATGGAAGAGGAGGATTTTGAACGTTTCAGAAATATCTTACCGTGATTTAATAAAGTTAATTTTGTCCATGGCTTTACAATCTAACTTACTGATTCTTTTTGTCAGACAAGAATATTTAGGTTATTAAATACCTGACATGTTTCGGCGATTACTTCCATCTTCAATAGAGTGACTGCGCTTTTACAAAACACATACAAAGATAAGGTAAAGACAACATTTGATATAAATGCGAAGTGGTTTTACTATCACATGTATTTTTTTTAAGATTATTGCTAAAACCTGATCACTCCACATTCACTGGGGATGATTATTTGCTAGCAGTTATGCTAAATTCAGTTTGAAGTGCTTTTTTGCCAAGAAGCCAGTTGAGTGTTGGTGGATGAGATTTTGGCTGAAGGTACCGTTTTGTATCATCGGTGTAGCATGTCTATGACATCTGATTATGTTACCCAGAGGAAGCATATGGATGTGGAAACAAAGGTCAAAGCACTGAGCGTTTAGTTTGATAAGGACCATGTTTGGTGTAGAGTTCCATGTTTTAGCAACGTGCTTCCAACCAGCGTGAAGCGAGACCAGCAGTAAAGCCCTAGTGTTTACCACGGTGGAGGATTTTTGTGTCAGACAGAGCCAAATGCAGCAGAACGGTCAGTAGAACGAGACTGCTAACACGACCATAATTTACTGCACTGAGAAGGCCATTTCTTGCCTTGATTAAGGCAGTCCCTTTACTCTGCTCAGCCCTAACACATGAGGATAAGGTGTCATAAAGACCATGGCTGAAATCAGTTTGATGGGAAGACCAGGTGGGACAACAACAATTTAAAGAAAATAATAGAAGGATGTAAATATCCAATTGTTTCTGACCAACACTTGGATCAGTGATCCTGCTATCAAAGATATAACAGATATTATATTACATATATATATATATGCTTTGAGGTGCTTGCAGGTTTTATTTGTACTACTTTTTATTTTCAGAACCAGAAACATAATGGAGTGATGTCAGAGTGGGCACTTTGTATACAGCGTCCCTGCAGGCCCTGTGTCAGATCAGCATGTTTTCACCGCAGCTATAATCAAAAGGCATTTGCAGAAGTAGTGTGTCAGTCTACCCCAGTCTACAGTATCTCTGGTAAAGGAGTACCTTTCAGATCCTTGCGGGAAGATTTGTTCTCTGTTAACACCCCACTCAGCAAAATGAAATAGTTCTTCAGAAGATCACTGACTTCTTAACATCTCAAATTAGAACAGAGTGCAAAAATTCCCTCGTACTTCAGGGCTTGGAGAATGGAAAATGCAAAGGACAAAGATTAAATCAAGGTACGAGAATGTTAAAAATTACTTTGCAATCCACTCCATGCAGAAAGAACACATTTTAAGGACTGCTAAACATTTTGAAAAGGCAGCTAAAATGCAGAGACCTTTCTCTGTGAGGTACAGAGGGGAAGGACAACCTCAGTTTAGGGCCAGATCAATGATTTCAAAGGTAAATGAGTGGCTCAATTTGGACATATTAGATGGTACTGAATAAAGATAGAATGAGGAAGCCTGTAGTTAAAAACAGACTGTTGAGTAACCATGTCCTAGTTTCTGCAGCTAGATACAGTGATGAAGCTGTTATTTCTCATTTATCTGCCTTTACACTGCAATACTTGATGGCTTATTACCTTTGTATTGCATGAGTGTTATTTTCAATGACCAAAAATGAACAGAATGGATATGAAATAAGACATATTAGTGGAAATGTCACTTTCCAAAGCATTGCTGAAGGTCAGCAGGTATATTTTAGAGCAGAGAAGAAATAGATGGATGTTGACTATGTTTGCATCTATCATCACAACTGTATTTTTCAAGGACTTTAACTACCAAATTCTTTGCTTAGATGAATAAATTCACTTCACTTCAATTCTTTAATTTATTAATACTTAAAGACAAATTACCTTAAAAAAAACTGACTGAGCATTTTTTTTTATCATATTGATTTCCACATTTAAATGAGGCATGAAAACACTCTGAGAAGATTCAAATCCTTGTTTTTTTTCCCTGCTAACACGTCCACTTGTATCATGTGTGATCTGTTTCACAAGAGAGGAGAAAATCAGAATGGCGTCATATGATCTGTGTAAACACGGCCTTCGTCAGCATTAATTCACTAAGCACTTGGACCTCATATTGCTCTTACAACTTCCGTTTGGCTGCATTTCCATTTGGCACTTCCTCTACATAATAGTTTCCTGTCTACTTAGATGCAATAAAGCTGACAAGAGTACAGCCTGTCTTTGCATCCACATCTCTGCTACTTTATACATACTGTGAGTCTGGCAGGACCACCTGTGTCACTGTGATGGTTCCTCATCGTAACGCCTGTCAAGTATAGGTGATGGATTGTGACATCATTCGTCGGGAAAAGCCTTTGGCTGAGAATTTCTCAAGCCCTATTTATACATAATGGATGCTGGAAACACTTTGTCAAAGGATACAGCTGCGCATCCTTGCTTCGACAAGATCCGTATTGTCACTCCTTGATGCTCCAGGTGCATTGCGGGAATTAAGGCATCATTCAAAACTGATTTTCAGGACAGAAAATACAGAAAAATTAGTTTAACCTAAAGGAAGCACCATTGTATTGTAATGTATTGTTTTCTAATCTATTCTATTCTATTCCAATCTTTTCAAGTGACATGGTTCACCTGGTCTTTATATACTTTGTCTGTTAAACAAGAACTAGAAGAAAAAGACAGGAAATGACTGTCCAAGCAAACATCTGTCCAAGATAAGGCAGTAAAGCTTAGTACTCCCTGCAGCAACGATGCAAATCCAATTGTATCTTTCAACAACATCAGGTAGCTATCATAGGCAAAGTGATGGCTAAAGGTAAATGTGTGCATTTTTTTGCAGCTAAATTCATATGTGGTAATCAAAGGCATGTCTTTATGCTTCTTCATAAAATAGTCTTTTTCTTAATGACTCAGCAAGTTATCAGCATGCATAATTCAGAGCTAAAGGGGCTGGGTGGTATGTGAGGGGTTTAGGTATTTGGGTAGGGTTGGGAACTGTTGTTAAATACCGTTACCTGAAGTTGTCCGCTCGGTGGAGAAGAGAGGAATGAGCAAACTTATCAGCGGTATTGTGTATGTCTTTAAGAGACAGCGAGAAAAAAGGGCTTAAATGACAAAAAATACAAAGAGACATGAAAAGGCAAGAGTAAGTGCTGTGGAGTGTATGTGTGTATTGTTTGTGTGTGTCAGTATTGTTTGTACATGGGCACTTTGAATAGGACCACTCGTGGTGTGTGCTTTTTGCCTTGTTGGTTATTAGCTTTAACTTCATGACTTATTTATTCCACCGTCTAACATGCTCTCTTGCTCTTCTTAGCTGCCATCTCTGCTTGTTTCTCTCAGGCTCTTGGTCATGTCTTTCTTTTATCTTTCTTTTGTTTGCGGCTCCACTCTTTCACCTTTCTATGCGCTTTTGTTTGTTCAATTTCACTTCTCTTCTAACCGATTGTCCACAGAGTTAGGTAAGGCAGACCCCGCACCACCCCCACCTTGTCATAGAAGTCTGTTTTGTTCATGTTTGTTGAGTGTCCTCATGTATGTGCTCTTCTCCCATGACCATCAAGTTGTCAGTGCATCGAACGTCATCAAAAATTTGCAGAGAACACAACAGTCATTAGTTTGATGCCAAACAATAACAAAATTATATTTGGGGAAGGAGGTGCCTCAGGAAGAAAATAACTTACTTGAGTTGAGAGTTTTTAAATGGTGGGGCAGTAGAAGGCATCAATTTCCTGGAAGTGCAACCGCACCTGTGGCCTTCCAATGGTTCACACACAGCTTCACTGTCATGGCTAAGGCACAACAACACCTTCCACTTTATCAGAAAGCTGGAGAGTACAGGACTTTGGTGATATATATATATATATATATATATATATATATATATATATATATATATATATATATATATATATATATATATATATATATATACAGAGCTGCCTGGGAGATTTGCGAGGCCCTGTGCGAAATGGTCGGGGGGGGGGGGCCCGCAAAATTTTCGGGGTTTCTCGGATCGGGTGTCTATATGCGCAATTTTAACTCTCCAATAAGCAAAATACTGGGTACCTTCCCCTGCCTCATCATCATTTGGCTTGCCTCGACGCGGGGCCCCACGGCTGCTTGAGACCCGGTCGGATCGGTGATTTTTGTAACAAATTTATCAAACGAGCCTTTCAGAGAGGCAATAAACTCTTCCATTTTCTTTAGTTTTTTTTTTTTTTTTTTCATCCCCTGATGGAAATTTGCTGATTCTGTCTCGTTCTCTCGACATTGTGTGACAGTTTGTTCCAACTCCACCGTCTGGATCAGAGCAGCTTGTGTGAACGCGCTTGGTCTGATCAGTTGTATTGAACAACAGACACACGCATCATTGCACATATATTTATTGATATGCACAGACTAGTACACATTTAGGTCTGTAATGGAACGTGACTGTTGATATTTATAAGGGAAAAAACGAAAAAAAAAAATTGAACATTTCTTTTTTTTGAAAAAAAAAACAAAAAACGGCCCATAGCGCGAGGCCCCGTGCGGTCGCACGGTTCGCACACCCCTTGCGACGGCCCTGTATGTATATATATATATATATATATATATATATATATATATATATATATATATATATATATATATATATATATATATATATATATATATATATATATATATATATATATATATCTCCATCTTATGTCAGTCCAATCCAGATAGAACTCAGACAATTAACTGGTAAAAAGAAAAAGAAACTGGGATTAAAAACCTTGCTGATGATGTACTGTAAGCAAACAAAAGCTGATTGCATTAAAAAAATTGAGTAAAAAGAGAGCAAATTTCATAGGTTTCCATATATCTGTTGTGTTGGTTTTGGTGGTTTTAAGCAAACAGGAGAGTAAACGTCAATCTGGAGGGAGTCTATGCCTTTAGTACTATTACCTGTCCTTTTCTCTTAACATTCATCAATCCATCTATTATCTACACTCCGGTCTATTCAGGATCACCGGGATCTGCAGGAGCCCACTCAATTTGTCTTTCAGTGAAAGGCAGGGGTACACCTTAGAAGGGCCGCCAATCCATTGCGCCGCAATTATAAAGCAGCAGAAAATCTTTTCTTTTAATTTCATTTGAAGAAAGACTATCGTGACAAATGCAATGTAGAGACTCAAGAGAGTAATGACAGGAAAAAATATGAGAGTGTGAGTGAAAAAGAAACCAAACAAGAGTGTTCTTGGATAGCAAAGGTTACCTCATCTAACGGGGGACCCAGTGAGTCCACAAAAGTTCCTTTGTGCTTCTTGAACCTTATAGTCTGCTATCTGCTATCAGAAGAATGATTAGTGTGAGACTGAATGACGTGGATTGAACAAAAAAAGATCTGTGTATGACTGACTGGTCACCGGCCACAGTCAGTCAAGCTAAAATTTCTTTTTGGTCATAAGATGAGTAATTAGTGCATCACGATTCACTCCAACTACATAAACACTGATTACACTTTAATTTGGGTGATTCTGAAAGTTAATGCATCATGTGTTATAATTTGATTTTTAAAAATAGTTTCCACATTTTTTTATTCCATGTTTTAAGCATAATATGTCATTCAAATGTTGTTCATCTGCTGTTGTAACACATTTATTCAATATAAGGGACATAACTTATATTTTTTATGTTGTGATAAGTACTGCCTAAGAATATAAAGACTATGTATGTATGTATGTATGTATGTATGTATGTATGTATGTATGTATGTATGTATGTATGTATGTATGTATGTATGTATGTATGTATGTATGTATGTATGTATGTATGTATGTATGTATTTTTTTTAATTAATTAATTTATTTTTACAATGGTGCGGGCCTGAAAGTGGAAAATAAACTCGTTATTTATAGTTTGTATACTGACCATACCTGAAAGATACATATCTCTTAGATAACTCCGTTCACAAAATGTTATTACGTGGATTATCATGTGAAAACACATGGACATACACACACACAAACTTCTCCCAGTACTGTATAAACCTCACTTTTTGCCTTTTTCGGAGAAAAATAGGCCAACAGTAGATAACCAGGAAATGGAACTAATCCACAAGTACTGTTAAGGAAGGAAGGATAGAAGTGGAGAGAGAGAGAACGTGGTGGAAGGATGAGGTTAAGACTGCTGGTGAATAGAAATCAACGCAGTAACAGAGAGAGACTCAAGCACATATAAGCACACGCACCACAAACACACACCCAGGGACGATACTAAAGCTACTAGAACTAAGTCTCTCTGCGGTTGGTAGATCTGTCCGTCTGTGTCTTATTGTATTCCTGATAATTCTCTAAGCCGCTTCGACTTGTCACCAACACATCAGAAAGTTGAGTACAGTTTTTCCATCGTTATAGGAGTTGAACTGGCATTGAAACTCAGAAAATATGTCTGATTTATACTTGATAAGCATTTTTTTAAGAAAATATTCCTGAAAGCAACTGTTGTGATTATCAAATACCATTTGCTGTATATAGATTTAAAATGATGTTTTGGCTGCATGAATAGTTGCCTTTAGAAGAATGGAATCTGCAATTGGAAGCGAGCACAGGAGTACAAATAAATTATAATACATTTACATCTGCATAATAATTCACCTCTTTACTGTTTGCTTGAATGCTCATGGTGATCCAAACATTCAGTTCAAGCCAAATTATGCAAAATGAGGTTGGAAATTTAGTTTAGGATGCCACACTGTGTAGCTTGGTGATTTATGAAAACCTTATTTTATTTTTTGTTTATAAGGAAGTAGAAAATGGTTATTGTTATAGTACAAATATATGAATGTATCTGAATATTGTTTCTCATGGCACAAAAGGATTATTTTGAATTTGCTTGGTTTTTGTTGTTATTATTAGTTTTATATTATTGCTATAATGTGATTATTTTTCTTTTAGATTTGTTGCATATTTATTGAAAATTGTGCAGCAAGTGCTTTTTTTCTCCTCGCATCAGAATCCATAATTGTACATTTTTGCCAACATTTTTACATTTTTTTTTGTTGCAATTTTTTTTTTTACATCAATACCCTTGGCTATTTTTTTCAGATTAGCATTGTGCATATGTCATTGCATTCTCAAGTATTTATTGTGAGTAAAACATTCTCACTAATTGTTATTGCTGTGAGTAAACATAACAGTGGCGTGGTGTGACATGGGGAAAATTTCCAGTGAAGCTAAATGAGACACGACCTCTTGGCTGTGTGTTTTAAAATCACTCGTTACAATTTATATGTTGCTATTTCATGTAGTCGGATGAATTATTAGAGCGCCCAACATCATTTTACTGGGACTTACACAGGCT
This sequence comes from Cololabis saira, assembly GCF_033807715.1. Taxonomy (NCBI): domain Eukaryota; kingdom Metazoa; phylum Chordata; class Actinopteri; order Beloniformes; family Belonidae; genus Cololabis; species Cololabis saira. The sequence goes on along the minus strand of NC_084588.1, from coordinate 35,961,470 downwards.
TTTTACCATCCAACATGCATGCATGCACGCACGCATGCACGCACTCAGTCCTATTAAACATTAAATTATGCAACCACCCTCCTAAAAGCACAACCAGCTACTTAATGCAAAGCACACATTTGATATTGGAAAGATGTAAATTAATTCATACATTCAATCAGAAGCCGTTAAGTTTTACGTCCACGTCAAACAGGACCAGTACGCTCTATCTGAGATACACAAATGCTTTTCATTTTTCCTTATCGTTTATATGTATAATAATAATACATGTAAATGATTATTATACAGCAATACAACGACCTCGTAGCAGTGGCTATAAACAGCACACCTGACATATGCATGTATTCAGACAGCCTGACCTGTCATGGCCGCTATCCATGGTGCTCATTTTCTCCACATAAGCAACAACAGTTGACAACAACTTGCGTGGATCGCATGCTGCTTAATCAAAACATGCAAGACACAGTAAGGACTATAATCACATCAAAAATAACACATAGTGCTAAATGGGCAGTTCAGTGACTAATAAATTGTGCACAGGAAAAAAAGCGTTTTGCTCACGCTATTTGAAGAGGAAGGCCATTCTCCTATCTTGCATGGTGGCAAAGTGATCAATGACCATGTCGTAGATCTTCCCATTGGCCTTTAGCTCATTTCTCAACTTCTGCTCATAAAAGACTGGATAGGTGCTGATCATTTGAGTCAAGTCCCTGCTGAGTAATGAAGCAGGCTTGCAGAACATGGCAAATGATGTGTGGTCCAGTACCCAGCCACGGCGATGGTGTTTATGTCAGGGCAAAGGTTCTCCAACTGCTTGGACTGTTTCCTCATAAATGCCGGTAAATGTATCACTCCTTGTCATGGCTTTGAGAGCACTGATCGTGCTAGCAATCGATCCTGGCATTTTTTATGTCCACTGTCTGTTGTTTTGCAGAACCTGGAAAAGTGGTTCTGTAAGGCCCGAAAATGGACTGAAAGACCCCGGAGAAATTGAAATCTTCAAGTTTTTGTCTCAAGGCTGCACTTTGTGTAATAGTGTCCTTGTCACATCCTGGTTCTGTTATGATCCTGTCAAAAGCCAGACGGAACGATGTGCGTCCCTCATGGATGGCATGTACTGCACAGATTTTTACAACAGAACCTCTTGGTACACACACAGCCCAGTCCACCTCACACAACAATGCTGATCTTTTACATGATGGTGAGAAAGAAATTCTGAAAGGCATCAAGACAGTTTGCCTTATTGTATGTTGTATTTATGCCTTGTGTCATACCCAAATTTAGCTTGTGTGCATAGCAGTGGATAAATAACGCGTTGGGGCAGTGCACTTTCACTAAAGCCTGCCCGCCGTTGTGCTGTCCACTCATACAGCCTGCACCATCGTAAGTCTGACAGACTAATTTGTTTGTGGGCCTGTAGTTTCCGATGGCTGTCATCACAAGTGATGGCTTTTGCATCTCTATCTGCACTGACATCATAAAAGCCTAGAAAACATTCTAAAACATTGCCTTTCTTATTGACATATCTGATTATGATGGTGAGTTGGCACTTGTTGGATATGTCTGACGTGTCGTCCACTTGTACAGCAATTACATTTCTTTATCAGTCTCATCTGGATAATGTGAGCGATGCTTTTGTACAAAAGTTGTTTGCGAAACCATGCACCCCCATTGCCCCCATTTTGCCCCCTGAATGCTTGCTCTTGGTGCGCAAAGTACAGGGCTTCAACTATGAGTCTCATTGAAATATCCAGTTTTTTCTTCTCCTTTTCATTATGCTTCTTTGTGCTCAGACTTTTTACCAGATCCAGAGCCTTATTAATCCTGATGCTTCGGTTTCACGACACAGTCGATGTGATTTTTTGATTTGCCGTATCTTTCAATTGCCTGAGACAGATTTGCAAGGTCGGTGAATCGTGTGGTAACCCAGGGTTTATTCAGGGAGCAGGAATGCTTATCCAAAAGGAGACTGGGCCAGTAAAATAGCCGCTGAATGGACTACCAGCTAGCCCCTCTGTACTGACGGTACTCCTCATTGAAAGTCCAAAACAATTTCTTCCTTTAAAGGTGCATGAGGCTCCTTTTAAGAAATGAGACTCTATAGCGCCACCCTTCACCATGACGGCCGTCGGGGGTACTGCAGCCAACAGCGAAGCCGGCACGGGAGAATGGGGAGAACGCGCATGCAGCGTCATGTGATATCACATCCGCAGCCCATCCATCCATTCATCCATCGTCCGCCGCTTATCCGTTCCCGGGTCGCGGGGGCAGCAGCCTCAGCAGGGATGCCCAGACTTCCCTCACCCCAGACACTTCCTCCAGCTCCTCCGAGGGGAGTCCGAGGCGTTCCCAGGCCAGCCGAGAGTCATAGTCTCTCCAGCGTGTCCTGGGTCTTCCCCGGGGTCTCCTCCCGGTGGGACATGCCTGGAACACCTCCCTAGGGAGGCGTCCAGGAGGCATCCGGTAAAGATGCCCAAGCCACCTCAGCTGACTCCTCTCAATGTGAAGGAGTAGCGGCTCGACTCCGAGCTCCTCCCGGGTGACCGAACTCCAAACTATCTCTAAGGGAGCTTCCAGCCACCCTGCGGAGGAAACTCATCTCGGCCGCTTGTATCCGCGATCTTGTCCTTTCGGTCACTACCCAAAGTTCATGACCATAGGTGAGGGTAGGTGCGTAGATTGACCTGTAAATAGAGAGCTTCGCCTTTCGACTCAGCTCCTTCTTCACCACGACGGTCCGGTACATCGACCGCATAACTGCGGACACTGCACCGATCCGTCTGTCAATCTCACGCTCCATCGTTCCCTCACTCGTGAACAAGACCCCGAGATACCTGAACTCCTCCACCTGAGGCTTCTCCACCCACCCGGAGAAGGCACGCCACCTTTTCCCGGTGGAGAACCATGGCCTCGGTCTTGGAGGTGCTGATTCTCATCCCTGCCGGGTCGCACTCGGCCGCAAACCGCCCCAGCACATGCTGAAGGTCCCGGTCCGATAATGCCAACAGGACAACGTCATCTGCAAAAAGCAAAGACGAAATCCTGTGGTTCCCAAACCTGATCCCCTCCGGCCCCTGGCTGCGCCTAGAGATCCTGTCCATAAAAATTATGAACAGGACCGGTGACAAAGGGCAGCCCTGCCGGAGTCAAACATGCACAGGGAACAAGTCTGACTTACTGCCGGCAATGCGAACCAAACTCCTGCTCCGATCATACAGAGACCGGACAGCCCTTAATAGAGGGCCCCGGACTCCATATTCACCGAGCACCCCCCACAGAATGGCACGAGGGACACGGTCAAATGCCTTCTCCAGATCCACAAACTGTGCTTCATCAGATCAGCCTGAGATTAGTACTGAATATACCCAAAACTATCCTCACGCAACACATAAAGTGTCATGGATTCACGTCTCATGACACCTTTGTCATTCGCTGTGAAACAGGATGTGGATGGTTTGGCCGCATGTTTATGAAAGAAAAAAAAAATAAAATCACCCATTTTGTCCCTGGGAGGGAAGATTCAATGATCAGATCCTTTTCACAAACTTCATCATCTATATTTTTCAAAATATGAAATCATAACCGATGATTATATGTCTGCCATACATTGTCCGATCAATTTCAAATTCACCACAAACACTACTGACCCCGAGCTCATTTAATCATGTGTCTCATTAAAATCAGTCAAACGGTACATATACGGTGACATTTTTACATTTTGGAAACATATATATTTTTTACATTTCAGTCAATGACACCAAACTTTGTAGAAATATATATCCCAGAATGAATCAAGATTCTTTTCAAAATGTTCAAATGAACGGTTGAATTTTGATGATTTTTTTTTTTTAAACCATTACACATTCTCTCAGCAGAGAGAAGCAGCAGCGGATCTTCCATGGTGGCGCGAGGACACGCACACACACACTGCAATCTGATTGGTCTTCCCCCCAATAGTGTTGACTAGTTAGTAATTTGTACAAGTGTACAAATATTAAGTAGCCTATATAGTTAAGTATGTTCAACTTAAGCTGTAATCCCTATAGGTAATTATGCCATATGGATCTAGTTTTTATTTGTGTTTTATGTATTCAAATAAATAAATTGGTATGGTCATATGGCATTTTGAATAGAACACATGGTTTAGAATAAGGCTATGATGAGTAAATAAATTTTGTCAGACTATGATGGGAATCAAATTGGTTCAAGAATGAGTCCCAGCCTTGTGGCACACAGTCCACAGTAATTCACACTAATTCCACAGACCAGAGTGCTGTTTCATAGTCCAGAAGATGCTCAATGGCAGGGAATCAAGTATTCAGGGATGTAAACTACAGTAGTGTATAGTTGATGGACACTCCAGCCATAGATATAAAACACTGGAGTCACAGCCTTTTGGCATGGCAAGTCATCTTGATGCATGTTTCCTGTTTTTTCAGTCAGTCAACATGTTTTACCGCCACCTGCTGGATAATGCTTATTGCTTTGTCCCCAATTGATGTTCAGTCAAGCAGCGCTATTTCTGGATGAAAATGGTGGTAATACATTTGGCCCCATAATGGCCCCAGTTTCAGAAAAATCCTAGAACCGCCAGTGATTGTCTGTCACAATTGTTTGACAACTTCTTTTACATTTGCATAAAATACTCCTCTTAAATAACACTGTAGTGCAGGTGGGTTTTACTGTAGTTAGCTAGCCCTCCATCTGGATAAAGTAAACAGATCTGTACTATTTCAGTAACGTTAGCATGTGTGGTGTTGTTTCCAATGTATACAGTACGAAACGGAGGCAGGGAGATATCAGTTTGTTGAGTTTTTTGTTGAGTTTTTCAGTAGTAAGAAATAATCAGGGAAAGTGCAGGTGACCAGTGTGAGAGTCAAAGTCAAGATGAATGCAGCCAGGCGGCTGAAACAGGCCAACATTTTCCAGGGTCAGTGTAGCAGTCATGGACCTCCAGGTGAAAATACAGTACTCAGGAAAAGCTTTAAAATGTGTGATGTGTGTTCTGCACAATTTTACAGTTATTCAGTGAATGAAAGACATGAATACAGTACCTCCTTAACTTAATCTTCAGAACACTGTCAAAAGACATCACCCCATTTTTTAACTGAGTGAACAGTTGAACAATAGCACAAAAAAAAAATGTTTTTATATTTCAGTTTGAGGGTGAACTCAGTTCTCAGTTACATCACTGGCCTTCAACATAGTTTCAAACAAGTAACCCAATCTGTAGAGACGACCTGTTCACAACTTGTGCTTCTGACATCAGGCAAAGTATTCCTGTCATTGTACCAGCTGATGTCCTCCTGGAGGCCTGATCAGAACAACTTGATAATGGCAATATCAATTTTTACACTCCCCAACCATATCCATGATGACGCTGGTAACCGTCATTGTCTTGCCTGATAATGCACCACTGTCCAATGTGCTTTAACTCAGTGGCAACCTTTTTCTTTTCTGTCTGGATCTACATCACAATGTTCTTAACATCTCCTTGCAATCTCAGTTCCATTTTGAAACATTCTTTAGGAAATATAAATTAGACCATCACTTTACAATCAGTTGTCATAATTAAATATAAAAGTTTAAGAGTTAGTTTGTAAAGTATCAAATTATGATCATGATCAAAAGGCCTGCTTATACCAATAATACAAAAAAAAAATCATAGTATTTGGGAATCAGTCAGGTTTCCCTCTGCTGTCTCCAATGAATTCAAAAGGCTGCAGAAAGACTTATTACTGGTACAAAAAAGTACGATCACATCTCCCCTGTACTTGCTTCCCTTCACTGGCTTCCTGTTAAATTTAATATTGATTTCAAAACCCCACTGATCATCTTCAAAGCATAAGATAGTCTTGCTACAATTTGAATCTAAGATTTGTTGACCTCGTATGCTCCCTTCAGACCACTGAGCTCCACAGCTGGTGTCCTTCTGACTATCTCCAGACTGCAAAGGTCACAAAGGGAGATCAGGATCAGATGCACAACATCTCCGATATTTTTATCTCTCCTTAAAACGTTCCTTTTTTTGAAGAGTCTTTGGTATCTTCTGATGAATATATTAAATATTCTTTGCTGCTGATTTCTGCAACCTTGGCCCTTCTCTTTTGGGGGACCAATTTTTAACTTCTAGGGACAGGTATTATATAGACAAGATCTTCAATGAAGATAATTTTATCCGCAATGGGGTGGCACCTGGGGGGGGGTGGCCATAAGTGCGAGGGCCTGATCAATGTCGCTCGCAGCTTTAGTGCAGAGTTGCTGCTGTAAAGGCAGTTTGGTAAAAGTATTTTTCACTAAATACTCAAAATCTCCACCCTCCATAATTGCCCTTAATCCTTTTGCTAGCTTACCAAGGTATCAACACAAATCCACAAATCTTTGATTATTTCATTCATTGACATTGGTCATAATGTACTGTGATGTGATTTGCCTGATGCTAATACGTTTGTGTCTTTCCATGACACTGTCCTGAACACTGTCCTGAACCAAGCAGTACCATGTTTTGATTCACCACGTAACATTTATTGGGGGCGGTGTTTTACACATCATAAAATGCTCAGTAATTAATGAAAAGAGACGAAGAGGAAACGGCAGTGCCACAACACAGAAGGATTACATACATTTTATATTTTACATATCTTTTTTAACATACACTGTTAAAAAAAGTGTTTTTCATTAAATGACGGTTATATTCTGAAAAAGTGAGGGAAGTGAGGAAGCCTGACTTCTCTTGGCCTCCGCAAGAAAACACCACTGAAACATAATTGTTTTAACTTTTTTTTTCCGAGCCTGCCGATCACCTAAAATATATTGTTTCTGATGTGCATGGGCTGTTTGGTGTTCTTTACGAGATTCAACCACCCTAAACTACTTCCCAGATTTCAGAGCCTGGAGTATTATGACACAAAAATGAACTTCTATCACTGTCAGGAATTAAAGTGGCCGGAAGGAGCTGTGGTCGCTGTGGCAGGCAGTGCACTGATGCTGAGTTCAGCTGTTGGTCTGGACTGTGGGACTGATAAGAACGATTAGATCTGCAGGCCCCCTGCTTCCCCAAACACCTGTTACCGCTGAGACATGGCAGGGGGTGATGGGAAACAGAAAGAAAGATTAAGAAATAAAAAGAAAAACGTTTCACATAGACACAACTGAGAAAAAGGAGATGAAGTTGAATTATGCAAGGAAAAGTGAGTGAAAGCATGAAAAGCAACGTAAAGTGCATGTGAATGACTTCACGCTGAGCTGAGTTCTATGAATGATGTATTTTGATCACTAGCCTGGAGTGTACATACTTGCCCCTGAACACACACGCACATAAACACACACACTGTACATGCATCAATCTCTAACATCGCCACTAACTTGAATTATAGTCATATTTATTCTAACATCCCCTGTCATAGTATTTTGCCAAAGGACTAGTTTCCAGAACCTCAGAATTTTGTTATTTTCTTTGTTCATGACCAAATGTACTTTATAGTGGTACTTATTATTAGGGCCCGAGCACTGACAGTGCGAACGCCCTATTGTATTTTTTTCCTTCTTCTGACGAAATGAGGGCCTTTTTGCCGCCCTAAATGTGCCCCAAAAGTCACCAAATTTTGCACGCAAGCCAGGCCTGGCGAAAAATTTGATATTTAATTGTTTGCATAAATGGGCGTGGCCTAATGGCTCAACAGTGCCCCCTAGAAAACTTGGTGCCTCAAGTATCATGTCGCAACTTAATGAAAAGTCTCTTGGCGCTATGGCCGAAACCGAACAGGAAGTCGGCCATTTTGAATTAATCGTGTAATTTTGGCGCAATTTATGCCATTTCTTCGGCCGTTAATGCGGCCCGAACCATAACGTGCACCCAGGTGTGTTATACATCAAAATGTGCGTCTCGATCCTGCGACGATGGGCATTTTCTCAGTCAAAAATGTTGGCGTGGCGACGACAGACGCCAAAAAGCGCGCCCCCCTTCATCTGATTGGTTGATATTTGATAGTTCCTTTTTTCTGCCATAACTTTTGAATGGTTTGACATAAAGAGTCGTGGGTGGTGTCATCGGACTCGGTATTGAGTCCTTGAACATAATTGGTGCAAATTAGCCCCGCCCCTTCTGATTGGTCGATATTTGATAGTTCCTATTTTCTGCCATAACTTTTGAATGGTTTGACATAAAGAGTCATGGGTGGTGTCATCGGACTTAGTTTTGAGTCCTTGACCTTTTATTGGTGAAAATTGCACGCACGATCATTTCTATTATATGTGATCAGTAATTGCTATGTGAGGAACAAAATTGAAATAGAAAGATAAAAAAATAAATGGTCAAAGAAATTACGTTTTCAAATTCATTATCTTTACGTATGTTTGAACATATTTCTGTCGCCCAATGTCACATCCTTTCCTTCTTAACACAATATTCCTTGAAGGCCTTGATTTTTTTTTTTTTTTTAACAGGCTTACTTGAATAAAGGCATCTGATTTACGCTGTGCTCAGATGTTAGTAGTCTCTTTAACATCAAATGCATCCCATTCTTAAAACTGTGATTTACTCACATCTCTTCTGACACTTTGATACGACTATAATTGGCCCCGATGGCAAAGTTATAATAATCATTGCTTGCTTGAATCATAAAATATTCAAACCTATCAATATCTCTTGTTCAAAAAATGACAATCCATCCTTTTTTCAGAAAATCTTTCAAATTCACTGACTAACATAAGAAACTGACAAACAGCAATCATGAAACATTACAAACTTGGTGATAGTTGGAGAATAAGGAACCCCTTATATTGAGAATATATTTACCACTCCTCCAGCCATCAGTCTTCTCTCTGAATTGATCTTTTACTCATTAGTAATTCCCTTTTTCAACATGTAATCGAAACTACAATACATCCAATCAGTGATCATGCCCCCATTCTCCTTACGTTAAACATTCAAACTTCCATTAAACTAAGTACAAAAATTTTATTTTAATACATCATTTCTTTAAGACTAGGATTTTGATAGTTTCATTAAAAAGAGTGTGCATTTTCTCTGGAGACAAATGACTTTCTAAACACGTCACCATCATTAGTATGAAAAACTGAACTGCATTCATCAGAGGCAAAATAACAGCATATTCATCTTGCATGAAAAAAATGAGAGAGAAAATGATCTAGAACAAAAGATTAAATAATAAACAGAAAATTATAGCTTAAATCCTAGTAAACAAAATAAATATATCTTGAAAGTGTATTATATAAAACAATATGGTTCCTCATTAAACAACTCAAATTCAAACATATAAAACAATAAAACTGGTACATTTCCAGCAAATCAACATCTTAAAAAGGTAAGAAATTATTATCTCATCCATGATTGACTCTTCAGGACGAACTGTTCAGGGAATAAAATATTTAAAACTTTATATATATTCAGCTTTACACATCAGACTGTAACCCAAAGCAGTCAGAGATAGTTTTATAAAATGTAGAGTTTCCAAAATCATCAAACAAGCAAAATGTTAAAAGATCCCCACACCCTTGATGTACTCCATAAAATACTGGAATGAATATCAAATACAAGATCACCTGGACCTGAAGGAAATCCAGCTGAATTTTACACACATTTTTGACAAACATCACGTTTTTACAAAGTCACAACTGAAATCCACGCCATCTCTACAATTCCACCAAAATTGATACTAAAGCTATGACAGTCCCTATTTAAAGACATGTATATCTATTTAAAGACGTATATGTCTTTAAATAAGTGTCACACCTAGGCTTAAGCGAAGGTAGTGTTAACGCCTCAGCACTAGATCAGAAACTCTCAACATGAGTAAGGGATGGCAGACAGACAACAGGGCAAAGTTCAGGGTGATTTATTCTCTCAAGGTACAAAAAGTGGCAATTTACTTGGGGCGGTCCCAACATGCCTGTGAAGACAAAAAGAACATCATTAATCCCAAAATACAAATTAACAGTGTATGATAAATTAATCCAAAAACCTACAAACAAGCTTATTAATTAAACAAAGAAAATGCAAAAACCATGGTCAAAAATAAAAAGTTAAGAGAGTGAACTGAGGGTTTCTCCCACTTTTAAACCCAAGCCTTCTCCAAGACTCCCCCCACCTGGCATAAACCATTACAGTTTTTAAAACTTAAACAAACATCATGTGTACCTTTTATTCAGGGTCCTCCCCTCCTTTTAACAAATGAATCATTCAAACCTGTTTTTTTGTAATGTCATTTTTAGCAGCATTTATTCCCAATAGCAACCAAAAAGGAACATTTAACTTGGTTTAATCCACCTTCACTCCTCCCTGATGCAGGTGGACTCAATCAGCAGCAATCAAGGGTATTTACTAGGGATGTCCCGATCAGGTTTTTTTGCCCCCGAGTCCGAGTCCGAGTCCTTTGATTTTGAGGACTTACCGATACCGAGTCCCGATCCGATACTTTTATAAAACAATAAAAAATGAAAAAGAGAAAAGAAAATTATGCAGGATGACCCTTTTATTATATTTTAACATGTGTACTGTAAACTGAGCACATAGGAGGTAGGCAGCTTGAACATTCTTAAGTCAGTATAAAAAAAAATTCTTTTCTTTTTCTTTTTTTTTTTTTTTAGCATAGGGCTGCTTCAGCTTCAAAACAAACAGGCGTGCTCTGCGCGCATGCGGCGTATGGCTGCCGCTCCGAGCCCACTACTACACGTGTGCGTTGATTTATGGTCCCGCGTCACACCAACGCAGAGCCTTCCGCGACGCGGAACCATAATGTCGGCGCCGCAGCTCCGTTTCAGTCCTGGGGCCTCATCTATAAAGCTTGCTTGCGCAGAAAAAGCGCCTGAAAGTTGCGGAAGCCACCATCTACGCAAAGCCTCGGATCTAAAAAGAAAAAACTCGTCGCCGCGAACCCTACGCTGTATACTCTGCGTCGGTGCGACGCGGAACCATAAATCAACGCACACGAGGATGTCGGCGTGTGAGGGACCAGAGCGGCAAACTGGACCCGGATGATGATGAGGTGTAAAGAAGACCCCGCAGAGCGTGTATTGCCAAAACAAAAGGCTTTTTATTTTCTCCAAAAATCACAAAGATATACAGGCAAACTCCGAATTCCAAAATCTGGCACATCCACTCAGCGCCACAAGGGCTGAATGCGGCTTCTTTAAATACTGCACAGGTGCCAACTTAATTGGGGCAAACCATTACTTGAGGGGGGACACCAACCACATAACTGTCCCCAACTGCTGTAAAACCTCACCAAAAATATAACATAATCATCAATAATAAATATACTTTAAACACTTTATATAATGTCTACATATCTAATACAATTTAATATAATTATTAGTACAAACATAAATATACCAAAAAATAATCACCCCTGGGCAACCATGGGCTATGCCCAGCCGGGCCCCGTCTCAATAAAGCCCGCCCCTGCAGCGGCGCGCGCTTCCGCTGCGGAGCAGGAGGAGACGTGTAGGTGAGTGTGTGAGTGTGTGCGTGTATGCGAGTATCTGAATGTTTGAGAGTCCGTATGCTATATTAGCGTTGTCAGCTGTGGATGGGTGAAAATGAGACGAGTAGTGGGTACCTCACTACCCGCCAGGATGAAAGTGTGGAGAGTACTTTTACATGCGAGTTGTAGGTGTGGTGAAAGTGAGTCGGAGCGCTCCGCGCTCCCGACGCCGGCACGTGCCACACACATTTACAGTCCAGTGAGAAGGGGAGGGATTGCTCACGTTCTCACATTTCCCTCCTCCTCTGGAGTCTCGCCAACAGGGTGGCGAGACAAGAAGTCTGCCACAGTGTTCTGCGTGCCTGCCCGGTACTGCACCGTAAAGCGGTACGGCTGCAGTGCCAAGAACCAGCGGGTGACACGGGCGTTGGAGTCTTTCATGCGGCCCAACCACTGCAAGGCGCGGTGGTCGGTCTCCAAAGAAAAGTCTCTTCCAAGCAGGTAATATTTTAAAGTGTCCAGTGCCCACTTCACGGCCAGGCACTCCAGCTCAACCGCTGCGTACCTGGTCTCCCGGGCAAACAGTTTGCGGCTTATATAGGCCACCGGCTTCTGGTCCTCTCCCTCACCCTGGAGCAGCACAGCCCCAAGACCAACGCCAGACGCATCGGTCTGGACTGAGAAGTGCTGTCCAAAATCAGGGCTCTGGAGGACCGGGTCTTTGCAGAGCGTCCCCTTCAGGTCCAGGAACGCCCGTTCCTGCTCCTCTCCCCACTGAACCTGGGAGGTGCCTGACTTCCTGGTCAAGTCTGACAATGGGGCTGCTCGATGGGCGAAGTTCGGCACAAACCGGCGGTACCAGCCCACCAGTCCCAGGAATGACCGGATGTCCTTCTTGGTCCGGGGCCTTGGGCAGTCCAGCACCGCCTGCACCTTGTCCTTTTGTGGCCGGATTACACCCCGGCCCAGCACATGGCCAAGGTACTGCACCTCCTCCTTTGCCAGGGCGCACTTCTGCGGGTGGACGGTCAGTCCCGCCTGCTGTATGCGCCTCAACACCTCACCCAGATGACATAGGTGGTCCTCCCAGGTGTTGCTGTACACCACCACATCATCCAGGTAGGCAGCAGCAAAAGAGTCCGTACCATCCAATACAATGTCCATGAGTCTTTGGAAACTGGCTGGTGCCCCCTGCAGACCAAAGGGCATCACCAAAAACTGAAACAGTCCATGAGGGGTCCGGAAGGCTGTGCAAGGTCTGGCCTCCTTGGTTAGAGGCACCTGCCAGTACCCCTTACACAAGTCCAGTGTAGTAATATATGATGCCTTCCCAAGGCGCTCGATCAAGTCCTCCAGCCTGGGCATGGGGTAAGCATCAAAATGCGACTGGGCATTCACCCGCCGAAAGTCAATGCAGAAGCGCATGGTGCCGTCCTTCTTGGGCACCAGCACCACAGGGTTGCTCCACTCACTGGAGGACCTCTCAATCACCCCCAAGGCCAACATCTCCTCCACCTCTGTCCTGAGGGATGAAAGAAGACGTTCCGGCACCCGGTACATCCGCTGCCTTACCGGGGTAGTGTCTTTGAGAGGGATGGAATGCTCCACCACCGTGGTGAAGCCTGGCCTCTCTTGAAATAGGCCAGCAGGGATAATGGCTTCCAGCTCCCCCTGCTGGGTGTAGGACAGATGAGACAGGTCAAGGGTGCCTGACTGCTGGCCGGTGGGGAAGAACTGCTCGGGACACTCCTCCTCCTCTGCCACAGCCTGGACCCGAAGCTGCAACCCTGGCCGCCTCTCATGCCACTCTTTTAACAGGTTGACATGGAAGGTCTGCCTCGGCTTTCTCCTCCCAGGAAGGTCGATCTCGTAGGTTGCTGGACCTATCTTCCGCACCACCTCGTAGGGCCCCTGCCACCTGGCGAGGAGCTTGTTCTCTGTGGTGGGAAGAAGAAGAAGAACCTTCTGACCTGGGTGAAGGGTCCTCTGCCGGGCCGCCTTGTCGTACCACGACCTCTGTTGTGTCTGGGCCAGCTCCAGGTTCGTCCGCACCATCTCCGTCATCTCCTCCATCTTGTCCCTCATCTTCAGGACGTGGGCCAGAATGCTGCAGGTCTTGAGTGTCCCGGGTCCCTCCCAGGTTTCTCTCAGGACGTCCAAGGGACCTCGAACCTGTCTGCCATAGAGAAGCTCAAAGGGTGAAAAGCCCGTAGAGGCCTGGGGGACCTCACGGTAGGCAAAAAGCAGAAAGGGCAACCAGCGATCCCAGTCCTTCCCGTTGCTTGCCACAAACTTTCTCAACATGCCCTTCAAAGTCTGATTGTACCTCTCCACCAGGCCATCGGTCTGAGGGTGGTATGGAGTGGTCCTAATGCCCTTTATGCCCAACAAACCATATACCTGCTGCATAGTCTTGGAGAGGAACGCAGTGCCCTGGTCTGTGAGGCCCTCCTGTGGGATTCCCACCCTAGAGAACAACTGTAACAAGGCCTGCGCAATGGGACGCGCAGATACTTTGCGCAGAGGAAAGGCCTCTGGGTAGCGAGTTGCATAGTCACATATTACCAAGATGTACCGGTAACCAGTTTGCGTTCTCTCCAGGGGGCCCACAATGTCCATGGCTATGCGAGAAAAGGGCACCTCAATGACCGGAAGTGGCTGAAGAGGGTAAGGGCTTGTCTTCCTCTTACTCGTTAGCTGACATTCTGGGCATGATTTGCAATAGTTCAGGACATCACCATAGAGGCCTGGCCAATAGAACCTGGCTGCAACTCTCTCATGGCTCTTGGTGTTGCTTAGGTGTCCCGCCCACGGTATTTTGTGACCCATAGCTAGAACCTGTTCCCTGAGGTGTTTGGGCACCACTAGCTGCTCGGCCCTGCCCTCTCCTGGCTCATGATATAACAGTCCATCTCTCAAACTGTAGCTTTCCCCAGACAGAGTAGGAGAGACTCCTGTCTAGACACCATCAATGTGGGTAACCCTTGCAAAAGCTTTCTGAAGAGTGGGGTCTTCCTTCTGCAGCTGCGCAAAATGGTGGGGAACTTCCCCCCACATATCTGACTGTGTGAGTGGTAACTCCTCACTTCTCTCTACCGTCCCCACAAGCTTTTCCCGCCTGCACTGCATGCGGGACTTCCTAGCCCTCGGGCTGATGGGAGCGGAGTTGTCCTCATTAGCAAATGGCAACTCGGCTAGGTCATTGGACTCAGGCTCACCAGTGACTGCTTCAGGGACCTGTGCTCGGTTCTGGGACCTAGTCACGACCATGCTGACCGGCTGGCTTGTTTGTACCAGCTCGGGTAGGACCAGAATATCTTGGCCAATGACCATCGAATGGCTCAGTCCCTTAACCACCCCCACAGTGATCTGATAAGTCTGGCCTCCGACCTCTAGGTAGACTTCAGCTACAGGGTACTCATGTTCATCACCATTCACACACAAAACCCTCAGTTTCCCACCCGGTATAAAGTCTCTCTTCTCCACTAGATGGGGCTGCACTAGAGTCTGTGTGCTTCCAGTGTCCAGTAGAGCAATGGCACTCTTCCCATTAACTAGGACTGGTGCAGTCTGTAACCTCTCCACAAGGCCTGTATCCCCCTCTCCTGGTCGTGGGATACAGCAATGGCTGGAGTGCATGGGCTTTCTGTTGGGACACTCAGGCCTAATGTGGCCCTCCTGATGGCAGTGGTAACATACCACAGACCCACTAGATTTCTGACCTGGGGCATCTCTGGGCTTCACTGGTGTAGGTGAACTTCGGGCAGGCTGTCTACTGGGCTCCTTAGGCTTTGGACCACTCCCATAACCAGACCCCTCAGACCTACCTTGAGCTGCAGGTCTTGGCTGGGCCTCCATCCTGAAGGTCCTGTGTCCACGCCGAGCCGCCATGAAACTCTCCACCAGTTCTGCTGCCCGCTGACCATCCTGGGGATCGTGCTCCTTCACCCAGACTCTGATGTCGGGGGTCAGAGTACGAAGAAACTGCTCCATGATGAGGATCTCGGAGATCTCGCCGACCGTCTTGGTTGCTGGCCGGATCCACTTGTTGAGGAGATCATTGAGGCGTGTGTACAGCTCCCGGGGCGTCTCTCCAGGCCTGATGTCTGGCTCCCGGAACCTCCTCCGGTACACCTCCTCATTGATCGCGAATATCTTCAGGATTGCCTCTTTCACACGATCATAGTCCATTGCATCATCTGAGTCCATAGCAACATAAGCACTACGCGCTCTGCCAGACAGATAGGGCACCAGTAACACCGCCCACTCCTGTCTTGGCCAGCGGTATGCCGTAGCCAACCTTTCAAATGTGGTAAGGTATTGTTCGATATCATCCCCCTCCTCAAACCTGGGGATCGCAGCCCTGGACCAGGTCACTGGTGCCACTGGTGCAGGTGCCATGGCCGCCGGTGCTGCTGCTGCAGGATCGGGAGCCACCGGGAATGCTGCCACAGCTGGTGATGCTGGAACTGGTGGTGCTGCTGCTGCTGCTGCTGCTGCTGCTGGATCGGGAGCCACAAGAGGTGCTGCGGGAGCTGCTGCTGCTGCTGCTGGATCGGGAGCCACGAGAGGTGCTGCCAGGACTGGTGCTGCTGGGGGGCCCCCCAGTTGAAGCCCGGGCGGTGGTAGAGGTGGACGCCTGCGATCAGCATCGACGTCATCCCGGAGCTGGTTAAGCTGGTTCTGGACGCCGCTCCAACGCTGCTCCTGCTTCCGTGCCTCCCTCTCCTGGGCTTGGAGGGTCTTGACCAGGAGCTGGTGCAAGGTAGCCAAATCGCACCCCTCCGGCTGGTCTCCGCCCGATGCCTGGGCCCCAGCCTCGCTGTCTGATGACACCTCCCCCTCCTGCTCCGCTTCCTCTCGGGTCAGCCTGGGGCGTTCCATCCTTCCCCAGACTCGGCCAAACCCACGGCCTCGCTTCCCACCTCTTCTCTCCAGTTTTCCAGGTGGCGCCAAAGATCCCACTCCTGACACCAAATGTGAGGGACCAGAGCGGCAAACTGGACCCGGATGATGATGAGGTGTAAAGAAGACCCCGCAGAGCGTGTATTGCCAAAACAAAAGGCTTTTTATTTTCTCCAAAAATCACAAAGATATACAGGCAAACTCCGAATTCCAAAATCTGGCACATCCACTCAGCGCCACAAGGGCTGAATGCGGCTTCTTTAAATACTGCACAGGTGCCAACTTAATTGGGGCAAACCATTACTTGAGGGGGGACACCAACCACATAACTGTCCCCAACTGCTGTAAAACCTCACCAAAAATATAACATAATCATCAATAATAAATATACTTTAAACACTTTATATAATGTCTACATATCTAATACAATTTAATATAATTATTAGTACAAACATAAATATACCAAAAAATAATCACCCCTGGGCAACCATGGGCTATGCCCAGCCGGGCCCCGTCTCAATAAAGCCCGCCCCTGCAGCGGCGCGCGCTTCCGCTGCGGAGCAGGAGGAGACGTGTAGGTGAGTGTGTGAGTGTGTGCGTGTATGCGAGTATCTGAATGTTTGAGAGTCCGTATGCTATATTAGCGTTGTCAGCTGTGGATGGGTGAAAATGAGACGAGTAGTGGGTACCTCACTACCCGCCAGGATGAAAGTGTGGAGAGTACTTTTACATGCGAGTTGTAGGTGTGGTGAAAGTGAGTCGGAGCGCTCCGCGCTCCCGACGCCGGCACGTGCCACACACATTTACAGTCCAGTGAGAAGGGGAGGGATTGCTCACGTTCTCACACGGCGCCAGTGAGTATTTTCACCGGACATTTTGACCGGAGAGATTATAAAATACCGGACTTAGGCATATTTTACCGGACAAAGTCCGGCAATTACCGGACAACGGAAACCCTGATATATATATATATATATATATATATATATATATATATATCCGATTCCTGATCGGCTCATAACGTCCGAGTCCGGATCGAGTCTGCAATCACGTGATCGGCCCCGATTTCTGATCACGTGATCGGATCGGGACAACTCTAGTATTTACCCAACTCAGTAAAACCACACTGCTCCACGTGGCCTGTGACTGTTTGTTGGAGGTTTATTGTCTATACGTGAGGGCTACAGTGGCCATGGGCTCCCCATGGTCACAATAAGCAGAGGCCGTCATGGTTCTCGTGTGGTCTCTAAACCTTCCTGTAAATACAGAATCTCACAAAAAAAAAAGAGCAGACCTAGACCCCTGCTTTTGAAATGCTCCAGGATGGAGCAATCTCTTTGCAAAACCGGACCATGGTGCTTCTACCCCCTGTGGGAATTAAGCTTTATGATTTCACCAGGCATGCCATAAAATGTATCAAAAGCTTCCCAGAAAGGGCTATGGTACCTCTCTGTTAAGAGGATGACCTTGATCTGCCTGAAGCTGCAGTGAACTAATGAGCTGGCCAGGAGGTCAGACACAATAATGGCTTAGAAAATCACTGCAATTTTGAAAGCATCCTTTTACAGACTCCTGATTGTTTATCACACTGCCATATACACACAGACAAGACAAGACAAGACAAGACAAGAAATCACTCATGAGAACTGATAACTAGAGCTTTGGTGTAAGTATGGTACCCTCTTAAGAATTTCAATTACCATGCACTACACCCATGCACAAGCCTGATTTCCAAACACATTGACCCATGACTGGATGTAAAAATGTCTCTGCCTTCAGAGTTTGCATATGAAAAAAAAATGCCCCGCTGTTTACCATTTTGCTATTTTATCAAGGTACGACTTTCCCAAATGTGGAATTGAGACATGTCTGTTGTTGTTTGCTTTGGAACATTGTACAGGGAAACAAAATATATTATAAGTATTTTTTTTTTAAGTAATAGAATCAGATCATTTTGTTTGACGTTTACCTTAAAAAAAGCCTGCTGATTTTGATTTTCTTTCCAAGAATTATAATCAAACGTCTAG
The DNA here is from genome assembly GCF_033807715.1 of Cololabis saira. Taxonomy (NCBI): domain Eukaryota; kingdom Metazoa; phylum Chordata; class Actinopteri; order Beloniformes; family Belonidae; genus Cololabis; species Cololabis saira. The sequence goes on along the minus strand of NC_084588.1, from coordinate 35,943,094 downwards.
AATAACATAATGAACCAGTTAAAGATAACAGAGACTGCTGGCTGTGTGCTTAATAAGCTTTATTTTTGGTTTCTAAGCATTTGTAAGCGTCATATCGCTGAGCATGCTTACTAGGGTGATGCTCTTTTTAGTGTTGGATTAAGTTTATTGTCCTAAAATTTCATCCTACCACAGGATATTTTTTATTTTACAACATGTACAAATAGCTATCTTTGGATACTCTGTATTTATAGGTTTAAAACAAAAACCTCCATGGTTCCTGGTGACTGCGTCACAGTGATTCGCTTACTGACCTGTGAAAGGTTTACCCACTACTTTCTCTATCTACTGTGTGAACAGTGAATGTAAATAAGTGCCATAGTGTACATCCCTGAGAATCTATCCATAACAAAAGAACTAAAGCAAGGATTACTGTATGACCATATGTCAGCTGAGGTCAAATACTGAATTTGTGGCACTGATCTGGAAACTGCATTGACTGTGTCGATATCCCTGTGCTGCTTGGCTAAGACTCTTGTGAAGCATTCAGGAGCACAGGTCAGCATCAGTTACTTGAATTACATTTTTCCATCATGGAGGCTTCTGAGTGTATAAAATTTGCAACACAATCTACCACATACATTTTCTTATTAATTTTACTCTTACTGGTACTGCCTTGCAGTTGTTGCTAACTAAACAACTTGTGAAGATAGAAATAGGATATAGATATTTATTTAAAATTATCATTTGTTTTGCAATTTTTTAGCTGTCTCATTGGAACTTTTGGTACCTCAAGAGAATCAGTGCACCCAGCATAACTAAATAAAGAACAGCAAAGATCACAGATTGATGTCTCTGGTAAATGCTCTGTCAATTATCTACTATTGCAATATTAAGGACTGTGTCATTTAGCCAATGATGCTGTCGCCAAAGTACTTTTGACTTCATAGTTGTCCACAATTGAGGCAAGTTAATCACTGAAATTGATCTCTTTTTTGTGGTAGTAACATGAAAGTGTTGTTGATTGTGTGAGACGTAAGCGGGAGACTTGGCAACTATGGTAACTGTACTTATAATGGTTGCACAGAAATGTACAAGCATCCCTGTTATCAACACAGCACAGTTTTCTTATTACATGAGGTTCTGACTCATGAACTTAAAGTATTGGAACATTGCAAGCTTTCAGCTTTAGTCTGTGTGCATATCAGCGGTGTTCTGGGCCGTGTTCATCAAGCAGTCCTCTGTCAAGTGTCTCCAAGAAACAAATACATTTGCTCTGTTGCTGATCCAGTGAAAACAAACTGCATCCACTGAGCCATGATCGACCAATTTCCCTCACAACCAAAAAACATATTTCTTTGGAGACATCTGGGGAACACAAAACAAAATACTTCAGTCAGAAGTGCTAGCAGATCCACTGGGACTGAAAGCCCACTTGATCGGAGCTGAGCAGTAAAAAACGACTACAGATAGCGCTAATGACTGCACTAATAACTTGTAGATGTGCACTGCACAATGTATAAGACCGAAAAAAAACGAACTTCCACCCTCTAGGAAATCACTCAGGGCCAATATTGCTGATGTAGAAAAAAAACTGTCTCGAAGTGCGGCTTCTCACCACCCTCGAAACTGAGTATTGTGCACATAGGTATGCTAAAACATACTGCATATTTACTTCAGTTTGTCAGCATCCAATCACATATTTTTACATATATTTTGATCACAGATGTCCGCATTATTCATTCTGCTTAAAACTGTTCATTCAGTTTGTCTATGGGATGTCACGTGTCATCTCTCTTGTCTTTCACTTTCATCCACTTCCCTTTCACTCCCTGCTTATATCCTACTCCTTTTTCTCCTTCTACACCCAAATTACAGAATCTAATGAACTATGGCCTGATTTATGCCACTATTCTGGTAAGCTGCTTAGTTGTTGAAATCACTGTGGAAACCAGTGCACTGGATGTGGGAGAGACGGAAGCTGCGTTAGCATCATAACCACATTTCTCTTAACCATCTGACTTGGTTTCTCTTATCCTGTTTTTCTGTCCATGGCGCTCTGTTTACGTCTGTCCCTCTCCTTTCACAAGAGTCTAAAAAGCAGCATACAAACATTAATTTATGATAATATTCTCTATAAAGTTTTACTTTTATTTGTTTAAACTCAAATGTCTTACAAAATAACAAGTACCAAGCAACATAATGTATGACTGAGACCAGAGGTGCATTGAAGAAACACAAAAAAAACAAATACTTTTTTTGTTGAGATTGTTTTCAATATGTTTAAAAAAGAAAAAAAATCAAACTGAACTTAGATCATTAACATATTCCTTTTTGATTCTAACCATAAACCAGAAATTCCTGTAATTAAGATTACCACCATTTTAATGACTTTTAAATGTTTCAGTGTTGCCGTTCATCCGTCAAGGTTTAACATTTTCTGACAGTGCTGCTTTTAATGGACTTTGATTTCATATATTTTTAATATCACAGCTGTTTTCAGAGGCTTAAAATGTGTAAAGTAATTCTTTAAAAAGATTCAGACATGAACCTTGAAAACATGTTTGGCATCATGTGAAGAGCAAGACTGACTGCACATACTTACATGATCATACAAAATAATACATAATCAAAAACACCATCCTAATCAACGAGTAATCAACTACCAATATTTTGGCTTCTTAAGTTTATATTTAAGATTTTCATACACTACTGGTTTGGTGTGTATGTGTATGCATAATGTATGTTTATATGTGTGTGTTTGTGTGTTTCTGTACCCACACACTTCCCAATAAAATGAGAATCCACTTATGATCCAGAACAAAACAAGTGGCTCTGCTAGTAACAAGGTCACAATGCTCGTTGCTGTCATCCTCATTAAACAGTATTTTTCATGTGACTGTTGTTGTGTAACAGGCCTGCAGTCTTATTTACCTGCAGTGAGATGCATAAATGCTACGACTTTGCTACAGGGAAAGAATTATCATATACATGAGTATTTCCTCGAGGACGTACTGCCAAAATGTTATCTCTGACTCATGTAATTTGTGATGTTTTGAGTTTACAAGACGACAGTTTTTAAATCCCACTTATTCCTGAGGCATGACAATTGATTTATATCTTATATTTCAAGATCACATCCACTTCATCCACGATGAGATGTGGCGTTGCCGGGAAATACACACAAGACTCCTGCTGGCTAACTGGTTAGATAGATAAATGCGTGTCATTTCAGAACATTTAGGCAGGCATATGTCCAGGACAAACTCTTTACCCTCTCTCTTTCTCTCTCTCTATATATATCTCTTGAAATCTGTAGAATATTTGCAGAGCAATGACATAGAATATTGAAGTTCTTAAAATATATAAACCTTTTTTTATCATTTGTTTTATTCAGACAGACTCAACGAAGTAAGGAAGGCTTGATGATAAAAAAAATGTAGTTTTACTCATAAAAAAATGTCAAAAGAAGAAAAGTAGTATGAGAGTCAAAAAGATGTTGTTACTTTTCTGTTTTTACTCATAATGGAAAAAAAAGCTGAGTTACTGCTAAATCAAGATCATATGGCTTACTTTAACTAAAACAAATATCTCACAATAAATACTGACTCTTGAAGTAATCATTTCGCTCTGAACCTGGTGTAGTTTTGTGTGGTTTACATATATAGAGTTGTTAAACCTTTGGATTTTTCCAGCCATGATGATGATTATTAAAGAATGGGAATATTTTTTCACCAAAGTCATCCATAAAATGTTTCTATCAGATTCAGTCTGAGAGAATTTGTATTCTCTCTCTAAGTACAAATGATGGCTTAGCATCAGGTCAGCAACAAGTCCTTAATGTATGTGGCTGTTCTATTCATTTGGCATTGAATAAAACATGGTGCTGAATAAATGCCAATTAAAAAAAAAATAAAATCCACCATTGTTCCTGTGGGACACATACAATCACGCTGGTTTCAGTTTTTCCTGCTGCTGGTGTTTGGAACTGCGACTGCAGGAGTAAAACGACAGCCCATAGAGGTTTCTCCCTTTGATAAGGACTGAAATAGGGTGTGACCAGGTGGAGCTGCGAATAAAGTCCTGCTGAGTTCTTACTTTTTTTGGTCATTTGGCTGGGCGTTCTGACAGTGGGTCTGAACACTACTGTTAGACGAAGTACACGGCGCCATCGCTGTGATGGACTGATTTCATCCTCTGACTGGATTTTGCAGCCATCATCTTTTTCTTATTGTGGTTAAAAATGTATTCCATGAAAATGCTCGTTACCAGAAACCTAGGCTTTTACTCTTACTGTTCTTTATTCCTCAGGAGTTCCATACAACGAGATTAAGGGATCTTTTTTCACTTATCTAGCTGTAACACATTTTAGTTGCTCAGAAAGTCAAAGCAAGCATGTGAAGTTTTTGTTTCTAAAAGGTGTTTATTACTTAGATTTAAAAAGAAGAAAATATCGTGGGAGTATTTAAATGTCAAATCTACTTATGTGGGCTGCCCTTTGGGGATAACTGGAACAATTAGTACTGTGGTTGCTACTATGTATGTGGTTACAGTGTTGATGTCCACACGTTTTCTGTTTTTTTTTTCACTTACCTAATTTGTTTAAAAAGAATCCTTGTTAATTACTGCCAATATGATGAAGTGCTTTTTCAGTCATACACTGCATCCATATATAACATCCCTATAGAGAAACATACACGTATATTCCTGTTTCTTATCTACTTGATTCAACGTTCAAATGGCCCACAAAACAGAAAGTCCTTTGCAAATACCAGGGTTAGTCAGGATTTCTGGATGCCTTTGTGAAAAAGGTTTATCCTTTTAAGCAAAGTTCATGTTGACATCTGTAAAATGAGCTATTATCACTGTCTTCAAAATCCCTGCAGAATTATGTAAAGATAAAGATTATATGGATGAGTAGAAGAAATTAGTGCAGTCTTCCCAAAACTGAAGTCATATCATTCAGTGAGTCAGCATGTTTTGCATAATTTTTGCCCTGCAGCCAACTGCCACGCTGCATAGTACATAGCTGGACTTTGAATTTATATTCTTTCATTTATTTATTTCTTCTTCAAAAAGACTGCAAGGTTTCTATAGCAACTGTGAGTGAATTGTGACTGAGGATTGGCACCTGACAGATCAGCGTCAGAATGATTTGTCACACAAATAGCCACCTAGATTAGAAAAGTAGACAGAACTCGAGAGAAAACTGTGCTTCTGACATTTATTTCCCTCCCTTTATGGGTTCTATCTCTGCTCTAGTTCTACGCCATGTTATAATGCATTTCCTTTCATGAGACTGACTTGGGAGAGAAAACTTTTCAATTAAAATCAAATTAAAATTTCAAATTCTGTTTTGACAATCTCCATGGAAATCTAAGGAAGGAGCATAAGTCAGAAAAGAGCAGGTGAGGGAAAAGAAAAGGGGAAAGGATCAGAGGAGGTTACGAGAACCCAAACTAATATTGTAGAGGGCTATATACTTATTTAAAGGATTTAAACAAAGTAAAGGTGAAATGCTCACAAGTATAAAAACAGAAAGTAATATCTTACCTGATTTATTTATTTAAAAAAAATGTTTTAATATGGTGTCTATCCCTCCTTCGTGTCTCTGCTGCAGATGTGTGTGAATGAAGTTTGATTTGGATGAGCATGTGCATCAATTTACTATGGCGACCAGCTAGAACAACAGCATGTGTTAAACAAGTGCAATACTTTCTTTTATTCCCATGACACATGAGGCTCCCGACACGCCGCTCCAACTAGCAGGTGAAGGTCAGGTAGTAGAAAGAGAAAGAGGAGGATGCCAGCACACTACTTTTCTGTAGTGATGGCAGGTTGCCTGCATATTCTGTGAAGGTAATGAGTGAAGATGCAACTAACACAAACATAGCGATGCATGTGAGCTGATTCTGACAGTCAGCTTCAGCTGCCTCAGCACATGCAGATTTAAGGTGCAACTCCCCCCAGCTCCCCCATTGCATGTTCCTTCTGATGCTGCTCTGCTTGCTGCACCTCAGTATCCATACCTGTCACCTCCAAGAGGGTCACTCATCAGTCCCAGCCCCACCCAAAAAAATGTAAAACTTGCAGGGAATGACAAGCTTAGAGCTGGATATATGGAGGTATTTATTTTAGAAAACCATAACTTGTGGTTCTAAAATAAAAATAGTCTGAAATGGAAGTGAAAAGGTAATCATATGGGATTTAATTAAATATAGACTTAACAAGCTTACATCTTACTGTTAAAAAAAATAGAAGAGATAAAAAGAGAAAGAATAAGAAGAGAAAGGAAGAAAAAACTATTCTTTTCCACACTGGACTTTCTTTTCAAATGTCCACTATTGTGTGGATCTGTTGCCCGAGATAAGACCTTTATTTGCTCAATTCTGATATTGTGTCTAAATTATAATCAGATAAGAGAAAGAAAAAATAATTGTAGTTACTCAACAGACCATTAGTTAATCATTTATAGCTTCTTTCCACATGAATCATGTATTTAAGAACAATGGCAGAACATTCAGAAGCATAAATTAAATCCTTTTGCATCATTATAAGGCATATTTGAAAGCATAGGTTAAATAAAGAATTTAAAGCTGAATTTGTTTTGCTTTTGATTCATTGAGGACCAGCAAGCAGCATCATTGCAACAGTTTTCTGTGCATTATGAGGTTATATGACGCTTCAATCATGTTCCCCACGGTATACGTAGTTATGCTAATGTATTAAGTTTGTGGTACTAATTAAGGCAAAAGGTGGACCTTCTCTCTTCCCTGAATGAATAGGATTCACGTAAGCATACTTTCAGCCTCTGTTTTTAAATAAAACAAAATTTGTGCATTTTTTTAAGAGACGCATATCAGCTGCAGTGGATAGTTTTGGCAACCTTCGAGTCTATACCCATTGAAATAAGAAAAAATCATTTGCCTAAGACACATCTCATCTTAAAGACACATGATCAGATCTGGGGTGTTAGAGTCCAAGACCAGACTAAGGGAATTCAGTGCAGCCAGTTACACACTTATGTGTATGCATCCGATCATCTTTGTCACATCTGCCAATTGAACATCATTTAATGGCCAGGCGCAAACCCCTACTTTTCTGCTTTCACCAAACAATGAAATGTGTGACTATAACATTTTCTGTCCCTTGTTGGGCCTTATCCAGTTCATTTGTCTATTTCTCCGCCTCATGCTTTCTTTCTCTAGATCTTTATTATCCTGCTTTAACTTGTGCCTGTGCTTATGCATTCAGAGTAAAAGGATGCTCTGTCGAAGTGGGAGATGACGAGTGAAAATGGCAGGGTAGTGCTGATGATAGTAGCCGACTAGAATAAAGACAGAAAATTATGAGGGGAAGTCGGCAAGAGAGACAATTTGAGGGGTGAGGCAAACTAAGAGGAAATGAGGAGTGAAGCTGAATAAGGGAGAAGGAAGTGCAGATGGTTCGAGGAGATGAAAGCGGTACAGAGGGCTATAAATGCTAGACGGACAGGAAAAACACACTGGGAGGCAGATAGATAGATAGATAGATAGATAGATAGATAGATAGATAGATATTTAATTGCTTGCTTGAAGTCATGCCTCTGTTTTCTTTCTTAGTGTTGCTGTCTGTCAGTATTATATGGTGTTAGACACTGTGCGTGGGATCTGACTGACTGAGTCATTATTCAGCTTTGAATGCCTGAATCACACAAACCACTGACAAATGTTGGATTGTTGTTATGCTCCAAGCAGAGGTAATTTCTCACTGCAGCCTTTGTCACAGCCTGAAAGCACAGTTACAGGGGCCATCTTCCAGGTGTAAATCTGGATCTTTGTTGTTTCGTTCACTTGTAGGCTTTCATGTTCATTAGTCCCCAGTCCTCCTCCTTCCCCCTTACTATAGAGTCTGAGGGTGCTAGATTTACAGCGAAAGCCTTCATGCATTGTCAGGAGCTTTGTTGTCTTGACATCAGTGGTTTCCAGCTTCTCCTGCAGCCAAGTTATTAAACCAGTCTACTATCTGATTACTGCAAGGGTATGTCTAATGATGGCTCATGCTTTGTTCTCTCCACTCAGTTGGCTTTTTAGGATGTGCCCTACTCCTCTTTGGTACTTGGCTGGGGGTAGCTTCCTTGCAACCTATTCATACTTTCTATTTTCCTTAGGGAGCTCAAGGTACTTGTAGTCGCCCTTAACATATTTTGTGCTGCCCTTTTAGTTGTAATCATTTTGCTTCCCTTTGATGCAATTCTATCTCATTTATCTATTCTGAATGATATTTCAATTTCAATTGAACATACACACAATGTCTCACTCAATCTTGGGATAATGCTTTTTCTCTACTCGCTACCTGAAAACCAAGTTCTGCTGATGTTTCCCACACCAATGTGAAACTAACTTCACATGTGCGCTCTGGTCAGTCAATTAGGAAATGAGGAAGGGGTTTGTTTTCTGTTGTGGAAGAGCATGTCATCAAGATCCAGCAACGTGGATGCAACAGTAGACAAACGATAAAATAAACAAACACACTTAAACTAATAAACACAGTTGTGAAGGGATCAGCGGTCCGGCTCACAACGCAAAACTAACCTAGTTAAATGTGTTAACTATGGTTTTCTGCCCAGACACAAAACAGCCTCTTACGTGGATCTTTGCAGTTAAAGAAAAAGGTGGTTTGGTCTGGCGGGTCAACGTTCCTTGGTGAAGAGCTCGATGGTTACGCTCCGCAGGTGATCCTGATAAAGAGCGTCTCTCTCTCTCTCTCCTGCTCTCCTCATCTCAGTTTGGATGAGGGGAATGCATGGGCACAACCGCTGGGCCTCCTTCAGCTCCAGGTCGGTCCGAAGGCGTTTCTCGTCGAGACATGCAAGGGTCCCTTGTTTGGCTCATCTGGGGCTCGGAACGTTCGCGGGTCACTCGTTGCAGCACTGCAGACTATAGTTGCCATTTCAAGGCAACCAGACGCTTCTTCAGACACGATAATGGAGAAGGCCGGCCCATAGCTAGTAGCTGTTCATGCTAAAATAGGAGCTGTGGTCTTCTTCATAGCTCACAGAGAACTCCATGGGACCGCGGACAGGTCACAGGTAGAAGAGATCTTGGAAACGAGAGCTTGGGAGAAAAAGGAGAAAGAGAGAAAGAAAGGGGGAATCTTGCTCTTTATAGCTGGGCTATTCCTTATCACCGAAGGGCCGTAAATGCAAATCCTGCTCGGGCTTTGAGTCATTATGGAGATTTCTTTGTTTCAAACCATGCGGTCAGCTGTAAGAAAATCAAGGCTGGTCTCTGAGTGAGGCCTCAGAGCTGGGCCTTAAAGTTCAAATTAAGGCTTCCCATGTTCACATAGGACTGTGGCCCAACAGTATGTATGCATGCATGTATGTATGTGTGTGTGTGTATGTAAGTATGCATACATGTGTGTATGTATGCTTGTGTGTGTATGTATGTATGTATGTATGCATATATGTATGTGTGTATATTCCAAAAAAAATCCTCAAACTTTTGGAACTGTTTCGACTTTAAGCCTCTTATGACACAAAGCTAGGCAGTCCAGCATCTTTGTCTTGGTTGGAAGCTCATTGAAGGATTACATCTGCAACAGAAGGATAGCAATCAATCACACAAGGAAGAATGAGGGTTTGGAGGAGGGGAATCACTCTCCTGTCAGTCATTTTTTATACCTTCGACAGTGACTTTAGCAAGAAAAAGCATGTTTTATTTCTCTGTTAATTTTACTTTTTTCTTTTATTGCTACTGTCTTTATTTACATTGGAGTTTCAGATTCTTATTGGCAACACAATAAATTGTTAAATCGAGGTGCACCTCAGCTGACTGTACATGCAAAGAGGCTGTTGCAGTGAGTGTTGATTAAGCCAATAGTCGTAGTCTGCAAGACTGCATTCAAACATTACTTTAGCTTTAATCTACATTTCTTATAAATGAAAGTATAGATTTTCTGTCATCCAATGAGTATAAATGTAATAACTACATAGCAGTGTAAACACCTCTTTAATTAAGGATAAAGAGCTCTTTTTGCAAAGCTGAACATAAAGGGTACCATTTACTATTATATTATATTATTTTGTATTATATTATATTATGTTTTATCTATCTAACTTATATTGTCATTATGATCTGGGAACATTTCCTTTGTCTTAAACACTGGTAAGTCCATAACACATTTATACATATAAATAAATGTATAATACATTTGTCTTAATTTCAGCATACTCAGTGTTTTGTCACAGTACAGTAACCTGAACCTTTCCCCCACTGTAATGTTAAATTAGATCATTTACATTTAATCCATTAATTTAGTGGATTTGCCAGATTAAACATAATGCATGCAGAGGAAAGCATTTTATTTTATTAACATTTTTTTTAAACCAGATTCATTTTACCATATCTTTGGGTCTGCACTATGAATAGAGACAGAAAAATATCAGAAATCAGTCCAGCACTGAATGAAAACTGCCAACCATGGGCCAATTATCCATGTCAATGTAAAACTGCTATCTTTTTTTCTTCTATTTTAAACCATATTGCTCATTGTTATGGGAAGCTGCACAGCAATCAGCCAATTAGCCACCTGCCTGGCCATATTTCTGAGTGTGCTGGTGGGAACACCCGTAATACTTGCATGCTGACTTAATAAAGGGACATTTCAATGTGCGTTACAGTTAGCTTACATGTGTGAGGCTTTGAATGGCTTTTTGTTAAGCATGTGTTTGCACTGGAGAGGTATTAAAACCATATAAAATGGTCCTTGCAGACGAGGACCACATGGATGGCTAACCATATGGAAAGTTAACAAGTCACACCAGTGGAACATCAGATTCCGGAGCAAATCCTTATCTTTCCTTCAAGATGAATTTAAGAAGGTGAAGCACCATATGGAGAAAGCCATTGGTTTATTATCTCTAATAGCCGGGATCACTTTTTCCTACCAATTTTTCTGCTCTAACAGTTGAGTCTCTTTGTAGCAAATGTTTTCCACTAGCAATACACAGTGACTGCAGAAACATGAGCTACATCTCTGAGAATGTAGGCTGCCATCTTTCTTGTGTCTCATCTGCATCACGTTTAGGTACTTCTTCGTAAATTCCTTTTAAAATAAATATAACAACCTGACATTACCCAATACTTTTTCTCACAATGGCCCACTTGTAAACCATTAATGTCTTGTAATAACTGAGTTCCCAGAAAATTAATCTCTATTAAAGAATACCTGCATGTGAGTAAACAGGAGTCTGTTGGTAGGGGAAAAGATTTCAGTTTGTAAAAAAAATTTGTGTTATTGCCTTTGTTGTCTCAGGCATTATGGTGACTCATACTTGAGCATGTTCTGGTTTCAGGAATGTCAATGTTGTGTCCAGAGCTGAAGATGGGTCACATTGCCAGAAGTAGAATTTGTAAAACCTTTGACTGTCATCTGACAAAAGCTTTATTTTGAATTAGCCTGTCTTCCAGGATGTTTTGTCCTGGATATTTGTCTTTCAAATTCCAACATTTTCCATTGTAACCACATAAACACAGGTTATTGCTAGTAATTAGATTATACTGTATGTGTCAGCCAAATCAATCAGCAAAATGTTTGTGCCAGCTGACTAATTTTTGTGCTTCTGCCACTTGGCAAATCCAAATTGTTTTACTTTGATATGCATAATTGCCCCATGGTTGCAAATTATTGCATTCCTGTACAATATAAATGTTTCCAAAATATCATAATTTGTGAGCATTAAGATATAATGTTTGCAGTTTAAAGAAGTGTGAATTTTCACTAGCATTGAGATAAACCTAAGTTCAAGTATGCCCCTTAAATGTATCATTGTACTGGTTAGCCTTTAAATGGTCTTGTTTGACCTTGACCTTGCACAGGTGTGACTACTGGTGACTAATTGGTGACTTTACTTGATCATCTGGTCCACCAGTGTGAGTGTATAGTGTATGCTTGAATGTGTATGTGAAGCATATGAATATGGCTTTGCATTAAAAAGGGTGTGTAGGTGTCCTTCCCTCAGGCCTGTGCGTTTATGCGACTGAAGAAGCTTTTAATGTTCACACCTTGTCAGGACTTTTTAGATACTTGACACACACACACACACAAGCATGCTGATGACATGTCATGAGCCCCTAAGTAACCCTGACAGAGGTAGGTGTGTGTGTGTGTGTGTGTGTGTGTGGGAAGTAATGGAGTCAGGGGTGGGGGTCTCCTAATTTTCGTTTCCTCTCTCTAATCTGCCCATTTTCTCCTTTTCTCCCCTTCGCTCGCTCTCTCTTACTGTCTTTCAGAAGCATAGAGAATCAGTTTTAATGGTTTGTCAAATAATGCTTTTCTCCCCCACAGTGGATTGGTTGCGTGGTGTTTGTGTAGCTGCGTGAGCATCTAGCTGTTTGTGTGGGTGTGTGTATGTGTGTGTGTGTGTATTTTAAAGGGAATCTTGGCCTACTTTAGCCCAGCGGTTTTCTCTGTTGATATTGCCCATAGCGCCGGATTATATGCTTTTCAATGCAATCAAACACACACATGTACAGTTGCAAAACAATACACATACACAATTGGCACAAACCTTCTAAGGACAATGCAGACACACGCACACGCACACACACACACACACACACACACACAGGGAAGGAGAGTCATTTCTACAGAGACCACTAAAGCACAGGCAGGCAAACAAACGTATATTTTCCAAGGGGGAGTCCAGTGCACATACACAGTATGGTGATATTTCACACTTAGCAGCATTTGAACCTGTGCCTTACCAAGTGCCTGCTTTGGGAATCGGTAAAGGATATAATAGCAAACTAAACAAGCATTGTGAAAGCATAAACAGGCAGTAGCTTCATGCATGTTTGTGGGTATGTTATTGGAAAAATTGTAAAATAATTTCTTGTGACTGCAAATTTTATTTTGTGTTGACAAGTAATAACTATAGACCTGTGTGTGCACAAAATGATAAAGAAAGCTAGCGTGGATGCAGATATACAGAGGAAAGAGATACTCAAAGACACAAAAAGAGATGAAACATCAAGTGGTAATTAATGAGCACAAAAGATAAACACTGAGTATGTATAATCATCCAGTTGTCCTATAATCAACTGCAGATCTTATTTTTAGTTTAATCTCTACGGACTCAGGTTGTTAACAATGGCAAACTTCTCTCTTAGTGTTTCAGTCAGCTTTTCTTAATGAAAACGTACAACACTCTGTGGGTGTTCAGAGTAAAAACCATTCATACAGTCATTTTCCGTAACTACTTCAATCTCATTCAGGGTCAAGAGGTCTGCTGGAGTCTATCCCAACTGCAGCCGTGGACGTGCTGTTGGGATGTTGGATGTAGCAGTAAACCCTGGACAAGTTGCCATTCAATCACAGAGCGCAAAAATCCTTTTGTTTAAAAAATGTAAAACAGGCTCAGTTGGAAGACACTTACTGTGGCAGCAGCAAATATGAAAGTGAGAATAGCTAGCCTGTGCTTTACCACTTATCACTCTATAAAATCCTAAACCATCCATCCATTTTCTATACCCGCTTTATCCTTTGCAGGGTCACGGGGTCAGCTGGAGCCTATTCCCGGCTAGTTGCAGGCAAGAGGCAGGAAGTATATTTAATGCAGCTGTAAAGTTGGATATTTTTACATGGGGACAAGGGTCATTGGTTCACTTTTAGTGCCTGTCCCCTAGTGGTCACTTGAGGACTCGCACTTGAGGAAGTTGGCCTCTGGTCTTAACACAGCCACACACTATGAACATAAGAGTGGTATACAGTAATCCCACGCTAGAATGAGGTTCACCTTTCACGGTCTCGCTGCTTCACGGATCTGCATTGTGAAATGTGTTCTGCATTCTGATTGGCTAAACAGTTTCCCCGCAATTTGAAGCCTTGTATAATAATTAAAAAAAAAAATAAAGTTTACTACTTCATGGATTTCACCTACAGGTTCTTTTTGGAATATAACCCCCGCAAAAAACGAGGGATTACTGTACTAGTACAGATAGATTTGAGCAAAATATGAGAAGTTAAGATGTTCTCCCGTCACCTGTGTATCTTTTAGTGCAGGTACTCTGGTTTTGATGTCCAAATACATGAATGCATTATTAGAAATTAAAATTGTCTGTAGGCATGAATACAAACGTATGGTCTTTATGTGTCATGCCTGTGATGGACTTTCCAAGGTTTTGGCTGAAAACCTCCAGGACCCTCTGCATGATAACCACTATGGCTTCATCACCAAATATTTTAGTTCATTTATGTAATAAATGCCAACCTATTTATTTCTTTCAGTTGTGTTGATCTGTTTTTCTGTGGATGAACACATTTTCCAAGAGTCACTTTGTTTGGTACTCATGTGCACACCTTTTTAGAGTGTTTTTTTTATTTCCCAAGTGTCCCACATTAGTAATGGAAAAGAGCGAATGTCAGGCTTTGGGCCAGCTTTCATTTTAGTTTTCCACCAGAATATGCTCCAATAAGTCAGTCTTGAGTTGGAAATGGGTAAAGATTTTGTTTGATAGATTCTGCATGTTGTCTAGTTGATGAAATAAAAAATGCCATTTGGCAGATAGCATAGCATGTGATGGAGGACTGATAGAAAGTGAGTGGAGAGAGGGAAACATGGGCCCAGGGATCAGACAACATCAGCTATTTCTATTCCAAAGGTTAAGACATAGTAAGATAACTAACCATGTAAAGATACTGAAAAAAAAGATTTTCTTAAACTATTCCATGGACCTTCTTTTTCACAGTTTCTGAAATGGGAAGGGTATCATTAATAAGCAAAAGTACTCAACATTCTCGGAAATTATCATGTTCCATCTCACCAAGATCATCAAGATGACCTACAAAGATTGTGTATTTCTTATATTATTTATATGCGTTTCATTTCAGCATTTTTTCATTCAGGTAACCTGTTGTTTGTTGGACTAAAACCAGATCAGGCTGTGTAGACAGATCCCTGTTATATAACAGAGTACCGTCTTAAAAACAAAAACAAAGTTGTTTTCAGTGCCTTTGGAGCCAGAAAGAGAAAATAGTTTAGGCTGAAGGACCCATGGACTTGGCGCACAGCCAGCTGTCTGGATACCCACAAACCCTTGCTGCTGCTGCGGCTGCTGCTGCGGCTGCTAGGGAACATGAGCTTTCTAAAACACAATCAAATCTCTGTTGCCTCATTTGAACTTTCCGTGTCTCCATGCCGGATTATTTATTTTAGGATTTGTGAGACTTTTTTTCTCTGGAAAAATGCTTTTGTCCTCTTTTAAGGTGACTCTTCACGTAAACAGGAACTCTTTTTAGTTTGTATTGATTAAATGTACATCTTAACATTGTGTAACTTATCCAAGCTTTAATTACCTGGAACCTCCATTTATAACTTCATTGTTCTGACTTGATTAACATATTCAGTCAAATGTGTTCCAAGATTTCCGAGGGTCTGCTTGGTTCAAACAGTGACCCATACTAGCATGAGATATACAGATAGAAAAAGACTGCTTCTACAAGGCAGTGTGATGCGGCTGCATGCCAGCTGCCTGCTCACTACTCCGGTTCCATACCACGGCTCAAACAAATTGGTCCCTCTGGGGTTTTTTTGTGGAGCTTTTGTGAATCTGTTGTGGTCTGAAATTGCAGTGACACCCCCTTTCCCCCCCAAGCATATCAAATAAATAGATAAAACAATTAAGGCTTTTAATGTTTGATTTTAATACTTGACAAGATTTACAAGTCAGGATGCAAAAGGGTGTTGAACCCCCAGTTACATTACTTTAAAGGGAGATGTGATGTCCACCTGTATTGTAAATATGTGTCACTGAGAAAATCTTGGGATTCCTCTGGGTTTCTGTCCATGTCACAGAAACCCACTGAAAATAGTCAGGTATTCAACTTTCAAATCTTATGAAAAGAAGGCTGAGACACCAGTAAATTCTGCTCACAGGAAGTCTGTATCTTGAACAATAACTTCAATTTAGAATCAGTGCAACACATTCATTAAATGCTGACGTTAAAAAGCTATTTTAGCATTTTGAGGCAGTAGTGGTTTGACATAAAATGTCATTTAACCAAGAAAATAATGTTTGTGCTGGTAGAGGCTGGCTGAAATTCCAAAGAATGAATATTTGCTCAATGAAACTAACGTCACCCTTGACTGAAGGAACGAGAATGAATCTGTCCTGCTTGTACCATTGTTGAACGTTACCAAGTTAACTTATCAACTAGCTAGCGATTCAGTCTAGCTCTTTCAGGTATCTCCTTTCTTCCTTGTTTTTTCTATTGTTCTTTTCTTCCCTTTTTAAAGCACATGCTTCAGATAGGCTCTACATATAAATGGAGGAAGGTTAAAAACAAATGTGTGTGTGTGTATATATATATATATATATATATATATATATATATATATATATATGTATATATATATATATATATATATATATATATATATATATATATATATATATATATTTTTTTTTTATTTCACAATTTTTTTTACAATTGTGGTTTTCAGTTAGAACAGTCTGAAAATGACCAGCTAATCTTGGGTGAAAAATTGAACTGTACTTGTGCTATTGAATAAGATCTGCATATTTGATATTTATAGTTTTTTAAAGCTCTTTATCTGTGTTTTTGCACCGGTAAAAAAAGTGTTTCGCACGTCATCTGTGAAGTCTTGCTGGATGTCAATAAAGGAATCTTGAATCAAAGTTAGATTTTTACTATCTGACACACTTGGATCCAGTTTAGTATAGAGTAATTTTTTTTAGCTTGTTTTAGTGACCACCATCCAATCAGCATAACAAAACTTTTGAACAGCAACATGTAAGTCAAAGTGGTATTTCCATGACAAGTTATTGCAGGGTTGTTTGTTCTGGGAGCTTCAGGACTTTTTAATTACATTAAAAACCCAGAAAAGTGACTTTGTGTTATTAAAGCTATTATGGGATGTCAGAAAGACACCGGTTTTTTTCTTTTGCCAACATTAAAGCTCTTAGTCTACTGGAAGGCTATAACTTTTAGGTCAGGGGCTCCAGAACTGCACTAGAACATTAAGCATTCTCTGTTCATCAGTTTCAATCCTGCTATGATTAATCATGCCAGAAAAAAGGCTTGAGCTTGAAAATGTTATGAAGGACAGAGGGAAAGGAGTTTTTGTTAGATCTTGTTATCCTAGTGTTGAAGATATGGATACCTACTGTAAAGCTCATTTACTTTTGACCAGAAAACACTGAGGTAATAAATAAGCTGATGTCCTCCTTGAGGTTTTCTGATGGAAAAGTAACAGTACACTCCTAAAAATCTGAAACCCTGCTATGGATTTTTATACTGACTTGTTTAGAGCAGAGATCTGTAGCCCCGACAGCTTTGCTGAATTGTTGGATGGTCTTCCTCAGCCCAGCGTAGTGGATAAGATACAGTAAGTGCATGGTTTAGAGGAGATAACTGCAGCCTTGGATGAAATGGCCATGTGGTGTGGCCCCAGATTGGGTGGATTCACAGCACAGTTCATTAAGCAGTTTTGGGATGTAACTGGACTACTTGGGGGCTTGCTGTCCTGATTTGGGGGGGGAGAAGCTATTGTGTCCTCTCATAGAGCTGTTTTTTGTTCCTCCTCTTTGAAAAACAGGACGTGTGGTCCCTTTTTCTCCAGGCTATAAAACGTTACCTAACGCACTGGTCAATAACCTACAGTGGGGAGAACAAGTATTTGATACACTGCCGATTTTGCAGGTTTTCCCACTTGAAAAGCATGTAGAAGTCTGTCATTTTTATCATAGGTACTCTTCAACTGTGAGTGATGGAATCTAAAAAAAAAATCCAGAAAATCACATTGTATGATTTTTAAGTAATTAATTTGCATTTTATTGCATGACATAAGTATTTGATCACCTGTCAACCAGTAAGACTTCCGGCTCTCACAGACCTGATAGTTCTTCTTTAAGAAGCCCTCCTGTTCTCCACTCATTACCTGTATTAACTGCACCTGTTTGAACTCGTTACCTGTATAAAAGACACCTGTCCACACACTCAATCAAACAAATGATGTGAAAATTACAGACTTCTACATGCTTTTCAAGTGGGAAAACCTGCAAAATTGGCAGTGTATCAAATACTTGTTCTCCCCACTGTATCTGGGGTTTCTGTGTTTTAAGTGAGAAGTACAGTCAGTCTTTCCCTCATCAGATGTTTATTTTATTTATTTCATGTAAAGAATTTGTCATTTTATTACGATGCCTTTGTTCGGGTATACCATATTTACAATATTTATCTTCAGTATTTTTGGTTTAGGGGTAAATTTAATGTCATGGATGAAATTATTGTGTAATGGTGCAGAGTGTTTGTTGAAGGTAGGAGCTGGTCTAACCAGACCGGTCCCAGTGAGGCAGGGCTGTTCCGTCTAAGGGCAACTTTGTAGTTTACCCATTGAACCTTTAAATAGGTTTTAAAACGGTGTGGGTGTTTTTACTTTACCTAGGGCAGTGACAGTCCCCGTAATAGCTGTTGCCAATCCTGATGATGTCAATATCTTTATCAGTAATCAATAGGATCCTTAGGCCCTGAAGGTTCAATGTTCATACAAAGGCTTCATTGACAAAAGTAAATTGAGCATAATGTGAAAATATTATGGTTGAGAAATGGGAAAGGAATACACCTTCCTTGCCTATGAATTCACATTCAGAAGGAGAGGTTGGATATTTTTTTGTGGAGGAGGTGTGCGCAAGTTCTTTCTTCAATACAACAACATTGAATGTGCTTTAATCTTCATATATGTATCCAATCTTCATACATTTTGTCAGAATATGTGGTTAAAATAAAACATGGTTGCCATAAAATAGATACTGTAATAACATATTCCACTGAAATACTCTTTAAATGGCATCATGAGTTCTGCTCATGAACAAACAAAAAGTGTTGGATATGCAAACTAAAGGTGTGACATAAATACATTACTTTCAAAGTTACTTTGAGTATCTTTAAAAAAAAAAGAGGAAGAAGAGGAAACTAGATGCTCAAAGACAGGTGTCAGTTGACTTTTGGTACTCTCATGTTGCCGTGTCCTGGCTTTGAAATACTATATGTCCACATGCCTCGTTCCTTATTAGTCTGGTCAGGCGTAGCTAGTTAGGTCAGGCAATATTAAATTGTACAGGTTGTTGTATTGACAATTTTGAAAGTGGTGGTTATTAATTAGTACTTTTAAATGACTTTATTATTCTGGAATTAATGTTTGAACAAGTCAAAAATAAATAAAAATTAAAACGACATCTGCCTAAAGCCATTCTCCCTTTCTCTTGCTTTTTCTTTTAAACCTCATAAGCATGTAGTTTAAAAAAAAAAAAAAGAAGAAGAAACTTTGGTGTTTTTTGCATCACGTTCTGGTTGAATATACTGTATTTCTTAACATCCCCAGTCCAATTGTCACAGATCTCTCCAACTTAATTTCTATAATTGGAGCTTTAACTTAAAACAAATCTTATAACCTGTTCCACATCTTTTCACTATTTTCAGTTATTTCTCTGTTGCTGTCTTTATGTCAAGAACAAAAATAATCATGCAACACTCAAAAAATTAGATTACTACTTGTTTTTAATGGTTTTGGATTTCTTCAGTCATCGACACTTCAGTCCCACTCCAATGCTCTCTTTGTCTCTGCCTCTTCAGGCAAGTGCATCTTGCCTGCATGTTTACTTCAAGCTGTGTTGTGTTACTGATAGACTACTGTTCCACTACACAATCCTAAAAAATGGATTAGGTCCCAGAATGACGGTTAGAAACAAATAGTTTCAGCCAGGAGCGTACATCTACTGTGTGGCTTGTATCCAGTGTTGGCAAATAGAAGCCAAATACTCGAAGAGAGGGAGGGAGATCACAATATTTATTTGAGAGTTTACATTGGTAACTGGCTTGTGTGTGACAGATGTTTTTCTAGACGTCAGAACCAGTAAAATAAATAAATAAATTAAGCGAGAACAATAGATACAAACTGCTGCAATCACTCAAAAAAAGTCAGTTTTCTGGAAAGCTAATGGGTCATCTTTTCCAATGGACTGTCATGTTGGTTTATATTCCATGAAGGGACTTTGTAAGGGTTTTATAGCTTCAAAGCTCATGGATTTTATTGGGTCTGTGTTATGGCACTATCAAGCCAAAGTTTTGCAATGGTCACTCCATTTTCTGAAAGTCTTCCAGCTCACAGATTTACTAACTGCAATTGTTTTTAGGGCCTGTAATGTACTGGTGACCTGTCCAGGCCTTACCTCCCTCTTGGAAAGATATTTCACGCATTCATCATCCAGGGATAATAGCCGTGTCTAATCTAAAAAGGCCTTATTACTCCCATGGCAATTTTCTGGCAGGGCCCCGTGCCTCTGAGCTACTATGGGTTAAAAAAAAAAAAAAAAAAAAGTACACAAGACCCTTACACATTTAGTGCTGTTTAATTGCTACAGAAAGAGAGAAGATAAACCAACATTTAATTATTGATAGTGCAATTCAACACTCATTTAGAAACAGTTCCATACTTGGAATAAACGATACCACCCTCAAGAAAACCAGCAGCTTCTCCATGCATCTTAATATTGCTGTTGTTTTTGTTTTTTTTTGTTTTTTAAGTGTTTTGAGGTCTTGTTCAGGAAAGACTGTTCTTCTTTTAGCTTTTCCCTTTAGGGGTTGCCACACTGCTAGGGATGGGAATTGATACGATTTTTCCGATTCCATTTTCGATTCTGCTTAACGATTCGATTCTTTATCGATTCTCTTATCGATTCTCATTTGGAAAAAAAGAGAACAAACAATCTTAGTGTCAACTTTGCTTTATATCTTTGAACCAAAAAATATAAGTGAGGTCTTAAGAGGCCCCCAGCCTTGGGCTCCTCGATGGTTTGCCAGGGGGTCCCCACAAAATTATTTGTCATATAAAATATGTATTTAATATAAAATAATAATAATACAATATATATTCTTCTGTAGAAATTAACTAAATACAACAAATTATTTTGTGGCAATTACAAAAGAATGTAAAGTAACATGTTCAACACCACAAACTTAGTCACTGTTGGTGACATTCATCTATTCTGGCCTGGGTTATACTCTTCCCTGCCTTGATGAAAGGAGAAGCTAGCGGTGACTGCTCTTTAACTTCTCCATAGATGAGCTGACGAGCTGCAGCTGTGTCAGGAGCGCGCTCCGCTGTCCGACGGAGCGCGCCCGGCACTCCGCGTGGCCGAGCGCACGGCTCTTCTACCACACGCCGGCCGACTCCGCGCTCCCAACGCATCAGCCGGCCGAGCCCTAACAGTTTCCCCCCTTTGTTGAAATGTCCACATTGCAAGTATTGTTGCCCTGTTGTCATCCTTTTTGGTAAAATGTAACCAAACTTTCGAGCGTTTATGCCGCTTTGTCCCCGTGTTTTCCTGCTCGGCGCGAATGCGCACGTTGCGCAACGTGCTTGATGACGTCATTCGCGCCCACTGGAATCCATTAGGGAATCGTTTGCGAAAAAGGCAAACGATTCCAAGGAATTGAAACACTGGGAACCAGTTCTTGTTGAGAACCGGTTCTCGATTCCCATCGCTACACACTGGATCACCTGTCTCCATCTTAGACTGTCTTTTGCATTTTACACTGTCACAGCAAGCAATTGCATATCCTCTTTCACCAGATCCAGAAATTTCCTCTTTTTGTTTTCCCCTTTTTCTCCTGCCTTGCAGGTCCATCTCCAGCATCCTTCTACCAATGTAATCACTATCATCCCTGTTTGGATGTCCAAACAATCTCTGTATAGCCTCTCTTACTTTGTCTCCCAGACATCTAACCTTGGCAGCTCCTTTGATGTGCTTGTTTTTAATCCTATCCATCCTTGTCACTTCTAAAGAAAATCTTAATACTTTTCCACTCTGCCACCTCCAGCTCTATCGGTCAGTACCACGGTCTCCGAGTCATAGAGAAGGCCTGGTGTTGCTAACATCTTGTAAACCTTTCCCTTTACTCCTGTTGCTACTCGTCTATCACAGAAAATTGCCTGCACTCCCTTTTCACACCTCATCTTCACAGTACGCAGACATCTACAATATTAATCAGTAAAGGTTGTCAATCAATAATTATTTTAAGTGTGATTTAGGTGTTGCCTAAATGTTTTATGCAACCTGAATCCAGATAAGTGGAAGTTCATGGTTGGATGGATACATTTTTTAAGTGTTACATTTTGTCTGACTGGCCTGGAGAACAGCAGAAATGTTTTTCCAGGTACAAAATTACAAAGTCTTGGATTTTCTAGGATAATATCCTTGTGTGTAATTAATTAACTATATCAAAAAAGGTTTTAATAAACACTGATTTCATACATACGTTGAAACATAGTCCTTGACTGACACAGAAATAGCCATGTAGTAGGCTTGAAACTGGGCAAGAAACAACCAAATTCTGGGCCGCTTGGTGTCGCAGTGGGTTAAGCAAGAAGCTCATATACTGAGGCTACAGTCCTCCTGCAGTGGTCGCAGGTTCAAATCCCGGCCTGCGCACCTTTGCTGCATGTCATCAACATTCTCTCTCTCTACCCCCTTCCTGTCTGCAACTTAAACGGCCACTAGAGCCCAAAAAAGAAACAATGAAATTGTGGAAGACAGTTTCATGTCACAAGTCTAGGTAAACACTGACACAGATAAACATTGATAATCTGAGATTATCAATGTTTTTATCAATGTTATCAACTGAGAAAACCTTCTGCAGCACTAAAGAACGAGAGAGGGGCTATCAATGATGGAACAGGTTCAACTACAAAAAAGCAAATACAACCACAAGTGAGAAAAATCCCAAATGGAGTAAGTGGGAACCAATGACAGGTTTTATTGATTTGCCAAAAGACGTCTACAGTTGAAACCAGAAGTTTATGTAAGGGACTCAGAAAATGTGTTTTAATATAAAACAGTTGCCCCCCCCCCCCATTTTTGTTTTTTTGAGTGGTTTTGGTGGTCCGAGGTGTCATAGGTTTTTCATCGCACGCCACAGGACTCTCTTGGAGTTTAAACAACGGTCGGGCTATCCGGGAGAAGTCCTGAATGAACGATCGATAGTACCCCAAGAACCCTAGAAGAACACGAACCTCCCCAACATTTTTTGGTTGCCTCTCCTTCAACTGGAGCACTGCCTCTAGATCTTTAGGATCTATCCGAACCCCCTCACTGATGAGAGATGAAGATGTGCCATGGTTGGCAGCATTGCAGCTGGGTACCAGTGACGACAACTCACCTTCCATTAGTACACCTCTGTTCACTCCAGAGGACATACAGTCCGCCCAGGAAGGGGATACATCTATCTGTGAGGTGATGAAACTGAAACGGGAGGGATGGAAACCTAATAATAAAGACAGGAGACAAATGGGACCAGAAACACGGAGACTGATACATGAGTGGAGCAGACTCAGGTTGGACAAGGACATTCTGTACAGGCAGACAGGACAACATAAACAACTTGTTCTCCCCAGTACACTTAAGTCGACTGTGCTCAAACATCTGCATAATGACATGGGGCATGTGGGGGCAGATAAAGTAATTCACCTGGCGAGACAGAGGTTTTACTGGCCCTTCATGCAGCGAGAAATTGAAGACTATGTCATTCGTCAGTGCGCGTGCATTAAGCAGAAACGACCCACCATCCCAGAGAAAGCACCAATGGGTTCGATTACAACAAGTGCCCCTTTTGAACTCATCTCTGTGGACTACTTGCACCTCGAACCGAGTAAAGGAGGTTACGAATACATTTTAGTACTTGTAGATCACTTTACTCGTTTCGCGCAAGCTTATCCAACTAAGAACAAATCAGGCAAAACAGCAGCTGAGAAAATTTTCTCTGACTTTATCCCGCGCTTCGGGTACCCCCAAAAATTACATCATGATCAGGGCCGGGAGTTTGAAAACACCTTATTCCAACGACTCCAACAGCTGGCGGGGATTAGCCATTCTCGAACAACCCCCTATCATCCACAGGGGAACCCTGTTGAGCGCCTGAACAGAACCCTTCTCCAGATGCTCCGCACACTGCAGGAGGAGAAGAAAGCAGAATGGAAAGACCACCTTCCCCATATAGTCCATGCTTATAATGTTACCAAACACGAAGCAACAGGCTATTCACCTTTCTTCCTCCTTTTTGGCAGAGCCCCGCGGTTGCCTATCGATTTGTTGTTTAATCTGGAACCTGAGCAGCAGTCGCAGACTGGACAGGAATATGCTAGAAAATGGGCTTCTCGGATGCAGGAGGCATATAAGATTGCCTCAGACAATAGCAAAAACAGCTCCCTGAAAGGAAAAGAACGCTATGATCGAGGTGTTAAGGGGATCGCGTTGCAACCTGGTGATCATGTCCTCATCAGAAACTTGTCTGAGAGGGGTGGCCCGGGAAAACTTCGCACGTACTGGGAAAACAAGATTCACCGTGTTATCGAGAGACTGGGAGATGGGCCTGTATACAGAGTTCAAGCTGATACAGGAGACCGAACCCTTCGAGTACTGCACCGTAATCTCCTCCTACCTGTGAACGACCTACCATTGGAACATAATGAAAAGACCAGTCATACACACAAGACACGAACTAGACAGAGGAACCCTCACACACACACACAAATGGCTGAACAAGATGCCAGTGACTCTGCTGAGGAGGAGGAGGAGAATTATTCATATAGCTTCCGACACTTACCTGTGTATGGCAGGGGGGCAGTCAAACCGCGACCACCTCCACTGGAGCCACACAGTCGGCTGAGTGCTGTGGCACCTGAATATCAACCCAGGGGTCAAGACCCCAACCAGCAACAAAATGAACCTGTTGTGATGCCAGAATTGGTACATGCACCGACAGAAGCTCAGGTGCCCTCATTGGAGGAATCTCAGGAACTATTACAGCAAAATGATGCTGGGGCTTATGAGAGTATGGAGGAGTGCAGGGCTACTGAACAGATCTCAGAGTCAGAGGAGGAACTGTCGTTGAGACGGTCTACTCGAGCAGCAAAACCCAGAGCTGTGTTCACATATGAACATTTAGGGCAGCCCACTTACCAACCATGGGTCCCGGGAGCACATGGGATGTTTGCATGTGTGCCTTACCCCATCCCGGCTTATCCAGCAACCCCTGGAGCCTGTTACTTCCCCCCCCAAGCAGTGTGGACGTGTTAGGTACATGACATAGACTGGACTGGCCAAACGACTTTTCGAGTTTTTTATGAAGCAGTTCCCAGACTATGTTGCTTTTTCTCATTTGACTATTGGACATTCTGTTAGTTTCGCTGTAGATGTCCGGAGACATCTTTTGAAGCGGGGGAGAGTGTAAGGGACTCAGAAAATGTGTTTTAATATAAAACAGTTGCCCCCCCCCCCATTTTTGTTTTTGGTTTTGGTTGTTTTGTTGAGAGCTGAACTGGCTGGACGGACTCGCATACAGCGGGAAGTTACCCTTCCAAGCCAGTAGATGGCGCTCGAGCGCTGCTGTGGGTCTTACCGAGAGAAGAATTCCTCATTCCAATGAGCTTATATTGTTTAAATGTGAGTTTATATTGAAACGTGAGATTATATTGTTTAAATGTGAGTTTCTTTAAATGTGAGTTTATATTGAAACGTGAGCTTATATTGTTTAAATGTGAGCTTATATCCTTTAAATGTGAGTTTATATTGTGTAAATGTGAGTTTATATTGTTTAAATGTGAGTTTATATTGTTTAAATATGTGTTTTAGTCATGGGACAAAGCCAGTTTATTACTTTTTGTGAATTATTTATTTTATTTTGCACATTTTCATTTAATTTACTTTTGATGAACATTATTTACTGATTGAATAAGAGAAATAAAATGGCGTTGGCTTTGTGAAGACGTTAACCCGTTGTTTCTCTCATTATTAATCCACAGTGATATCCAT
The DNA here is from genome assembly GCF_033807715.1 of Cololabis saira. NCBI lineage: Eukaryota > Metazoa > Chordata > Actinopteri > Beloniformes > Belonidae > Cololabis > Cololabis saira. The sequence continues at coordinate 35,917,241 of NC_084588.1, read as the reverse complement.
CCTGTGAATTACATGAACCGGTCCAGATACCCCTAGATCTGGAGCCGGTTACATTTACATAAACTGTGCAAAAACAGATACATAACCTTTTTTGTCTCACTGTCTGCAGTCAAATCAAACGAAGTGTTATAATGTATTTTCACCATGGAAAACATGATATTACTTATATATCACAAATCTGCTTGTTTTGTTTGGCAAATTTATTATAAACAAATGTAGACATTCCAATTTCAGAGTTTTTTTATGTGAGTTTAAAGAGTAAGTTAAAACCTTAAAACTTATTGTTACTAAACAAAGCATCACAATTTGAAATCTGATGAGAATCTTTTCAAAGAAAAGTAATACAGGTCTATTCTGTCTCCTTTTTGCCCCTTATACCCATGTTAAGTTATTTATTTAATTATTTACTTATTTTTACTGAGGGAGGAGCAGTAATAGGACAGAAGAGAGTTATAGAGATAGAGAGTAAACAAATATATTTTTTCAACTTGATACTTTTATAGTATTGTAATACCTTGAGTAATATTGTTTCCTTCACAATCGTCACAATTTATTGAGCACATAAAGTTCATTCAGAAAAAGAGAAGAAAATGGTTCACATTCACAATGTGATAATGTATATTTCAACGGAGGAGGTGGTGTGAACACGTATCAGATCTATTAATAATCTGTGGAGAAGTTTTCAGTGTGCAGGCTTCTTACTGGATTTCTACTAGATTTTTCTAAATGAATTAATCAAGTAAACAGCTCTCTGGGACACACTGAATGTGCGATATGTACGTGTAATTCTTCCTGTTTCACATGCAAAAAGAATTACTGCTTCATTTTATTTGGTTGCAATTCTACAGGCATTTGAAAATCGATATACAACCCTGCGCTCCTGTCAGTCATAAGGAGTTAAGAAGTACACACATTGCTGGATAATTTTAATTAATGAGCGTGCATTATTACGGTTTTGTGTAAAAAAATAAATGTGCACATTTGAGACATACAACTGTCAAACTAAGGGGACAGAAAGAGCTTCTTGACAGTTCTAGCCTGCCAGAAATATTTCCAATGCATAATAGTAGTAGTAGTAGTAGTAGTAGTAGTACAACACAGTAACAATAAAAATGCAGAAATTGTGATGTGGTTATTTGAAATTGTCCTTGTTTTGCTCTAAGTGGGGTCTATGTGATGCTTTGTCAACCATTAACAGTGCATTTCTGACAGTCAACTCTCACTTAAATCATAATCCTAACAATGCTTACATTTTGGCATCTTGGCTCAGATGACATCGCTCCCTACAGATAGTTCCAACATTTACATACTGGGAAGGTGAATAACAGTCCAATCTTGCATTCTGATTCAGAGTCAGACCAAACAGGTGGATGCTGGGGTGATGGTATGTTTTTTTTTTTTCTTTTTTCTTTTATCAGTATAAAACTTAGTAGATGTGAATCTGCTAGCAAGCGAGTATGGGAGTATGGGCACCTTTTGTTCCTTAAATAGATGAATGAGCTAAAGGGTGTAACTGAAACTAACCATGTATGGGTCCATGCAGGCAAAGAATGCCATGTTTCCATTGTCTGCCAGAACTAACTCCACAGTCATCTCATTTATCAATATCTAAGCTTAACAACTTTTTATCCCTAATCCTAACCAAGCACAGCTGACAGCAGGTCCCTGAACAATATTGGGTCCCATGGGGTTATAAAGGGATTCTGTGGTGTGCCAGTCCACAGTGCGACACTATTTCTATGCCCTTCTGTTTCTTTATTAGCACTTTTAACATGTTATAGTTGTAACATATTACTGTAGGTCTCATGTAATGTTGCAAAGGGTCAATTTATATATGTGTATGTGTGTGTGTGTATATATATATATATATATATATATATATATATATAGTCATCCCGCTGCTGCTTCCACATGCCCAACCCCCCAGTCTGGCCTTTGGCAGTAGGCCCCCCCCTTGTCCTGGTCCTGCTCAAGGTTTCTTCCCTCCTAAAGGGGAGTTTTTTCTTGCCACTGTTTGGCTTAAGGCTTTTCTCCCACTAGGGGAGTTTTTACCTGCCATTGTTTATGTAATAATTGCTCAGGGGTCATGTTCTGGGTCTTTGGAAAGCGTCTAAAGACAACATCTGTTGTATTAGATGCTATACAAATAAAATTGAATATATATATATATATATATATATATATATATATATATATATATATATATATATATATATATATATATATATATATATAATTTCTTATTGGTGAAGTGTTGATCATATGTAACACATATACAGTGCCTTGCGAAAGTATTTGGCCCCCTTGAACTTTGTGACCTTTTGCCACATTTCAGGCTTCAAACATAAATATATAAAACTGTAATTTTTTGTGAAGAATCAACAAGTGGGACACAATCATGAAGTGGAACGAAATTTATTGGATATTTCAAACTTTTTTAACAAATAAAAAACTGAAAAATTGGGCGTGCAAAATTATTCAGCCCCCTTAAGTTAATACTTTGTAGCGCCACCTTTTGCTGCGATTACAGCTGTAAGTCGCTTGGGGTATGTCTCTATCAGTTTTGCACATCGAGAGACTGAAATTTTTGCCCATTCCTCCTTGCAAAACAGCTGGAGCTCAGTGAGGTTGGATGGAGAGCGTTTGTGAACAGCAGTTTTCAGTTCTTTCCACAAATTCTCGATTGGATTCAGGTCTGGACTTTGACTTGGCCATTCTAACACCTGGATATGTTTTTTTGTGAACCATTCCATTGTAGATTTTGCTTTATGTTTTGGATCATTGTCTTGTTGGAAGACAAATCTCCATCCCAGTCTCAGGTCTTTTGCAGACTCCATCAGGTTTTCTTCCAGAATGGTCCTGTATTTGGCTCCATCCATCTTCCCATCAATTTTAACCATCTTCCCTGTCCCTGCTGAAGAAAAGCAGGCCCGAACCATGATGCTGCCACCACCATGTTTGACAGTGGGGATGGTGTGTTGAGGGTGATGAGCTGTGTTGCTTTTACACTAAAACATAACGTTTTGCATTGTTGCCAAAAAGTGCGATTTTGGTCTCATCTGACCAGAGCACCTTCTTCCACATGTTTGGTGTGTCTCCCAGGTGGCTTGTGGCAAACTTTAAACAACACTTTATACGGATATCTTTAAGAAATGGCTTTCTTCTTGCCACTCCTCCATAAAGGCCAGCATTGTGCAGTATACGACTGATAGTTGTCGTATGGACAGAGTCTCCCACCTCAGCTGTAGAGCTCTGCAGTTCATCCAGAATGATCATGGGCCTCTTGGCTGCATTTCTGATCAGTCTTCTCCTTGTATGAGCTGAAAGTGTAGAGGGACGGCCAGGTCTTGGTAGGTTTGAAATGGTCTGATACTCCTTCCATTTCAATATTATCGCTTGCACAGTGCTCCTTGGGATGTTTAGAGGTTGGGAAATCTTTTTGTATCCAAATCCAGCTTTAAACTTCTCCACAACAGTATCTCGGACCTGCCTGGTGTGTTACTTGTTCTTCATGATGCTCTCTGTGCTTTAAACGGACCTCTGAGACTATCACAGTGCAGGTGCATTTATACGGAGACGTGTTTACACACAGGTGGATTCCATTTATCATCATTAGTAGTTTAGGTCAACACTGGATCATTCAGAGATCCTCACTGAACTTCTGGACAGAGTTTGCTGCACTGAAAGTAAAGGGGCTGAATAATTTTGCACCCCCACTTTTTCAGTTTTTTTATTTGTTAAAAAAGTTTGAAATATCCAATACATTTCGTTACACTTCATGATTGTGTCCCACTTGATGTTGATTCTTCACAAAAAATTGTAGTTTTATTATTCTTTATGTTTGAAGCCTGAAATGTGGCAAAAGGTCACAAAGTTCAAGGGGGCCAAATACTATCGCAAGGCAATATTTCACGATTATAACTTTTGAGCTGAATCGTTAGCTGTGATATGGATATCTCACTGCCAGCTTTTGCTGGGTCTATATCATATAAATCTGAAGTGCCTAAGTATTCCAGGGCTTTTGCCTGCTGTTTTTGAGGAGTGGTCATGTTGGTAGGAATTTGTGCACGAATGGTATTATCCAATACTGTGGTACTGCCATCTAACCAATAATCTTAGTATTTGAGAAGTATATAAACATGGGACATTGTGACAGTCTGACAGAATGGCAGCCATAGCAAGAGAAAAGGCTGAAACAGATGGATGAAGCAGTAGAACTCACAGGCAAACTGTCTGGTTGATTGGTTGACTGTAAAGACCAGCTGGCTGAAATCACTGACTCGCTGTCTCATTATGTAAGGTAGTTGAGTGGCTGGACAGCTGATTTGTCGTTGTTGCTGTTGTTGTTGTTATTATTTATATTATAATAGTCATTGTCCATCAGTGCAACGACAGCTAGACAATTAGTGCATATTACCTGACTGACTGACTGACTGACTGACTGACTGACTGACTGACTGATAAACATCTGTCCATACATGTCTACACACAAGAATTATGACATGTTGTATGTTAATTCATAATTTAAGTAATAAATAACAACAGACAGCAAAAAAACAGATGGACAGGAAGGGTTGGATAGTGCTTAAGCTGAATGCATTTGCTTGCAGTGACTGCTGATTTACAGTATTTTTTGTATGTATGTAATTTGTATTTTTATGAATATTTGTAGTGTGACAGAAATGCCCAATCAATATTTAATTTATCATTAACCCATTTAGCAAAAAATAAATAAATTCTCTAGGTCAGCAACAAAGAAGGCTAAGACTACCAAAGAAAAAGAAAAGACATGGCAGCTCTATAACATAGCCCATGCCCCTTAAATCAATAAAACTAACATACATAGCAAACCAGTCCCTTAAGTCTTTGACCAGCAAAAGAAAACAATCTGTCCTGGAGAAAAAGGTCTTCCAAAGTTCATATGTCCATGAAATTAAAAATGAAGGAGCAAAACATGCTTCTGTTTCAATTTTTTCACATCTTATTTGTTGAGTGGTGAAATATTCTTGTCAGAATTCAACTGCTGTCCGCTGTGAGCCACAAAGGTAATTTATTGAAATTAGGCAATTTCTTTAGTTTAGCAAAGCAGGGAATACACAGAAAATGTAGATTACGTAGATTACATTGGAATACAAATAAGGAAAATTGTCCTCAAGTACAATTCAGAGAATCATAAGACATCTACAGTGTAACGTATAACAGCTCCGTCCTGACAAAAACAAAATAAAAAAACAACGAGAAAGCAAGTAAGTAACCAACTCACGAAACAAAAGTCAATGGTTTACTTGGTACCATGTGTTATATCCAATGCAGTTTAGTGGATAAATCTCACAATAAATCTGTTTTTGAATGCTGTAAGGTCAAGTTTTTATTTATATAGGTAAGTTGGTCCAGAGAATGGGGACGGTGATTGAAAACGCACAGTCACCTCTGTTTCTGAGTCTTTAGTTTGGAATATTAAGGATCATCTGTTTTGATGACCTTAGTTCTGACAGGAGTATGAAGATGAATATGCATAGCAAAATGATGTGGCACCAATCAATCTTGAAACAATCAATTCATCTTAAAAACAATCAATAATAACAGATTCACAATAATGGAATGAAGGGGTTATAAAAGCATGTATGACTCTTTCAAAATTAGGTCAAGATTCACTGGCCAACAGTCTTAACAGGAAAACGCTTTTTTTTTCTTTTACCAAAGAATTGATTTATTCATCAAATGTAAATGTGTTGTCAAAACTACTTTAAATCACTAAGGGGTTTAACAAAGTCTGCAGTAAGTCGGAATTGCTACATTTTATTTGGAAGCATATTTTACGGCAAAACAATGAAAGAAAAAATTGTGTTTCCTTCAAACTGACCCAGAGGAAATCATATATATAGATAAAACAATAATGTGCCTAAAATTGACCCCTGGAGTACCCCACAACACAAAGGAGCAATAGAAGAATAAAACTCACCATGATGTTCCGAAAAACTCCTGTCAGTCAAATAATGCTGAAGCTTGTGTCTTATAAAGAGAAGCCAAGTTCCCTTTAGTGCATTGCTTTTATGGTTTTGCGTACATCATTTTAATCACCTTGCTAATCCTATTAATATTAATACTCATCTGCGACAGTAACTTTCAGCAACCCCCTCACTCTCATTTGTTAAAGCACACGCATACCAGGTTGTGTAACAAATTGCTTGTAAGACACACATGGAAACAAAACTAAAGTCTGCTGGTCTGTTACTTGAACACCATCACATTCTTTTCTACAGCTTTGATTCATTGTTCCTGATTTTTTTTTTCCTTTTCTATTTGAGGCTGCAGTCCAAGACACACATACCTGCGATACTCTTAACTATTTTCTTTGATTTCTCCTTTTGACTTTTTCACTTTTATTTTCTCCTGCTTTGTGGGATGTCCCAGGCCACCTCTTCATGGACCTTGTGGACTTTCAAAATGAAACATGCACTGTATAAAATGAAGTTAGTCTTGGACAGTATGACAAATGTGCCCTCTGTGTCCAAACATGTCTCCCTGATTATAGCTATTATTATAGTTAAATCAAATATACATATCTCTGCATGTTTTTGATTACTACGGCCTTAGTATTGCACCATTGCACGGTATAGAGAGGTGGTATTTTGACTCATGCTATTTATAATTTGATAGTCTTCAGGGGTCTGCCTTATGTTCTCCTTTTACTGAGTCAGAAATGTCAGTATTATCTCAATAGGGAGGGATCTGTGGGAATAGAGATCAGATTGCCTACCTCTACAACCTCACCTGGCTCAATAAGATGAATCAGTGATCCCACTCAGATCTTTTTATAGAAGCTTATTTAATCCCTTAGAGTGAACATCAGCCATCATGAAGGCATTTTCCCTCTTTTGAGGAAGATCATGGAATGACCTGAATCTCAGACCAGGAGGGATATTTGTTGGTCGAATTTGAATCACAATACACACAATACAACACAATACAATAAACATTGAAGAGAATTACATTTTTACTGTTGAGGACTTGGACATGTCATTTCTTAATAAAAAAAAAAACTCACTGGGTTTGTATGTGTATATATATGTATGTGTATGCGTATGTATGCGTATATATATATGTATATATATTAAATATAGTAATAATGCACATATATATGCCTTACCTTGCGTTCACATTGAAAGCGTCACGGGCGTCCCGGCGCCAGCATCTCGCCGCTTGGTGCATTCACACTGAAAGCGTCAGTGCCTGCAGCGGGGCTGGGGTGGACGGGGTTTCAAGCTGCGCTGCAGAACTGGGGGGAACAGTGGGAACAGCCTACACATATAGCGTACACATATTAATTTTCCTATTTCACCATAGATCACACTTTGGGACGCCTTCTTTATATTTTAGCGTTATTTCCGCGTAGATAAGAGTGAGTTTGATGCTCCTTAACAAGTTTGGTCCGTGGATCAACATCAACCCAGCGAGCCTTTACTCCCGGTGGCTGATTTATGGTTCCGCGTCACACCAACGCAGAACCGACGGCGTAGGGTGCGCCGTCGATTTAACGCGGAACCATAATTCAGGCGAAGCTGCAGTCTGTCTGCGCTGATACTGACACACCGGGTCGGAGCGGATTTGGTCATGATGTTTAACCTGTGTTTTGTGATTAATAAGCACGGGTTTTAATTATTTTTCATTGGATCAATGTAGCAAATAAAATCTTTGGGACCATCCAGCTCCTCACCCATCAGATACATGTTTCACGTGATCAGTTCAGGTAAAACGGCAGTCAAACCAGCACAAATGTCATTTTGCTGGATGAAATATATTAATTCCTGATAAAATAAGTTTGTTAGTGCACAGCTCTGCTCCTGTAAGCATGTGAATGAGTGTATGTTTATGTGTACATGAAAGTACAATCTGCATTGAGGGTTCTCGCTTCGGGAATCCTGGTGTGTGATTGGACGACGCCTCGGCGTCGCCGCTGCTCATTTGCATAAAGTTCAGATTTTTCAACTTCAAATTGACGCGACGCTCCCGCCGCCTCCGCCGCCCTCGCCGGTCTCGCTGCTCCCGCCGGTCCCGCCGCTCCTCGACGCTCCTCGACGCCCGTTTTCATAGACAATGAATGGCAGCCAGACGCCTATGACGCCCGTGACGCTTTCAGTGTGAATGCAGGGTTAGGTTTTTACCGGCATGGTATCAACCATTAATATGTGTGCAGACAAGGTGAAAAAAAAAAAAAGACATGTAATTTCTTAGAATTGTTTGATTGATTAATACCTTGTATCCTATTTGTCTTCTTTTTTTTAAAATCTGTGGTGTTTCTGTTTCAAAGAAATGAATCACTAGACTAACATTTCCTCCTGTTTTGCAGGTTGTCAGGGTTCATGCTGCCCTCTCCTATAGTCAGCAGCGGATCCATATTGGCCTTGTGGTTTACCACAGACTTTGCCGTGAGTGCACAAGGCTTCAAAGCTGTATATGAAGGTAAAAACTTCTTTAAGTGTCCATAATGATAAGTTCTATGCTGGTTGTGATGTACAAACACCTGAGTGTATAACCATGACAAGTCTGATCTGTGACTGAAATACATTAGAATTTGGTCTAAAGGACGACATTTCAGAAATTATCAACAGATTATTCTACATTAAATTTAAAAGAATTATTAGAATAGTTGATTGGTCATAAATTATCCAGTAACATAATTTCATGGTAACATAATAGACGTTAAACATTACAGGAGTTATCTGCATTATGCCACCAGTTGCTGTTTGTGTCAGGACCTTGAATTAATGTTGAATTCATGTTCTATTTGGTCTAAACCTAATCTCCTTGCAGTGTTGATTTTGTTCATTTTAGGATAAAAAAATTACAAGTTTATCTTTTTTTGTTCTTTAGTTCTCTTACTCAGGTTTATCATTTCATAGTCCTCGATAAAAAATATAAAGATGTACTTTATTGATCCCAGGACTGGGACGTTATTGTGCAGCACCAGCATAACACACAGAAACAAAAATACAGCAACAGCTCAACATAAAACCTAAAAGTAGAAATCAGAAATTATAAATAATATGAAATGTGCAAATGTTGCCTCGTGCAAGGAAGTCAGTTGTTCTATAACCAATAATAATTATTATTAAGAGTTATTGTACAGAGTAATGGCATTTGGCAGAAAAGTTTTCCTGTATCTGTCTGTTGGACAGCGGAGCTGTAATAGTCAGTTAGAGCAGGAGCTCTGCTGTCTGTCCAGGGTGGGGTAGAGGGGGTTGTCCGCGTTGTCAAGGATGGAGGAAAGTTTCTTCCGTGTTCTCCTCTTCACCACAGTCTCAAAGTTCTCCAGCCTGAGATCAATCACAGAGCCAGCCCTCCTGATGACGTTGTCCAGTCTGTGGGTGTCTCTGGCTCTAATGCTGTTCCCCCAACAAACAACCGTGAAAAAGATGATGCTGGAGACAACAGTCTGTAGTCCTCCACCACCACCACCTCCACCCCCTTATTCTGTAGCGACTGTGCAAGCGGCGTCTTCCTCCTGAAGTCAAACATCATCTCTCTGGTCTTGCTGACGTTCAACGTCAGGTGGTTCAGTTCAGTCCAATCCACAAATCTGTCTACCAGTGCCCTGTACTCCCCCTCTTATACATCATACAACAGATGAGTCATCCGAGAACTTCTGTAGGTGGCATGACTTGGTGTTGTAGTGGAAGTCAGTGGTGTATGAGGTGAAGAGAAAAGGAGAAAGCATAGTCCACTGTGGAGCTCCTGTATTACTAACCACACCACATCAGACAGAACAGAGCCCAGGCGGACAAACTGTGGCCTGCAGTTAGGTGGTCAGTCATGTCATCCAGGAGATCAGAGATCACTGAGTCGTTGACACCCATCACCTGCAGCTTCTCACCCAGCAGTGGCTGAACGGTGTTAAAAGCACTGAAGAAATCAAAGAATGTAATTCTCACAGTCGCTCCTCCACCATCCAGGTGCAAATGAGCTTGTTGTAGCAGGTAGATGACAATGATAAATGGACCTGATAAGCAAACTGTAGGAGGTCCAGCACCGAATTCACCTCTAGCCTCAGGTGAGCTAAGACCAATCTCTCCAGAACCTTCATCAGATGAGATGTGAGGTCCACTTGAGAGACTTAGGGTCAGATGGTGAGGACTTCTTGGGTAGACGAACCAGACAGGAGGTCTTCCACAGCACCTGTACTCTTTCCTGACTCAGACTCAGGTTGTAGAGGTGTTTCATTCCCGGGGACAGCTGGTTGGGACAGGTCTTCAAGATCCTGGGGGAGGTGCCTTCAGGGCCTGCAACTTGTATATGTGGAGTCTCTCCAGTTGTTTCCTAACAGTAGCCAGACTGTTCTCCTCCATTGTTCCCCGATGGTGGAACGACCTACCAAACTCTGTCCGATCTGCAGGGTCTGTACCCACTTTTAAGAGCAAACTAAAGACCCAGCTCTTTAAAGAGCACTTCAGCATATAGTAAGATGCATGCACTTACACCAAGATGGTGTCTTCTTAGACGTATCTTTCTTATTTATAAAAAAAAAAAAACAAAAAAAAAAAACATATATATTCTAGCACTGGCATGACAGCACCTGTGTCCAACTGGACTCTCAGCAGTCTGACCAGCACTTATCCAGCTGTAACCTCCTATGTGATTTTTGTGCTTGTGTTGTTCTCTCATATGTAAGTCGCTTTGGATAAAAGCGTCTGCTAAATGACAGTAGTAGTTAGACCCTCCAGGAATCCGCGATTCCGTGATCGCGGAAATTTAAGCGGATTTCACGGCTGTCCGTGGATTTACAGACCTTCCGTGGATTTCAATGTCTGGTGCAGAAAAATCACTTTTACTGGGGTTAATATTTCCCGCGATAATTGCATATGTCCGCGCTGAATGTGCAAATTATGCGGGGCTCGCTTGATTTCACCGCATCATCGCCGCACATTTTCGCATAAAGTTTGGAAAAAGGGGGGAGTGTTGTGAGTGACGTGTCGGGACGCCCGGTCGCGACGTGCGGGACCCGCCCGGGGACCTCCGCACCCCTCGCAGAAAACCGCCACCCCCCAAACAGCAGCTCTCACCCGCGGGGGTGAGAGGAAAAAGGGAGTGCCGTCTCCGTCCAGCCCCCCGCTTGTGCGGTGGGCGCGGCTGGCGGTGGACTCAGGTCTCCGTGCTGACCGCGCACCACTGCGCCTGCGAGGGCCGGCGGAGGCGGACTCACGTTCCCATCCACTGGGGGATCTTGGCGGCGGACGCGTGGGGTGACGGAGCTCTGTCTCGTCCCCCTCGTCGCGCCGGTGCGCCCGGCAATCACCCGAGCACTGAGCCGCGGGCTGGAGGGAGAGAGGCGGCCGGCCTCCGGGCCGCCACCGCCCCTCTCCTCTCTACCCGCACTCTCCTTTTTTTTCCGCCTACGACCTCAGATCAGACGAGACAGCCCGCTGAATTTAAGAGGGAAGAGCTCAGCGCCGAATCCGCAACTTCCTGCATATTTTGCATATTTTGCAACTTTCCGCATATTCCACGACTTCCCGCATATTCCGCAACTTCACAGCATAAAAGCACATAAAAAACCTGCACATTTAATCGCATAATCAATGATTTTAGCCCGCAGAATCAATGATTTTAGCCTGCAGAATCAATGATTTTAGCCCACAGAATCAATGATTTTAGCCCGCAGAATCAAGGATTTTAGCCCGCAGAATCAAGGATTTTAGCCCGCGTTTTTCTGGAGGGTCTAAGTAGTAGTAGTAGTAGTAGTAACCTGGTCTGTTGTCACAGTCACAGGGGGGAGTGGAGAGGGAGGGGTGGTGGTGGGCGGTGTTGGTGTCCTGAGTGGAGGGAGGCAGGGAGTATGTGTCGATGGGTGTGGAGGAGGAAGAGTAAGAGTTGTACTGTACACGAGAATGAGGGTGGAGGGGTTGAGTGGCTCCTGTGGATGTGTGGGGGTCTGAATGTGTTGGGGGGATTACAGAAGGAGTGTTGAATCTATTGAAGAACTGATTGAGCTCATCAGCTTTCTCCAAGCTCCCTGCTGTCTTGCCTGTCTGTCTCTCCCCTTAAACCCAGTGATCATCTTCATTCCAATCCACACATCCTTCACATTGTTCTGCTGGAGCTTGGTCTCCAGCTTCCTCCTGTACATGTTTCAACATGTCCTCAGCATGTCTCTGACCTCATGCTGTAGTCTCCTCAGCTCCACTCTGTCCCCAGACCTGAAAGCCCTCTTTTTCCTGTTCAGAAGTGCCTTCAGGTCGCTGGTGATCCACAGCCTGTTGGTGAGGTAACAGCGTACAGTCTGGGCTGGCAGGGTGGTGTGCTCACAGAATCTGATATATTGTGTGATGGAGTCTGTCATATTGTCTATGTCCCCTCCATGTGGGTCACAGAGTACATCCCAGTCCGTTGTCTCGAAGCAGTCCTGTAGTGCATCAGAAGCCTCTGTGTCCACCTCCTCACTGTCCGTATGTGAAAAGGCTGCCTCTGTATCAGGGGAACATACTTTGGAGTTGACAGAACCAGTTGTGATCTGATCTACCCGGGGGGATCCAGAGGGATCCAGTGTTTTATTGTCTCTGGTGGGACATTCAAGATACGGGTGGAAGGATGGCAGGGAAATGTCCAGGGAAAATGATTAAAATCCACAGTGATGGCCATGAATGCATCAGGACGTTTGAAAAGTAGTTGGAGCTGATGACGTCACAAGCAGCCTCGGCATCAGCTGATGGAGGGTTGTAAACAACGATCACAATGGTGGACGTGAACTCCCGTGGCAGATAATACGACCGCATTCCCAATGATAACAGTTCAATGTCCAGGGTACAAAGACGTCCCTTAACGTGTACATGTCCAGGATTACACCACTTCTCACTCTTGTACAGTGTATTTCCCCCCTCTTTTCTTCTTACCGCTTCCTATAACATCTCTGTCTGCCCGTACACTCTTAAAGCCAGGCACCGCGATGTTGTCGTCCGGGATGTGTGAGTGCAGCCAGGATTCTGTAAAACACATAACACTACACTCACAGTATCCCCTCAGGGTCCTGACCAGCGCTGTGAGCTTGTCTGTCTATACTCAAATATACTTGAATACTCGAAAATAAGACATATACTAATAAAAAAAAAACAATTTACTAAAGCACTACAGGAACTGCTGCTACAGGGGGATAAGTTAATTAGTTAACATTGCTTATGATGAAGCATGAATCGTATAGTTCAGTGTTGCCATGGTCATCTGCTTATCAGTTAGGGGTACTGTGTATTAGGGGTGGGTTAAAAATATCGATATATCGATATTTTATCGATATACATGTGTAGGAACGATTATCGATACATAAATCCAAGTATCGATTAAAATTTTTTTTTTTTTTTTTAATCCCGATTTTTTTTCCCCCCGTTTTATCACCTAGTGGTCCTTGCTAAGTCAGTCCTGGGAATTGCTCCCTGTACCAACCCCGGGAGGCCCTACACTGCATTACAAGCTCACGTCTCCTCCTTAACCTGAGGAGGGAGCAGGCCGCTTCTTTCCACCAGTCAGGGTGAGGCTTCTCTGGCCGGACATAGCAATGAAAGGATCACGTTATTCCATTATTGTAATTAGAATATCGATATCGTATCGGAAATCGTATCGTCTTGGGACCTAGTGTATCGGAATCGTATCGTATCGGGAGGTCAGTGATGATACCCAGCTCTACTGTGTATGTATGTATATATGTTAGTGTGTGTGTGTGTGTGTGTGTGTGTGTGTGTGTGTGTGTGTGTGTGTGTGTGTGTATATATGTGTATGTATGTATATATATATATATATATATATATATATATATATATATATATATATATTGTACAGTATATACACTGCGGTCCCACTGCTTTTGTTTACATCTGTCCTTGTTTTGATGTGTCTCTTACATGAACATGATAGTGATGGCTGATCTAACCATAAAAACTAAATCACAGTATATTTAGACAGAGTAATGAAAAATTACATACTGGTTATTTTCCACCACTGTTACATCCTTGCACATTTCCCCACTCTTACCAGTCAGCAGAAAAATGCCAGTTACAGAAACCAAACTATAAAGCTGCTGTTTATGTTTCTTGATCCCAAGCACTGCTTGAAACAACAAACAACATACCACTAAAATATACTCCTAAAAAGCTACAAGATGCTGTTAAAGCTACTGAAAGTTTCTCAAAAAATAGTAAGACACAACAGACTTAGCAGGGTTTTTACTACAAATGCTGTTATTAGAATCCATTTTCTGGGTATATTTCCAGCTCTGCATTGGCTTTACAGTGGAACAGTGACACTCTGGAAATGTTGACTGACTGATAATTTGCCAGAGCAATGATTGAGGTCGATATGTAACATTTTTATTGACATCAGCCAGCACTGCTTGGATATCATTTCAAAAGGAGGTAAGGGAGAACAGCTGCAACAGCAGCTGTTAATAAAGTAGCAATCCAAGTTACAAACCCCTTTTCCAAAGTTGCAAAACAGAAGCCTATTTTAAATTTAACAATATTTTAGCTAGCCTAGTAGTAGCCTAATGTAACGCTAATATTGGATATCCACAGCCAGAGTAATGCCAATACAAACATTATAAAAAGGCATATGTTTTATTAGGAGTAATGCAAATGTCATCTGATAGGGGAAAGTACCAGACATATTCTTCCTGTTTTGGGTTCTCTCTTTGGGCGTTGTCCCAGACGATCATCCATTTTCAAGTTAAAATGTCAAATGTCAAATGGTAATTAAAGCTGCAAGCAGCGATAAACGGGCCCTCGTGCTTGCAATTTGCAACAATTAAGGTCAAGGACTCAAAACTAAGTCTGATGACACCACCCACGAATCTTTATGTCAAACCATTCAAAAGTTACGGCAGAAAATAGGAACTATCAAATATCGACCAATCAGAACAGGGGGAGGGGCTAATTCACACCAATGAAGGTCAAGTACTCAAAACCGAGTCCGATGACACCACCCACGACTCTCTATGTCAAACGATTCAAAAGTTACAACAGAAAATAGGGACAACCAATCAGAAGAAGGGGCGGGGCTAATTGAGGCCAATGAAGGTCAAGGAGTCAATACCGAGTCCCATGACACCACCCACGACTCCTTATGTCAAACCATTCAAAAGTTATGGCAGAGAAAAGTTTTCTAGAGGGCGCTGTTGAGCCATCTTGCCACACCAAATATCAAATTTATCGCCAGGCCTGGCTTTCGTGCAAAATTTGGTGACTTTTGGGGAACTATCAAATATGGACCAATCAGATGAAGGGGGATGCGCTTTTTGGCGTCTAGCGTCGCCACGGTAACGCTTTTGAAAGAGAAAAGTAATGCGTGTCGTCGCAGGATGGAGACGCATATTTTGATGTATAACACACCTGGGTGCACGTTACGGTTCGGGCCGTACTAACTGCCAAAGGAATGGAATAAATTGTGCCAAAATTACGCGATTAATTCAAAATGTTCAAAATGTCCAACTTCCTGTTCGGTTTCGGCCATGGCGCCAAGAGACTTTTCTTTAAGTTGCGACATGATACAGGTGTTTAGCGATTTTCGTGCATGTACGTCAAACCGTATTGTGGGGCTTGAGGCACAAAGTTTTTTCTAGGGGGCGCTGTTGAGCCATTTTGCCACGCCCATTAATGAAAACCATTAAATATCACATTTTTCGCCAGGCCTGGCTTGCGTGCAAAATTTGGTGACTTTTTGGGCACGTTTAGGGGGGCAAAAAGGCCCTCCTTTCGTCAGAAGGATAAAGGATAAAGAAAGAAGAATAAAGAATTCCTACAGATACAATAGGGCCTTCGCACTGTAAGTGCTCGGGCCCTAATTAATAGATGGTCACTTTGATGCTCTCCTTCCTTCCTCCTTCTGCTTTACTATACATTCTGATGAGATTTCTTTTGTCTGGATATCAATGGCTTGGGTTTCCTCTGGACTTTGAGCAGGTTACTATGCCAGCGGGATGTCTTTCAAATCATTCAGGGTTTCATGTTTATTAGTCCCCAAGCCTCCCTCTTCTGTTTAGTGTACAGTCTGAGGCTGCTGAGCTTGGGGAGATAATGTCTTGATTTCAGTGGATACCATCCCTACCTTTGGCCATCTTATTATTATGTATACCAGTGTGATATCTGATCGCTATCAGGGTATATGTGTTGATGGCTCAGACTTTGTTCTTCTCATTTAGAATGCTCTTCAGGATCTGGCTTGCTCTTTGTAGGCACTTGGTTGTGACTGATTTTCCTCGCAGTGCTTTGATAGTTGGAATCATTACATTGTTACTTACATTATGCTTCTGTTTGATCGTTTTTATGGTCTGAATGACAATCTGACATTGTTGCTGTAAATCCTGGCGAGATGAATCAGTGAGGCACATAGTCCTTTCATAACACCTCATATTATGTCATCCATGTAGAGGTGTCTGATGATTATTTCACTTCATAAAGGGCCTCCATTGCAACTCTTTGCAATGACCTGGTTGAGAGGGTTCAGGTATATACATAGTAGCTAGGAAAGACCATCAGCTTCTTGTGTACAACATTTGATGGTAATTTAATATGTCTGTTTTTTTTGGTGAATGCTCTTGGTGTCATGTTGATGTTGCAAGCGTTCCAGTATTTACGTGTGGAGTCATAGGCTTTCTTGTATTCTGTCTAAGTAGTAAACAGATCCATCCAACAGATTCTGTAGTCTCAAATGACTGCTCTGTCAACCAGAAACATTAAATATTGACTCATGTCTGTGCGTATGCATGTAAAGAAAAAGATATGTACAAACCATGACATGTATAAATATTTAAGTTTTTGTGTGGGTTACAACAGTTGTGATAGGTCAGGATAGATGGAAGAAGAGTCTATAAAATTCTGCCAAAGAAAGCTGCTGGAGTCAGTTAATAAACGTAAAAATGGGGGAATAATCTTTGATCAAATAATGACACTTATCATCGCCTATGTTAACAGAAAGAAAAATATTCCACTAGTTTTAAAATGTCACAGCCTGTATTGGAAAGAAAATAACAAAATGTTGTTCTCTATAAAACTGTACCATTCTGATGCCAAGTTTAGGTAGTTATAGTGTTCTGCTCATCTCAAACCAAATTGCTATTACATACATCACATCGAAAGGTTAACTGAGTGTTTAATGAATGCAAATGGTTAAAGGACAAACATTAATGGGTTTTGTCTGAGGGAGAGGTTTCCATCCTCCAACCCTGCCTGCCAGGTTCTGCCTGGTTTGCATGTTAAGTTCAGTAGATGTCAGTGATAAACAACATGTCTTGCATTTAATGGCATGTAACTATTGTTTCTTCAGATTCTGCTGAAAATGTCACTTGATTTTTACAAAACACACTGACTAAAGGGCTTGCTGTGCTCATCAGCTAATTGTATCTATTGATTTGCATTTATGAATAAGTTTTTTAACCTAATATAATCAGTCTTCCACTCCCCTTTTTCTCCCTATTTTCTTGCCATTTCACTTTATCATCTTCATCCAACTTCACTTTCTTTTTTTGCTCCTGGTGAATTAAACTGATTCCCCCAAACAAAGAATCCATTCAGCACCGTCTTCATATTGTCAATAAGAGCCAGTCTCCCTGTCAGTTTTCTTGCCTCTTAACAGAAAGGTAAAAAGCCTGCTATTGTAACAAATCTTTTCTCTATTCGTACATTCCATCATTATAAGATGCATATAAGCTTGAGCACAGATCTAAATGGCAAAAATCTGGGTGCCCGAGAGGGGAAAAAAGTGTAAAAGAGGCTGGTGATAACAAATCAAGATATGGATGGTGTGACCAAAAGAAAAGTTTTAAGTCTTAAAACCAGCCCAGCAAGATAAAATATACAAGATTTTCATTGATTACTCTTCCATGCAGAGGAAAAGAAAAACATACAGCCGCTCGAAGCAGAGAGGAGTGGTGTTTGCAGAAAGATTATTCAAGCAGAGGAATATCACTTAAACAGAATTTCAAGTGCTGTACTCCTTGATGATGGTGTGATGGTGCTTGGGTCTCTTGTAATTATATACTTTTTTATATAACAAACATGTTATTTATAGTATCTGATATGAGGTCGGTAAATGACTATAGAGAGCAATACAATATATAATAAACCATTTTAGTAAAATTCTGTTCAAAGCTCGACTAAAAATTATAAATAAATAAGAGACCTGATTTAATTCATGAGGTTTATTAAAAGGAACCCTGCATATTAAGACATGTAGGTCTTAAAAGATAAATGTTGGTATCAATTATAACAATGTGATATAAAAAACCTTGTTGATGTCTTCGTTTTTATAAAATTTGAAAATATAATTTAACATGTAGGTCGCCATTGTTTTTTACATTCTGGGTAGTACGTCACACGGTGGCACCTGCTGGCCCCCGTCCACTGTTCTGACACCCAGAAACAGATCAAAACACAGCTAAAAAGATGACGGCGCACCAGAAACACAGATGAAAACACAGCTGAACATTAAGGTGACGGCGCACCTACAAAAAAGTAAAATAAAATTTAAAAAAAGTGCAGCCCCATACAGCATGAACTATAAAAACACCATAAAACTCAGATAGACTAACAGACCACACGTTTCAACTGGCAGATAACCGATGCTACAATAAAAACCCCAGCCAGATCTGCCGTCATTAAATTAAATAAAGATGTTCTTGCCTATTTGACGCGAAGTCTGCGCCTCCCGTTTCATCAAAGTCCCGGGCCAGTCCCCTCAGCCTCGGGTCTGTCATCACCCAGCACCGAAGCCGGTTTTAGGGGGGAGAGGGGGGGGCTATGCCCACTCAAACGTGCATATTTCCCACCGGCATCTCCATCCCGGCGGCGGTAGCGAGAGCGGAGAGCGGAGAGCGGAGAGCGGGTGGCGGAGCGCTGCGGGCTGTAGAGCCCCGGCTACGCAGGCTACGCCGTAGCCTACGTTTTTTTGCAGATCTCCCGTGCATCACAGAACTTTGATCCAGTTTGCCTGAACCGAGACGTCTTATGGGCTCCCTCGTCAGCCTCCACGGCCGGGAGATGCTGCTCAACTATGTTTTAGATACCTGTCCCAGTTAAACTAACACAGCTTATCTTCCCAGAGCCACCGTCGTACGTCATCGCCCCCAGAATGCATTGCGCAGGTAAAACATGGCGCCTCCCGCAGGTCAAAATATGTAATAAACATTGTAGATTTTTAAAGCAATTAGATTATTTTATGTGTTTCTAACAACATATTTTAGTATAAGAGAACAATTGTGGCTAATTAGGGACTAGATGTCTTAATATGCAGGGTTCCCTTTAAACATACATTTTAGAAAACTATGTTTAGCGCAGCCTGCAGCAGCTGAAATGTGTGTGTGTGTGTGTGTGTGTGTGTGTGTGTGTGTGTGTGTGTGCGTGCGTGCATGCATGCATGCATGCATGCATTTAGACACAAGAAAAAAAGAAGAAAATTATGTTTCCCTCAATCACGCCTAATGTAAAAGGAGGAGAAAAAAGTACTTCAAAGTTTTTACACCTCAGCACACATAACAACACCTGACAGACCTACGCCGTTTCTTCTGCTACTGATGGACTATTAAGGGGAAAAAAATAAAAAATATTAACTCTTTAAAGGAATTTAACACATCCACACATACAGTTCAAAAATACAATACACTCATTAATACACTCATACACAAGTACACATGTGTACATGTGCACATTTTTCTTTAGCATTACAAAGGAATAACTGGAAGAGAAAAACAAGGGTAAGAAGTAGATCCCCCTCAATGTTTATATGATCTAGTAAGCTGTAGCCGTTATTTCCTTGTTCCCGGTCATTGTAGTGGTACCCAGCATGTTTACGTTATGGCGTGTCAATCTTACCCTTAATTACAACATGTGGGCCAAAGCCTGGATATGTGTAAAACTGAACAAAGTTCATTCCCTTTGGGGTTGGCAGCCGCAGTGTTTCCTCTCTCTTCCTCTGTGTTATGCTGCATGCTGTGGAATCCATTAGGGACACTTCTAGGAGTTTCCAAATCTTGCTGACTTGAAGCAAGGCTTTGCACAGACTGTGGCGAGAGCCCCATAACCATCACAGTTTGGACATGCCAAAAGATCACAGCCTACAGGGATATTGCATCCTTATGCACAGTGCACCAAATAAATGTGCTAAATATACCAATGTACCAAAAGAAAACAACCCTCCCCCGCCACAATGCTTCAAGCTGGGCACTTTTCTGAAAAAAAGATAGACAGTTTTCCCTTACAAAATCACAGAGGGCTCTAAATAACTAATGCTGAAACATAAACTATGCTAAAACGGATTTGTGACATAATGATAACAGATTTTCTAATAAATATTACTTATCATAAAAAGGTTATTATGGGAGTGATTTTAGAATATCAAGGGGCCTTAATATCAAAGTTATCTGAAACAACAGTGTCATATAACAGTCACTCTATAACCTGACAGTAGGGCTATTTATAGCATACATTTATTTATGGAAAAAGCTGAAACCACCCGATGGTTTGTGGGACCCGCTTAAGTGAGAACACAAGGACAGTATACGTATTAGTTATCATCTAAAACCTTTGATTCCTTCTCATTTTTGGTATTTTAAGCTCCTGTTGTCTGTTTATTATATCTCACAAAAGTATCTATACGTTTTGCAATGGCAGCTGCTGATGTCCTGAGTTGCTATCGAAATGTTTATTTTATTTATTGAAATTTTTTACTACAAATAGAATCTTAAACTAAAGTATGATTTAAATTTTTTTTGTTTTTTAATGGAAAATACCTCTTCGTTGCCTCTTCTGAAATTACAGACAGGAAAAAAGAAGAAAAGAGAAAAAGGCAGGGCTGCCTCCTTGGGTAGTGCTGGAGTTCCAGTATCTCAGTCTTGTTGACGAGTGAAGGAAGAATGTAGTGGGAGATTGTCAGGCAGATCAGTGTGACATCTACACTTGGGTGGACTCTATACCAGCCCATTGTGGCAAAGAGAGAGCTGAGGCTCTCTGTTCCTACCATCACCTATGGTCAGGAGCTGAGAGCAGGGACCGAAAAGATGAGTTTGTGGATTCAAGTAGCTGAAATGAGATTCCTCTCCAGAGTGGCTGGACTCTTCCCTATAAACATAAGGTGAGACGTTTAATCATCCAGGAGGGACTTGATATATTGTTGCTCCACAGCAAGAGGAGCTAGATCTGATTATGATGCATTCTGGATATCTGGATATCTTGCTGGGGAGGTGTTTCACATGTGTCCTGCTGGGAGGAGTCCCAATGGAAGACCCAGGACATGCTGGAGAGATTGTCTATCAGCTGGCCTGGAAACACCTCAGTATTTACCCTGGAAGAGCTGGGGGAGGTAGCTGGGGGGGAGATGGTTTGTGTGTCTGCTTATTCTGCTGCCCCAATGACCTATGTTTTCAAATACGTGCCTTTATAACTTAAAAACTCAACTGAGACAATTGACACGTAAATAAATGTTGTATTTCACCAATGTACCAGTGTTTATTAGTCACTTGGCATTTGCTTCACTCTCTATCACAAGTGCAAATTCTGGGGAGGGTTTCTTACTATTGACTAGTTTTCCCCTACTCCGTGCATCTCTGTGCCCTTCATTGAGTGTAATAGGTTGGCAAGTTTATTCAAAGCAAGTGAATCCAGCTGGGATCCTTCTGAGAGCAAACACAGCAAACCTTTTAAGAGAGGAAGGACTGCTGCAGGACTTGTCAACTTCAGTAACCATGGGCATCCATGTGTATGTGCATTTGTGTATACTGGTAAGGTGAAGAGATCAACATATTCAGAGATAATGAAGTTTGGAAACAGAAGCAGTCCCTTATACCATCAACCCATATTGAGTGGAACACCACGGGAAGCTCTTTGTGTGGGGGTTTTCATATAATGCAGTTGGTACTGACACAAGCAGGCTCTCAGCTCGGTTGATTTGAGCAATAATGTCAACTTTACTGCTGCCTATATACGTGTGTTTGTGTCTGTGTGTGTGTCTGTGTATTTATGTGTTGTGTGGGATTGCAAAGCACTGTTTAGTAACACCATTTTCATCAAATGGTTTGGAGCCTATGGCCTTTTGTTCATGTAATTCTTGTGATTGTATTATTGACTTTCCAGTATATATGGAACACAATAAGAGATAATTGAAACTAAAGCACTTTTTATCTGCTCTGTTTGCATTTATTGGGCTTATAGTACAATTAGAAGTGGTTCGGATATAGTACAATCATTGGACACTTTGCTTAATTACCTAATACTTATTCATTCATTGGCTGCCTTCTTGAGCTGCTAAAAATGATAGTACATTTAGATATTAAACATGAGACACTTTCCTTAAAAAAAATAAAAATAAGAATAAAAAATGTGTAGAAGAATCAATTAAATTTCATAAACCTTGTGGTTTCTGGACAAAGAACATAGAATTAACTGGATTCAGTAATTGCTAGTGTGACAACCCTTTGGTACTTCCTGAGGCTGTCTTCTCATGCAAGATGGCTGACAGGAAGTCAATGACTAATTGGTCTTACCTGGGTTGGATTGATGGGCTGCTGGCAATAAGTTGCAGCCATCAGTAGGCGTTCTCTTATTTTCCCTTTCGGTTTGGTGTTGAGTTGGTTTTGTTTATGGGCGTTGTGTTAAATTAATTTTTTGTTTCAATGTTATGTATGGCTTATTCCTTTTGTCCTGACTTTGAGCCAGGCGGTGACAGCGGTTCCCAAAAAAGGTGGTGTTCAAGAGCTGGGGATGGCAGTGGCGGACAAATATAAAGGTTTGGTTGGGAGGCTGGAAACAAGGAGCAAATACATTTGCTCAAACAAGACTGGCCGGGATAACCAAGTTTGTCATCTGGAAGCATGTTAGGCAGGTGAATGGTACAAGAAGCTGGGTTGAGTCTGTGGGGATGGCAGGTGGAACCCATCACTCGTGCACCAATCATGACAATTAAACAGAGGGAAGGGAGGAAGTGTAAGATTAAGTTTATATTTGCGACACAAATTAGACCTGCAACAGAAATGGTGTGCCAGGGACATAAAACAAAAATGTGGGGGAAGGGACACTTTTATTGTAGATATTCTCGAAAGGATGCTCTGGTTGTAAAAGAACATTATGTAAAATAACTGCAGATGGGAATATCATCAGTCTTAAGAAGATTAAACAGATCTATGTATGAAACATCTAGGATTCTTTGCATATTTTCAATTAAAAACAAGATTCATGATAAATGTGATTAACCACTCTTTGAATTTAAATAGAATTAAGTAAATTGTACAGCATATTTAGTTTTGAATTCAAATACGTAAAGACTAACGTTGGTATATCATTGTCTCCTGGAAAAAAGAGGTAACAACATTTAATTTAAGTGAGAATGAATGGATACATGAAAACACCACATCTAAATGCATCACCATATTTATTTAGAGAGGCAAAAACCAATTAGATTGTTTGTTCTTATTACACTTGAAATTAGGACCAAACAACTATCTATAGACACTTTATAAATAAAATTGAATTTAATTGAATTGGATTTTAGCAATAAACTTGGGGATATATAAATGTACACCATGTAACATTAACCAGCTTTTTTTCTATTCAGAGCATGGCTAAAAGATGATTAAGGTTACGATATAAATATTATTATATTATAACTAAATTATTTTTTCTACCTCTATCCAAATGTCTCCTCCCACCAAATATTACCCTGATCTTATGTAGTGCACAATTTATTCCTATTTTTTTACTTTGTTTGTTTTGATTTGTACGTATCTGATACATAAGACACATGAGATTTAAAGCAGTGGTTCTCAACTCCGGTCCTCGGGATCCCCTGCCCTGCATGTCTTAGATGTTTCCCTGCTTCAGCACACCGTGATACAAGGAGCTGTGTCATCAACAGAACTGTCCAGACTTTGATGACAAGCTGGTGACGACTGTTAATTAGAATCAGGTGTGTTGATGCAGGGAAACATCTAAGACATGCAGGGCAGGGGGTCCCGAGGACCGGAGTTGAGAACCACTGATTTAAAGAACATAAAATTTGAATTGTAAGATTTAAAAAAAAGTGTTTTGAATTTCTGGAGTTTTTCTTTTATGTAATGGTGAAAGTGCTTTTTTGTTTTTCTTTAAGTAATTTTTTCATCCCCAATTTTTTACCCATTTCATCACCCAGTGCTCATAACTAAGTAACAGTCCTGGGCATTGCTCCCAAGGAGTGACGGACCGCTACTTTTCACCAGGCAGGGTGGTGTTTCTCTGGCCGGACGTAGCGCGTGGAAGGATCACGTTATTCCGGCCAGATCCTCCCCACGTTATTCCGGCCAGATCCTCCCCACCCCATCTGGCGCCCCGGCTGGCCAGAGGGGGCATGTATGGCCCAGGACTGTGTGCATGTTTTTGGTAGCTCACATTAGCTACCCAAGGGAACACGGGGAAAACATGCAAACTCCACACAGAAAGGCCCTTTCGCCAACCCCACCCAGAGTTAGGGATGCAAATTATCGATTATTTCATTAATTGACAGTTGACAGCTGGTGAAATTAAACGAAAAAAATAAATAAATTAATTGTAATCGTTAATTTTAATCGGGTAATTTCATAACGGCAATTCATCGAAAATCGATTACTTGTTAACATCCCTACCCAGAGTGTGGGCACTGAAGTCATGGGGGAACTAACACGCACTTCAGCGCCCACAGCGTCCCCGGCGGGAATCAAACCCAGGACCTTCTTGCTGTGAGACGGCTGCACTACCTGCTGCGCCACCGTGGTGTGCCCCTTGTTTTTCTTTTTTGATTCGTTGCTAAATCCAAATTTTCTGAACACAGAGTACTGTGTTTAGAAAAAAACAACAACTATATTTCAGATCATGTTTTAAAACATTGGGTGCTGTAACCTCAAGACCAAAGACCAAAAGGCCATTAGAACTCAACAAGACAATGCAAAATCACGTTCACAGCAAAAGGTACAGCTGGGGAAGAAGAGGTTACATACTACACTGGCTGCCCGCATTCTTGATATGTTCCCAACATAAATTGCCTTGGGAATGCTGAGGGAAAAACAAGAAAAGGCCATAGAGGCAGCACCATGCTCTTGCAACCTTAAGATGTGAGACAAGAAAAATGCAAAAGCATAACTGAAATGCTTTATCTGTTTGCATCCTCAATGTCAGAACGTCTTGTTCTTATTGAGAGATGGGATTTCAGCATTACAAAGAGCTAGCTGGCTGGAAAGTAACTTTTTATTTAATATTAAGACACCCAGAAAGCTAAAGCCACTTTTTCTTGAGAGCATGCAGGAGCTTTCAAAGCTAACATTGGGGTTAGAGGCAAATTACATTTGAAATAATCTCTGACTCTAGAAAATGAAAAAAAAGAAAACAATTTCATCACATGAGATCTTTGCTCATGGTTGTTTTGGTGTTTTGTCCCTGGAAACCTTTTTAAAGGGCAGGGAAATTTGGGAGGAGATTAGAGATGAACCTGTTATGATTGTCTACAGTGAGCAAATGCGAATCAATTAGATTAAGTCATACCAACCGAGTCAGTTATTAATGGCACATTAGGTACAATGGATCCTTGAGAGATGACTGTGTGTGTGTGTGTGTGTGTGTGTGTGTATGTGTTTGCATGTGTGTGTAATGCATATTCTGGTTTATATGTGACTTTCATTTGTTTTGATGGGCATTTGTGTGTGGGGGGGGGGGTGTTGGATGCACAACATTGCTTTATTTTATATGAGCCTTTCCTTTAAAGAAACAACAATAACAGTGTAGAATATGCAAATGCACAGAGGAGCTGAACAGATGTGAGAAGTAAAGAAGGTTAATCAGGAAAGCAAGAGAAAGGGATCTGAATGGCAGGGGAGTAGACTGGAGAGGAAAGAGGAGCAAAGAATCCCTGGAATACCAAATGTTTTTTCTTTTTTCTTTTTATTTTGGCAGCGATAGAAAGCAGGGAGGAGATGAGGGGTTGCAGTGAAAGATGGAAAGCATCCCCAGAATACCAAAGAGCGAATTAATGCAAGAGTGCTTCCAAATCCTTTACACATTATTTCCAAAGTTTTAAATGGTAGTTAGAAATAGACACATATACTTTGAATTAATTGCAGGTGCCTTTGTCTTTTGTTTTTATTTGACAAGTTGTTTCAATGACAGTGATATTTGTTTTTATAATGTTTTAGAGAGACAAGTTCCAGTTCTGGAGCAACAAAAAAATGAAGGAAGAAGGAGGGGGTTCAAGAAGATAACTAGGGGGTAAAAGAAAATGATGAAAAATGATAGTAACAGCAAGGTAAGGCAGAAGAAAAAGAGAGAACTGACTTTACGAATCATATTTGCTTGGCTGAACTCGTACCTTTTCCCAAGATGCATTCTGTTTTGAAATGTGCCTAAAAATAGAAAAATAAAAATAGAAAAATCTCTCACACACATTTAGAGACACATAACACTCCCTGGGGTGGACTCACTGTCACACACACCGATACAAATACTGTGCAGACAAGCTGCAGACAAACACAGGCTGAGGACATCAAGTTGTCACACATTAATGGACCACCACAACTTGTTAACCTTTTTATGGAGAAAATGAAGTATAGCAGGAGGGATGTTCGGGGAGACAGGAAGATAACACAAAGTGACTGAATGATGGGGTGCTACTATAGCAGCAGGACTGGACTCAAAGACAAAGGTGAGCTGAAGTTCAGCAGCAGACCTACAGTATATGAGCACTTCAGAGTCACACTAAATAGTGACATGAGGTGCCCAAATATTCAATTCAGTTCAAATTCAAAAAAACTTTATCAATCTCATAAAGGATAATAATTAAAACTGGAATGAAAAATAATTCAAAAAGCAATGATATATCAGTGAAGAGACTATGTTTGAGAAACAAGAAAACCAACAAAAAACACGTAAAAAGGATGATTTTTTTTTTTTGCTTTGTTTATAATTGTAGGATAACATGATTTGCCCAAGTTTCCAAGTTGTTGAAACCATTTTGTGTTTGGATTTTGGGATGTAGTAACATGTCAAACTCACAGAAGAAGTAGAAGTTCTGGTGTGGTTGTCATTCTTTGTCAAAAGCAATTCTGCTTGAAATAAGAAGATCACAACATTGACATTGCACATGTTTTAGCTTTAGCATTACAAAGATCTGAGGCAGTCTGATGAAGTCCACTTTGGTTGTTTCCCTCTTTAATGTGTCTAAACATCCAGTTTGTTATTTCTGGGTTTTCTGGCTTTGACTGCTATGCCTGTTAGTCAACACAATGACACTTAATCTTTTTTTTATACATCGTACTAGAAGCTACAAAACCATGGATTCAAAAAGGCTTATTTGGATGGAATATTTCCTTCAAAACAGCAACTTAGTTCTTTATGCAGAGATTGAGATAAATTGAACAAGAAAAAACAGCATAAAAATGCAGCTTATATATTACAAAAGAGAACATACATAAATTACATTTCTGATTCTTTGAGAAATTTTGAACCGGTTCTGTGGAGATACTTGTTGTTGGTTCTCACCTTTATACTAGAAACAGAAATGTACACTTGTCAGTCATTGAGGTAATAAGATCAATCATCAATTCATCTTTATTATTTTCATGAACATTTACCAGGGATTAATCATTTTGTTTAAATATAGGAAAACAAGCTTGACTAAAGCAGCGGAGACAGATGTTGCAAGGTAAACCTTGAAATATAAAAATTCAAAAGCCACCTGGGACATGAATAACGTAACTCAAGCCTACTGATTTTTGTTGAGAAAAATAAGCGTTGACATACCCAGGTGTGCTCCGTGAACAGAGGCCAGAGACTGTCAGTCCAGCCACAGGAAACACTCGCTCTGCTGGTACCGACGTTGCAGGGAAGCCGAGATACTGGCGTGCTACAGTAACTTCACCAGCCTGAGACCTTGCTATGTTGACTCTCAAGAAGTAAAAAAAAAAAAAAAGAAAAGTGAATGGAGCCAGGTTCAATATATTTTCCTCAACATTTTTAAGTTGGAATGATCCCACACCTAAGTCAGTTAAACACCTCATATTTACTCTTGATTTCTACGGTAGCCAGTCTAGAGGCCAATTAGTTTGACTATTATAAACTGCGCCCCCTGCTGGTAGCTTCGGAACAGTGAAAGTCAGCGCACTGCTTCAAAACATCCTCGCTGATGATTCCACGATCGAAAGCATTTTTAACTTTCCTTTATCCTTTTTTTTTTTTACTCTACATTTAAATTATTTTGATGTGTCTGTTGTATGTATGCGGGGGAGTGGGGTTTGTGGGAGGGGTGGGGGCAGGGCAGGGCTTTGGGCCCTGTTTTTACTTTTTAGATTGTACAATTTTTAAACATGTAAAGCACTTTGTGCTATATAAATGTATGGAAAGTTGATTGATTGATTGATTGATTGCTTGATTGCTTGATTGCTTGATTGATTGATTGATTGATTGATAACGATCAATTATCGATTAATAATGCCCATTCCAGGTTTACACACATATAGAAACACAGTGAATGTCCAAAGCTTTTTAAAAATGTTTTTAATTATACCTTTCTGAGTAGTATTCAATGTTTTCCTTGATTTATAGTGTATTTATTTTGCAAATCCTGGTTTTCTGCTAAGTCTGTGTTCAAAGTCACAGAAATGTGCAAGGATTAGGCAACAAGGATCCAAACAACTTGGACACCATCCTGTCCTTGTCTGATTCACATAGCTGTATACTGTATAATCAAAGTCTCCACTCGTATCAACAAACCACCACTAAAAACATTAAACATATCATTATGATACACACAGCTGGTGGAGTCCAAAATCACAAATTGATATAAATGACAACATAATGTTGTTCTACAGTTCTAAGTTAATCATAATGTGCACTTGTCCTCTCATGGACTTTTTGCAGGTTAATTTCCTTGTTATTCCTCCACCAAACGTATGTCACATATATTTTTGTCATGAGAGGAGCTTTTGCTATTTAGAGCTTTGAACATTCCAGACCCTTATTTTGTGTTTTTGGTTTTGTTTTAGACAATGAAAATGAGAGAAAGGAGTAAAGAGCCAACGGTCCCTTTTTGTGTTCCTGCAGCCATTAACTCATTTACCTCACTCACATCTCTCAGAAGCTCCTCATCTCCATCTCATCCCATCTCCCCCCTCTATAGTTCTTCTACCTATTTGTACATCCCCCTCCATCTTTCTTTTATCTATCTTTTTCCCAAATGGCTCTTGAAGTAGAGATATATAGCTTTCTTTATTGCCAGTCAGTCTTCTTGCTGTCAGTCCAGGGGCTATTTACTTTCACAGTTCATGTGTCATGAACTGCATGCGGATGTAGCAGGGGTGTGAGATGACGATTTCACTTGTGCAGCATTGGAGCAGATTTGACACAGACTCATTTGTGTCAAATCTGTGATTTTTTGTTTTTTATGGCATTAGATTTTACGCTTGAAATGTTACATTTTAAGATAAGTCTTTTAGCCTTTGTTTCTAAAAGGCATTACCGGTTTTTGGTGTTAACAACATTGATGTGATATGTAATGACTTTAGTGCAAAACTCCACCTGCAATTGTTGCACATTAAAAGCTCTCCCGAGTTTCAGTGGACAGTGTTTCATGGGGAGGCTTTTATTGTAGAACATTTGCAGGGTTGCCGCATGGAGCAACAGCTGGGAGGCATTAAACAATGAGGAAGCAAAGTGGATCAGAATGAATGAATCAGACTCAACCATTAATACTTTAGATGTGTAGTCCTAAATGAAGAAGTGTTAAATGGGGCATGTGCATGAGTGCATACATGATTGTTGGCCTCAGTGTTTGTTCTCTGAATGACTGGTTGAGTGTTGCTGGCCTCTTCACTGGTAATACCTGGGACACACTCCAGCCCTCAGAGAACCTGAACTACCTCAGGGGGAATAGATAACTAAAAGATACACATCATACGTCTCTCAGCCATTACTGGAGATTAGGCTTCTAATTAACAAGGACTTTTAAAGGAAAAGAGCACATAAAATTGATCAATTTTATCAGGTTGTTTATGCTTGTCCTATACTATAAATATCAGTTTTTTTTTTAATACTTTATTTTTACATACATACCATACAGTGAGCAATGAAGTAACTGAGATGGTGTTACAGAAAATACCCCAGTGGTCAATAGCGGTATGTTTAACAGATATAGGACAAAAACAAAAGAAACAAAACAAAGGAACATCACTAGAACAGAAACATGGGGGCACGAGTAAGTGGATACAGATTATAGCACAGTTATTGTTACATTCAGTAAACAAATTATTTCAAATAAAATACAGGTTGTCTCCTCTTTACATATAATAATTGTCCCACTTTCTCCAGAAAGCATCACCCTTGTCCTTTTGCACTCTCAGACTGAACGTCAACCGTTCCATATTTTGAATGTTGCTTATTATTATTTGGTCCATTCGTTGACAGTAGGAGGTTCCTTACGAAGCCAACGCCTTGTTATGGCCTTTTTATTTGCTGCCATAAAGACTTTCAGTAGGTATCTGTCCTCCTTAGATATTTCCAGGTCCATGTTCCCCAGGTAAAAGGAAAGACAGGTAAATTCAATGTCATAACATAGGACTTCCCTAAGGGCAACCCCAGAATATGTGTGTATGGTCCGCCGTACAGTGGGCACACTCTCCAGCACTTGGGCGGTGATCCAGTCTGTTTGGACTTTTGTTTTGGTGTTAAAAAAAAACTGTTTTTCCAGGAAAAGTCCCTCCACTGTTGTGAGGCCGTGGTGGTAATTTGTGTGTTTATAATATTAGTCCAATTCTCAGGAGAAATAACGATTCCCAGTTCTGTTTCCCATTTTCTTAATATAATTTGTTGTGTGACCACGTAATTCAACTATATGACTGTATAGTTCACCAATAATCTTCCTGGATAATTTTGAATTGTAGGCCCTAATGAACATTTGAGTAATGCCTGATACATTATACACATAATGTCGGAGTTGGAAATACCCATAAAGATCCTGTCGGCCAAGATCATACCTTTCTGATATAGTTTTGATGTCTATATATTCCTGATTATCGACCATCAGACCGAGCGCTGTAGCTCCTTTTCTCGCCCATTAGATAAAGTTGCTGTCATTCTTAGCTGGTTCGAAGTTTGGATCATAAGCTGGCCATATTAATAATTACATTTTTTTTTTTGAATTTTAAGTTGTTTCACTAAATCTGACCAGATTTCTATTGAAAAACTAGTCCATTGGCTCTGGATGTTATGTTTTGTAGCTGGTAAATAACCTAGCAGACTCTGGAGAGGCCTATCTAAGAGAGACGACTCAATTACTTTCCATTTTGTGTAGTATTTCTGATTACACCAGAGTATCAGTGATTTTATTTGTGCTGCGAGATAATAATCTTTCAGGCTCGGTAAGCTCATCCCTCCGCAGCTCTTTGGCAGCTGTAAGGTTGTGTATCGTATCCTAGGGATCTTGCCATTCCAGATTAAGCGGGAAATCGCCTTGTCCCATTCTCTAAATTGGTTATCGGGGATAGAAATAGGTAAAGACTGAAATAAGTAAAGTAACTTGTTTTTATTGTCATTATTCTGTTGCCAAAATCTAGGGGAGGAGAGGTCCATCTATCCAAATCTTCTTTTATCTTTGTAGTAATATGTTCATAATTAGATAAGTAATTAGATAAAAATAATAAGATCTAATGTCGTAGAAAAATTAAACACCAAAGCTTGTGTTTTATCAATATTAAGGGTGTAACCCGACATGGCCCCTTACATCTGCATCAAATCCAGAAGTCTGGGTACCCCAGACTCTGGATTTGTTAGGCTGACCAAGTTGTCGTCTGCGAAAAGGCATATTTTGTTTTCCGTGTCTCTTATTGCACACAGTTTGGTTTTGACCTGGGATTTTTTTTAAGTGAGACGATATAAATTATGTTTGAAATCAGTCAAGCTATATATAAAACGAGCATATGCTAACGCAGCAGTCATAATCAGTCCAGCAGTCATGGTGTCAGAGCTTTGTTAAAGTAATATGAATACTGTGGGCTGTGACCTACAAACTGAAAAAGTTCCTGGAGATCTTACAAAAGCTGGAAAACTCTGGATGAAAGAATATTGTAGAGAAACCTCCTCTAAACTCTTGCCCTTGCAGTATAACCTGAGCAATGAATATGTAGGGTCAATATACTCATAATTATAATTAATATATTATTCTTACAGCTTACTTGATCCCAAAAAAATAAATGGGAAAGAAGATCATGATGATGATGATGAGGGCAAGAGGAGCATAATTCTAAAAATCCATACGAACAACATTCTTGATTACTTTAAAGCAGTACAGATCAGTCTTGTTTCACATTAAGATATCAAGTTTATTTTCATTTAAAGAAATATTTGCTTACTTTATGAAAGACAGTCTAGCCCGGGGGTCGGCAACCCGCGGCTCTGGAGCCTTAGTGGCTCCCTGGAGCTTTTTCAAAAATGTTTGGAAATGGAAAAAGATGGGGGAGGGAAATATATTTTTTGTTTTAATATGGTTTCTGTAGGAGGACAAACATGACGCGAACATTATTTATTTATTTATTTTTTTTTGTATATTTTTATTTTACCCATTTTATCACCCAGTGCTCTTACCTAAGTGACAGTCCTGGGCATTGCTCCCTCTACCAGCCCCAGGAGGCCCTACACTGCGCTCAGGTCTCCTTCTTAACCTGAGGAGTGAGCAGGCCGCTTCTTTTCACCAGACAGGGTGGGGCTTCTCCGGCTGGACGTAGAGCGTGGAAGGATCACGTTATTCCGGCCAGACCCCCCCCCCATCTGGCGCCCCGGCTGGCCAGAGGGGGCAAAATAGCTCAGGACTGTTGCATGTTTTTGAACCCAGGACCTTCTTGCTGTGAGACGGCTGCACTACCAGCTGCGCCACCGTGTCTTCACTGCAGCATGAACTAAGAATTAAAAACACCCATGTGTCCAGGGTTAAAGTGGCCACATGAGCTGCAGTTGCTATGGTTTGAGTCATGTTTGAAACCTTTAATAAATCCATATTATTTATTTTGACTCATCTCACTACTTTCATTGACGGCCAAAAAATAAGATCAACCAAAACAAAACTAAATAAAACAAAAATCATTGCAAGTGTTTTTTTAATGCTTATTCACTTAATTTAATTATGTGTTATATGAGCATTTCTGTTAAATTAGCAAATAAATCCTGGATCATAGCATTAACACAGATTACAGACAGTAGGCTATGTTTCTTTTCTTGTGGAAAAAGGAAAAAAACATATAAAAATGTTTTCCCTGCCATTATTCCTTTGTCATATTTACACAGTCTCATTTAGAACAGTTTTGAACACCGAGCCAACCTGTCAGCCAGGCGTCACATCCAGCTCTCATTGTGTCCTGTCATTTACCAATCAAAGTTGGAGCCATAACACAGATGGACCTAGCAAAGGCAGCCAGCTCCAGACGGAACTGGACATCAAGCAATTACTAACATTTTTGGCTCAACCACCTTCATAAGTAGTGTTAGTACTTCAGGTGCCAAATCTATATTCATGTCGTGATGAAGCCATAAGCATTATCGTCGCTGAAGTCTTTAAAATAAGGGCAATCTACAAAAATCTCTTCAGGTTTTGGGTTTGAATTTTTTTTTGTTGCTTTTCCTAATGATTTACTGTTAGTTTTATGGCCGTATTTTCTGTCTCCAGTAGTCATGGTAAAAGCATTTTCTAAATCTTATTTTTCCCAAGAAAAAATATCTAACATTATTTAAATATTTTGTCTCTATCACTGTACATATCTTGAAATAAGCCAAGGCAGGGTCCCTTGACAGTGCAACAACTTTAAAAAATACAAATTAAAGATACAGAACAATGCAGGCTTTATGTATTTTTTGAGGATCTACAATTACCTATTGCTAAAGATGCTACAAAGTTCTGCTTGGCTTTAAAAGTTGCATTTAAAAAAAATGAATTAATTTAAAATTTTAAATAGCATAAAACTAAAACACATTTTTGGAGTATACATTTAATCGTGAAATCGTGAAACTGTAGTTCTGATCATCTGTGTTTCAGCTAATAAGTAAACAGTATTAACAAATGTTACAACCCTCTTGCAATTAAAAAAATAAAAAAATTGCAAGAACAATGCATCACAATAAATTATTGTGGCAGAATGTGAATCTCCCTTAAAACAGGCATACTTGGTAAATCAACATCAGCTTTTCAAACTGCTACCTTCACATGAATGGCACTTTATGTTCACTAAAAAAATCCTATTTTTTTCAAATTAAACGTTTAGCATGTCACAAATCAAGATTAGAGTGTTAATGGGAGCTGCGGGGTCAGTACATACTCAGAAGGCTCTGGCTGTGTAGTGATCTCAATAAATAAGTGAACTGAATTCATTGTCAGAGACGACAGTTTTTCAAGGCACTTTTTTTTTTCATAGAAAGCCGAAACAAAGAAGACTGATAATAGTGCAAGACCAATCTTTCTGATCTTTCTCCAAGGGATTTCTAGTTTTTAGAAAACGGAATGTGTGTGAATACATTTAAAACAAGGGGGATCTTTTGAATCATTGTTAAGGAATATCAAGAGTTAATCTAAACAGCAATTGTGTAGTTGGCGATTTTAATGTCGAACAGCAAAGAGGTGGCTGTTCAGGGTCACACACAGGCCAATTGACACACCAGCTTTAGTTTAAACTCTGGAAAAGGCTCTTTTGGGAAGGAGAAGCATCCCTTTGTCCTTCCTCTCCTAATGCATCTCTCCTTATTTGTGTCTTGGGGGCCATTCCCTAGTGCAACTCAACAAGGAAGTCTGCAAGAAAACCTTGCACATTGGTCAAAACACACTCAAATACAAAACAGGATTAGGCAAAGAGAGGCACAACCATTTCACCACACTCTCTTCGGTGATATCTCTCATACTCAGATTTGGAATGACACAAGGGAGAAGCAGTTGCATTGAGTAGGCCAGTGTTTCTCAACCTTTTTTCAGGCGAGGCACCCTTTAAATTCATGAAAAATCTGAGGGCACCCCAAACTTTTTCTTTCTATTTTAATGTAGGTTAACATAGTGACACACACGTTTCAGAGGATCAACAAATACAATGCACATGTAACAAACCACACACACACACACCATGAGTTGCATCCCTCAAAAATAAGGACTTAAACATAGGCCTATTATTATAATTATTATAACACACACACACACGCACACACACGTGTGACTTACAGTTAGTGAGAGACTTAGGCCTGCGTGGACGAACACAACTTCTCTATTCTTGTTGGATGGATGACATACACACAAGTAACTCCTCATCCAAAGCCCTCAGGTGCTTTCTGTGCTTGTTCTTGAGCTCGAAGTTAAGCTCGAAAAGCTCAGTTCACACAAATACGTTGTGGCAAATGGCAATAGCATGTCAACAGCACTCCTTGACAATGTCGGGTAATCCTTTTCCACAGATATCCAAAACTTATCCCGTGGCATATCTTGAAATTGCATCCGTAATGTCCGATCCTCTCTCATCTATGCCAGTTGTTCCTGCGCCTTCATCGGCAGGTTGGCTGCGCTCTCCAAAGCGCACAAATTCCAAGGGTCACGGATCCAGTCAAACCCAGCGAAGGTCTCGGCTGGAAAGTACGTGTTAAATCTCTCCTCCAGGATTTGCAGGTGCCGAGAGATATGGTTGCAGTATTTTCTGGTGTTGGGATGTTCATTGTAATGAGGGAACATCTCAACTTTCCCCTGTTCCACACGAGACCGCCAAAGACTGAGTTTGTCTGAGAAGCTCAGAAGATTTTCCTCCTTTCCTTGCATTTTACTGTTAAGGTCATTGAGGTGCTTAAATATATCGGCCAGGTATGCGAGTTTCGCACACCACTGTGCATCCCAACTAGCTCTGCGTATGCAGAATTCTCTTCCGATAGGAACACTCTGAGCTCCTCTCTTAACTCGTACAGTCTGTCCAAAACCTTTCCGCGTGAGAGCCATCGGACAGCAGTATGCAACAGCAAACCTTGATGCTCGGCTCCCATTTCCTCGCATAGAAGGCGAGACTTTAACGGCCGTGCCTTTATGAAATTAACAATGTCCACTGCCCCATCCAGCACATCCGAAAGTTCTTTTGGCAACGTCTTCGCAACTAATGCCTCTCTGTGAAGGAAACAATGCGTTGTGCGAACATTTTTGTTTTGCTCTCTGACCCTGCTGATGAACCTTTTCACATTGCCCGTCATTGCAGCAGCCCCATCTGTGCAAACACTGATACAGTTACTCCAATTTAGACCTCCCTTTTCAAGGTATTCTGTTGTTACGCGGTATATTTCCTCTCCCGTTGTTTTGTGAGGCAAACACTTGCAAAATAAAAAATTGTCCCGGATTTCTTCTCCATCAACAAATGTCACAAATGCCAAAAGCTGTGCGTGGCCACTCACGTCAGTTGATTCATCAACTTGCAAAGCGAATTTCCCAAATCGTTTGAGTTTCTCAAAGACCACCTCTTCTATGTCTGCCGACATATCATTTATTCTCCTTCCAATTGTAGAATTTGAAAGTGGTATTTTTTTTATTCTCCTTTGCTGCTTTTGTTTAGAGGGCCAAACATTTTGTTTACCATAGCGATGCATGCAGGCATTACAACGGTCTCGGCAACTGTGTGGGGCTTTTTAGACATAGCAATTATTTCAGCTACCATGTAGCTATCCTCCTGTGCATTTTTAGAAACGTTTGTACTCTTGATCATCACCTGTTCCTGACGGCTGTGCTGGCTTTTCAAACAAATAAAATAGTCCCTGCTTTGATCGGCCTGTGATGGATGAGTGGTGGTCAGGTGTCTTTTCAGCTTGCTGGGCACCATAGCCTGGTTGGACAATTTCATTCCACACAGCAGGCACAGCGGTTCAGGGCACAATGTTTCACTAGTTGAGATAAATCTGAAATTGAGGTAATTCTCGTCATACTGCTGTTTCTTCTTCTTGGTGGTCTCTACCGCCTTCCGTGGATGGCCACACGATGAAAATGAGGATGTCGAGGGCTCAGATTCAGACGTGTCAGATTCTGGAGCTTATCGTTTCAGAAACTTGTCCATTGTTGCAACCGTCTGTAACACAACTCTGAGCTGCAATGTTATGGCGACTCCGATATCAAACCCGCTCAAAGTAACACATTTGTAGACGTCACGACTCACGTTCAAAAGTTGCAGGTTTTTTCAGATAGGCTATATGTGCCGTCGGGCCTGAATTGCAATGAAAACTGTTGTGTCCTTTGCTTTTATTATGAAAGATTCCACTGCCTTAGTATTTGAGTATTAATTTAGACTATTACTTATTATATTGTATTATTTATTTATTTATTAATTTTGCTTATTTTGCATACTGTCAGATGCGTTTCTGCGGCACCCCTGAGGGGGGCGCGTGGCACCCCAGGGTGCCGCGGCACCCCGGTTGAGAAAGACTGCAGTAGGCAACAGTGACGTATTTTTTTTTTTTTAACTTTGTTTTTATTTGGCAACTTCACATAGAATACAATATCCACATATTACAACTGTTTCCTTTTTTTTTTTTTTTAAACATACTCAGCTGTTCCATACATAAAAAAAAAAATAAATAAAATACAGTATATCCCTACACACATCTCCATACACAAAAGTATCAACAGTAGCAGCATGAAGGCAACGTCGGACAAAACAAACAAAAACAAAAACCCGCCAGGGGGTCTGGTGGGAAGTGTAGGACAGAAAATCTAGAAATGACCGAATTATAATGGTTTGAGTCTATTGCTCCATTAATAGGGGCATTGCAGGGCTCCATCTCTTACAAAATATATCCAATTGCAGTCTCAAAGAATAAGTAATTCGCTCCATTTGGTAGATGTCCCTTACTTTCTCCACCCACAAGTTATACGTGGGTGGATCTGGTTTTAGCCAATTTATAGTAATGCATTTTATAGCCGCTGTAAGTAGTATATGCAATAGATATGTTTTGGCTCTGCTCCCCAAACCCTCCGGTATAGCTCCCAGCAGCATCACCACGGGGTCGACTGTGACAGGCTGATCGAAAACTCGTTTCAAAGCTTCAGATATCTCCAGCCAGAATGGTTTTAATTTGGTACAGGTCCAGAATATATGAGAGTGGTTCCCGATGTGTGCCCCACATTCCCTCCAACAAACATTTGAATAATTTTGACACATTTTGGCCACTATTTGAGGTGTCCTAAAGAATCTGGATATTACTTTCCACTTAAATTCCCTCCAGGTGTTGGAGTTGGTTACCAGGTGTGCTTCGCTACAAATATCCACACACGAGTCCGGTGCTACTTCCATGCCCTACTCAGCCTCCCATTTTTCTTTTATATATACTGTATTATTTGGGCTTAGATCCAAGAAGACTTGGTAAAATTCTTTGATTACCTTGTCCTCCCCAAATTCGAATTTTAGCAGCATCTCTTCAATGGGAGTAGGTTTCATGGCTCTCTTCCAATCTTTATGTTTTGTTAGAAAATCTCTCAGCTGCAGATATCTGTAAAAATCTGTTTTTGGGAGCCCGTATTCTGTCTGCAGTTGCTCGAAAGATTTAAGTTCATCTTTCCCAACCAATTGGTGTATACTGGTTAAACCGTAATCCATCCATTTCCTAAACCCTGAATCCAAGCGAGATGGTATGAACTCTTTCATGTATGCTATGTGCGTCAATGATGAGATTTGTTTAGGTAACCCAAAAGTAGTTCTTATCTGTCTCCAAATTTTTAGAGTGGCTCTAGTCCACTCACTCATTTGGACTTCTATCAGTGGAGTATCTAAAAAGGGCATAACATGTAGGGGTGGGGAGCAAAGGCTTTTTTCAATATTTAACCACCTGGTACTCTCAATGTCATGTAGCCAAACTGTTAGTGGTTTCAGCTGTGCCGCCCAAAAGTAGTGCCTGAGGTTTGGGAGTTTAAGCCCCCCCCCTTCCTTAGATAGCTGAGGAGTTTTTAGCCTTACCCTCTGTCTTTTCCCCTGCCATATGAATGTAGAAATAAGTCTGTCCAGTTTATCAAATACCATTTTAGGAATGTCCACTGGAAGCATCTGAAACGGATACAGCAGTCTAGGTAGGACATTCATACGTATACTCTCTATTCGACCCAGGAGAGAAAGGGGGAGTGCTGACCACCAGTAAGTCATCACTAATAGTTTGTATTAATTTCTTATAGTTGGTCTCATATAATTTATCCAGGGATAGAGGAATAAAAATCCCA
This sequence comes from Cololabis saira, assembly GCF_033807715.1. Taxonomy (NCBI): domain Eukaryota; kingdom Metazoa; phylum Chordata; class Actinopteri; order Beloniformes; family Belonidae; genus Cololabis; species Cololabis saira. The sequence goes on along the minus strand of NC_084588.1, from coordinate 35,878,034 downwards.
AGATATTTGATGCCATTATCAGGCCATCTAAATTCACTCTGAGTCTTAACTGTCTGTGGGATTTTGCTACTGATGTCTAACGCCATTTTTTTGTCCACGTTTATTTTCTAGCCCGAAAAATACCCGTAATTAGAAATAACAGATTTTAGATATGGGATTGTCGTTGCCGGTTCTCGCAAATATAGTAACACATCATCGGCATATAAAGAAAGTTTGTGTTGTTCACCATCGATTGTAATGCCCTTTATATTGACGTCATCCCTGATCAATTGTGCAAGCGGCTCAATGCTGATTGCAAACAGTAGTGGCGATAGCGAGCATCCTTGTCTGCAACCCCGTTCTAAAGTAAATCTGTCGGAAAGAAAGCCATTGGCCTTAACCGCCGCCTGCGGACCATTATATAACGTTTGTACCCATTTTATGAAATTGGGGCCAAATTTAAATTTCTCCAGAGTTTGTATCAAGTATTGCCAAGAAACGCGGTCGAATGCTTTCTGGGCATCGAGGGATAGCAACATCTCTTCCTGTTTCCTCACAGACGGGTGGGTCATTATGTTTAGTAGTCTGCGGATGTTGGTTTTGTTAATGTCAACTCACCTGATTTTATTTTTTGTACTACATTAGAAGACTGTTGTTTTCTCAGCCTCAGGGCCAATAATCTACTTGCTCTGTTTCCAGACTCGTAGTATTTTTGGTTAGTCAACCTCAGGTTGCCCTCAATCTTTTCAGAGAGGTGGTTGTTGAGGTCTCTTCTTGCTTGTTTGAGAGTATTTAATACATCCAAATTGGGTGTGCTTTTATGCTGTCTTTCCAAACCTCTTATTTTTCCCTCTAGTTCCTGGCGTTTTGCTTCTCTCTTCTTCTTTCTCGCACTGGCATATGAAATAATACAGCCCCTCATGTACGCTTTAGCACAATCCCATAGTATAAGAGGTGACGTTTCAGGCGATGTGTTTATTTCAAGGTATTTTTTTAACACGAATTCACAAACGTAACAAAATCCTTGTCATTCAGGAGGGAAGCGTTTAGACTCCATTGTTTGGTTGTGAATCTGTGTCCTATATCCCAATCTACTGAAATTGGTGCGTGGTCTGAAAGAGTGATCAGGTATATGGTTGTATCCATTATCCTATGCATTTCAGCCTTAGGGGTGAAGAAATAATCTAATCGAGAATAGGACAGATGTCTATTCGAGAAAAAAGTAAAGTCTTTAGCACCAGGATATTTACTTCTCCAAACGTCTGTTATCCCTGTCTCTGTAGACAAATGTTTTAACATTTTGCTCATTCTAGAGGGAGGGGTTTTGGGTATGGGTTGTTTATCACACAGTTATAATTAGGGCTGCACGATTAATTGTTAAAAAAATCGCGATCTCGATTCATGCTTGAACGCGATCTCATTTCCAAATGACGACGATTTAAAAAAAAAAAAAAAAAAAATGTTGTCATGTTTGTTATATTTTGTTAATGATTGTGGATTACATTTGGAGAAACATCTACCTTTCTCATCACCTGACACATATTGCACATAAATATTGTTACAATTGTTATTGTTAAAATTATTTAAAGACAAGAGAGATGTTTATTGTTTTTATGTTCAATGTCAGCTGTTACAGCAAAAAGCAGCCAGAGGAATAATTTGTTGTCTCAGAACTACAGGATCTGTTACAAGTCCCCTTTCTGAAAGGTTGTTCAACTCAGGGAGGAACAAATATTGTTCAAAATTGTTATTATTGTTTAAATTATTCAAAGGTTTGTGTAAAGAAGACAAGAGATGTTTATTGTTATTATATTTTTGTTCAGCTGTTGCAAAGTTAAAGTTATAAGTGCAATAAATTTTATATTGGAAAAAAATCGTGAGAGAATCGTGATCTCAATGCTAAGCAAAAAAATCGTGATTCTCATTTTGTCCAGAATCGTGCAGCCCTAGTTATAATCACCCCCTTTCAAAAGGACGCCGGAATGTTGCAATGTTACATCAAAAATTGTCTTAATAAATTCAGGGTCGTCTTCATTGGGGGCGTAGACATTCATAAGTGAAATTTGTGTGCCATCAATTGAGCCATTTATTAAAATATACCTTCCCTCTGAATCCTTATGAAGTGAATCTAGTTTAAAGTTGACCAGTCTATGTATAAGAATTGCAACTCCTCTTTTTTTTCCAGATTTATGAGATGAGAAAAACACTTTGTCAGCCCACGATTTTTGTAATTTTTCATGTTCAATATCTGATAAGTGTGTTTCCTGTAAGAGTGCTACCTGACATTTATATTGCTTTAACTGGTTTAGGATTGTCTTCCTTTTCACTGGGTTATGTAAACCCTTGACGTTGTAGCTCAAAACCCTCAACGAACCCATCTATTGGTCATGTTAAGTTGGATATCTAAGGCAATTTTTCCCATATTCAATATTGATATCGTTGGGAGCCTCTGTGGGGAGCGGAATTTATTTTATTGGTTTAGTTGATAGGGACAATGCAGTTTAAACATAGTACAATGACAGCAACTGATGTTCTGCACATAGAGTTTCTAGCTATTGCTAATTTGCAACTCCTGTCCTCAGCAAGAGGGGCACACACGGGAAGGACTGCGTTTGGGTATAATACTAGTATTGGAGGTTTGATGATATAAATGACTGTGGTTGGAGAGAAGAGAAGTACCAAAAGATTATTAGCAAACATAGGGCATGCTAAGATATAGTAATGGATACAGTAGCATAGTTGTAGTAGTGATAGTACAGCTGAGTTGTTGAGGAAGTATCCGCGTATTGAAATGATAGAAATCTTTATAAAAAACAATGAAATAAAGGCATGAAGTTGCTGTTGTCGAAAATATATCAAAATGAACCCCTCGAAACATGGGGGAAAGAACACTCAAAGCCATAATGAAAAGAAAACAAATGCCAGAAACAAAAGGCATCTGGAACCAAGGAGTCACCGGGACCTAGTCCCAGGCCGCAGGACAAAGCTAGCAGCTAAACGAACACAAGTTCGACGGGTTTCAAGAAACCCAAGAGTTAGAACAAAGAGAGCTATGGAAGCTCCCACAGAGCAGGAAGTGGTTGAAAGAATAAAGGTATTAATGAAGCTAAAACGAAGGTTGTGAATGTACTATTCTACATAAACGCACTTAAAGCCAATCTCGTAAGTAAAAAACAACTGGAATAAAAGGGGATATATAAAATGAAGGGAATAGAGGTAGGGCAAGACGGAAATGAAAAATACTAAAGAGGGAGATATATACAATTAGAGAAAAAAAAGCGATACGGAAAGGAATAGATAACTATAGAAGCAAGTCACATAGACAGATGTGCGTAGGCACGCAGACTCACGTACACACGCACACCCTCACAAACCTACGTACAACCATGCATACACACATACGTACACACATTTACCCAGGGATAGGTTGAGCCGAGGGAAAAAGAACCAATAGAAACATCTAAACATATACTAGATTGTCAATTATGGAAAGCAGCAGGAGTGGAGAGAGCGCAAGGAATTCAAAAGAGAAGACATACCATTATTATTACTTTTTTTATTGTTATTATTATTTTTGTATATTTTTTTATTATATTTTAATATTTATTTTATCTAAAAAAAAAAAAAAAAAAAAGGCACATAAGGGGCACATTTAAATCCTCATTAAAGTAAGGTGACAGTACCCTCCTGTGTGCAATAACGGTTGGTACATTCAGGGTCGCATCCAGAGTACTGGTTATATTAGAACAGACGCACCTGCGCCCTCTCGCCTCTAGGTCACACCCCAGCCCATGAGTTCACCACAGAGACGAAACTCGTGTAATAGACCTGCGGGCGGAGTGCGAGCCAACGAGCCCGCGTGCCAACGGGAGCGCGTCTCCCGCCGGCGCGCGCGCGCCCATCAACCCACACCCGCGCGCACAAACACACACGTAGGTGAAAAGAAGAAATATAAATCACGGATAAAACGAAATTATGATGGAGACTATGATAAAGACTAGGCGCAGTGGCTAAGAAGTCCCCTTCCCTCCCATTCATACGGACGCTAACAAACAAACAGGCACTGAAAAGTAGTAAGTAAATCCACATTATGCAGACGCAAGCCTGCGCTCATAGACACGCACATCACTCACGCGTGTACAAAAACACACACATCCACACAGACATCTCCACGCAAACACGCACACGCACAACGCCCTCCCCTCCCCGAGAGAGAGAGAGAAAAAAAATACGAGATCTATACAGTGAAAGATGGGATAACTAACATAAACACAAATAGGGCCTCGTACGTCCCGAAGTGAATCATATCGTACGGATATAACACATTACATTAGAGCAGGCAGAATATAAAAATATAAAAATAGGTAGACAAGTAAAAAATAAAATGTCTCAGTCTATTAGCAACTTGAGAGGCGAAGACGTGATTATTCCAGCCGCACCAAAGCAGCATCTCAGCATATGTAAACTGTCATTTTACCTCTTTTATAAGGATACACACAGTCAGGTGGCAGGTGAAGGCTCAACCGGCACGGCCGGTCGAGTTATGGACTTGGCAAAAACCAAAGCAGCATCCGCATCCCGAAATTCCTTCTCGACATTGTTGTAAGTGACGACAAAAGTAGATGGAAACTTAATCCCATAGCGAACATCTCGGCGGTTCTTCAGCAGCAGGCGGGCGGGTGTAAAGGCACTCCTAGCCTTAGCAATGCTTTCTGGATAATCTGGAAACACTGCCACGTTCCTGCCCTGGTATTGAAGCCTCCTCCCGTCTCTCGCCGCCCGCAGTATCTCGTCTGCGTCCCCCTCGTTGTGCAGTTTGGCGATAATTATCCTCGGTCTGTCCCCCGGCTTCCACTTCGTCAGGCTGCGGTGCGATCTGTCGACACGAATGTCCCTGTCCAGTTGGAAAAGCTCCTTCAAAAGTGCCGAGACCGCCACGGGTGAACTCGAACCTGCAGCCTCGTCCACCCCCGAAATCCTTACGTTCCCCCTCCTAATCCTCGACTCCAAATTCAAGTTCTGCTTGTTTAAAGTCTCTATTTGTCCCCCGAGTATTTTCACCGTGTCTCGGAGGGTAAGGACTTCATTTGACCACATTGACAGGCCGCCTTCGACATCCACGAGTGTAGACTTCACCGCGTCAATTTCTGAGCAAAATCCAGTATAACTGCTTGTAATTTCAGACCTAATTGCCTGCATTTCGCTCCCCAACTTCTCAAAATCAGCCGCCAGGGCATTCTTCAATTCTTCCCGCAATACCGTGTTGATATCTTTCCGAAGGGACGCAATTATGTCCGCCTTTAGCTCCGTAGTGTCCATGGTCAAACTTTTCAATGGGCCGGTCGCGTCCGGAGGGCCGTCCGCGTCAGCACTCGAGCTCGGGGTGGAATATACAGTAATAGGCCTCGGGCTCGCCGGCTTGTATTTATACTTCCTCAAGTCGTAGGACGCCATCCATGTTACTTATTTCCTCTCCAACTGCACATTAATCCCTTAACTAACCTTTCGGCAAGTTTTTGCTTATTTAAACCTTCCAGAAAATAATAATTAATTACACTCCGTGGGAGCTCCACATAACACGTCTTACTCCATGCGTTGCTCAAGAGCGCCCCCCCCAGTGACGTATTTTTTAACAATAGTGGGTCCATCAAAACGACGTAACGGTGACAGTCGGCTCAAGGAGGATGTAGGTGAGTTCTTTTGACCTCCTTTTTCTTGTACATGCTTATTGACACTTTTACACACAAGGCATTTCAGGCGAATGTCTCACAAAAGAGTGACACAACCACAAGGCTTTTTTAAAACAATACAGTCATGCACACAAGCTGTTCACCTGAGGTTCACCTAATGAATCATGAATGTCTTGTATAATCTAAAAAAAATCTTTCAGTCCCTGTGACTGCATGCGCGTTTTTGCTGATGGCCGAACCGCCTAAATGTCCCACAAATCAATGTGGGACAGAAAGCTCAGTCTTCATGTCTGATGGTTTGTTGGCCCTCTAAACCAGAAATTCAGTCATCAAACTATCTTAATTCTTTCACTCTTTTCGTCTCTTTGTGCTATGTTTCAGCTGCTAATATTTTGCAATCCATTGGAAAGTTTGTCTCCCAATGAAACCAGTTGTGATGAGACCACAAGAACGCATAGTTGTGTTTTTCCCCTACTGGAGATACAGGTCACTTCCTGCCTACCCAAATGTCACTTTATTTCACCAATGAGTCATACAAACACTACCACGAACACACGGACTCGCGCACTTGTCTTGTTCTGGGCTACAATCAGCATATCAGTGGTCCAAGTCCCTCAGCAACAGGAGTGCAACTCAATAACTGACCACAACATGCTCATATACATATTCACACATAATTCATGACCTCGCTCCTGCTGGTTAGATTGTGGAGATGTGGTCAGTGTTCGTGGCTTTCAGCACAGTCGAGGTCTTTTCTGCTTCATCTGTGTTTGCAGGTTTGTTTGTATGGGACCGTGTGGGACCCTAGCATCACGACACGCGGAAACCAAGCCAATAGATTGCCAGTAATGGTTGGATTGTTTTCTGCCTGCTCATGCAACAAATCCATTTACAGCCAGTCAGCAAACCTGAGACATCTGTCGAAAAAGAATTCTGCCACTAGAGCCACTGGGGCCAAAATGCAATTCTTTGTGAAAAACTAAACCTTTAGCTATACATTTTTTCAAGCTGAAGGAGTAAACACCCGGGGCTTAAAAACACATTAGACCCTTCTGTGTCTGAACAAGTTTGGTTGTACCTTTAGCCCTTAAACTTTTCCACCATGAACCTGCAACATTGTTGTGTGGGAGCTCACAGTGGACTTTCCACAATCGTTTGTTGTCCCGCTGTGCTTCTGTGATTTGTTTTGAATGACAAGAAAGGTCACAAGCTGTGTGTAAGTTAAATAACTCATATTAACACAATTTCCTTCATAATCAACTTCCCAAATGACATCAGTAACACAACAGTATGTGACTGAGCTGCTGCACTGTAGATTACCTACTGTAATGTATGTGTGGATACATGCTCAGACAAACCAGTCTAATCCATTAGATATCTGTTGTGTTCAACTTTCTCCACTGCCATCTGCACACTTGATTGTCACAGCGCTTTACTTGTTTAACTGCATTTCACTTCACTGTGAGACTTCTTGAGAGTCTCACGGTGAAAGTGACTGTATGATGCGACAGTGGCCTTGTAAACAACATAACCAAATTAAACATTTTACTGTCTCCCACATGTGAACAAAAATACCTGCAACCTGCTCCATCATGTGGTAAAGTATGTACACCCTCTATCAATTATAAGGTTTCAACATTAAAGAGGGTTCAAAGGCTAAATAATCATCTTGTCCTTTCTGCAGCCTTAACCTTCCACAACACATGGCATATAACACTCTTCCACTATTTATTAAACAAAAACGTAGCCACTGGGACATAATTAAAGGTCGCCCGCAGAGAATTTGCCTAAATATTGTTGGTTTGCTGCAGTGAGTGAATGTCAGATCCTATTTAATTCAATGAAGATACAGTGGGGCAAAAAAGTATTTAGTCAGACACCAAATTTGCAAGTTCTCCCACTTAAAAAGATGAGAGAGGCCTGTAATTTTCATCATAGGTAACTTCAACTATGAGAGACAGATTGGGGGGAAAGAATCCAGGCAATCACATTGTAGTATTTTTTACTGAATTAATTGGTAAATTCCTCAGTAAAATAAGTATTTGGTCACCTACAAACAAGCAAGATTTCACAGACCTGTAACTTCTTCTTTAAAAGGCTCCTCTGTCCTCTACTCGTTACCTGTATTAATGGCATCTGTTTTAACTTATCAGTATAAAAGACACCTGTCCACAGCCTCAAACAGTCACACTCCAAACTCCACTATGGCCAAGACCAAAGAGCTGTCAAAGGACGTGAGAAACAAAATTCTAGACCTGCACCAGGCTGGGAAGACTGAATCTGCAATAGGTAAGCAGCTTGGTGTGAAAAAATAAACTGTGGGAGCAATTATTAGACAATTGAAGACATACAAGACCCCTGATAATCTCCCTGGATCTGGGGCTCCACGCAAGATCTCACCCCGTGGGGTAAAAATGATCACAAGAACGGTGATTAAAAATCCCAGAACCACACGGGGGACTTAGTGAATGACCTGCAGAGCTGGGACCAAAGTAACAAAGGAACCATCAGTAAGACACTACGCCGGCAAGGACTCACATCCTGCAGGGCCAGACGTTCCCCCTGCTTAAGCCAGTACATGTCCAGGCCCGTCTGAAGTTTGCTAGAGAGCATTTGGATGATGCAGAAGAGGATTGGGAGAATGTTACATGGTCAGATGAAACCAAAATAGAACTATTTGGTAGAAACACCATGGTGGAAACATCATGCTTTGAGGATGTTTTTCTGCAAAGGGACCAGGACGACTGATCCATGTACCATGGGGAATACTTACAGAAAACATTTGACCTCTGTCATTGCCAACAAAGTGTATATAACAAAGTATTGAGATTAACTTTTGTTATTGACCAAATACTTATTTTCCACTATAATTTACAAATACATTCTTTAAAAATCACACAATGTGATTTTCTGGATTTTTTTTTTTTTCATTCTCTTTCATAGTTGAGATATACCTGTGATGAAAATTACAGGCCTCTCTTATCTTTTTAAGTGGGAGAACTTGCACAACTGGTGTCCGACTAAATACTTTCTTGCCCCACTGTATATTATGGCTCTGATTATGAATCAGAATCTGCTTCCTTATATTTCATAAAAATCAGTTCGTGTGAGTTTTGGTGTTCCAGGTTTTTGCAGTACATCGACTGGTCTTGCTTAAGGTTTGATACCCCGTCGTTGCAGTGGTGGGCCTCCTCTTGTTGTAGGACAGTCTTCATGTCTGAGCAGCCGTTTCTTTTTTTTTTTTTCTTTGCAGGACATCCGATTTGAAGTCTAAAGCCATTTCAGCTATGCTGCATTTGACTTACAATGTCTCATCCCTGAGAGTGGATTTTGATTGCTGCGCAGCCTCAGTTGAATTCAATTTCTTTCCTGTTGTCAGTCTGAAGGAGCTGACTGGATCATCACATCCTGGTTCATATTGAGTGTCAAAACAAGATAAGCCTGAGAACAGTGAGATATCAAATGTTTATTTTCTTTCAGAGGTCAGCTGTGCCTTGCTACAATGGTAGCAATAGTGTTTGATGCAGGCCAAACACAATTTAGCAGCAAGAAAATGCTTTTTCTTTCTTTTCTTTTATAATCTTAAAAAAACCCACTCATTTGTATTAGACCTGGTTGAATTGATCTATAACGGCCTACTCTGTAATGCCGTATTGAGGAACCATGAGTCTTCTACTTCACACCAGTGGCTCTGCTTCTGCCTGACTTGGTCAAGTGTGGCATTGAGTAGACACTCGGAAATGTCATTTTGCTTTGCTGGTTCTTCTATTGCCCAGTAGATCAGTTTTATACAGAATACATTTCACATGGCATGAAAGTACATTTCATTGTTTTTCCTTTTGTAAATTAGTGAACACATTGGTATTAAAATGTTGAACTAATTTCTTTATGTGGCAGGGTGGAGGAGCTGCAGCCACTCAGGTTGATTGGGGCACAGGTGGCCCCAATCAACCTCTCCACCCTGCCTGGCTTGATAAGTCATGGCTGCACAGCAGAAAGGGGCTGCTGCTGCTGGGAGAAGGTTCTGCACGTGTGTCTTGGGTGTGTCTGGAGAAAATAAATGGAGTTCCTGCACTGAAACCTGTGTCCTCTGTCCTGTCGGTCGGCCCCGTAGCACTCGCCGTGCTACACTGGCACCCAACGTGGGGCCCGACAGGATGGAGGCACTGGCACAGAAACTGGCAGACCTGGCGGCCCTGGTCCGGAGCCAGGCGGAGCGGCAGACTGCAGCGCTGGAGACGCTGGCAGCCGGCAGGGTGGGGTCGCCCGCCTACTCTGCTCGCAGAGGACCGCCCCTTCACCTTCAGCTACCCGGACGTGCGGCGAGGGGTGCTGGACTGTCCAGGGCGGTCCTCGGAGGACGACTCCTTTTCCTTCACGTGCCCGTACGTGAGGCGAGCGGCGCGGGACCGTCTAGGGAGGCCCTCGGCGGTCCTGGAGGCGCCGGTCCTGGAGGAGGCTGTCCTGGAGGAGGCTGTCCTGGAGGAGGCTGTCCTGGAGGAGGCTGTCCTGGAGGAGGCGGCTGTCCTGGAGGAGGCGACGGTCCTGGAGGAGGCGGCGGTCCTGGAGGAGGCGACGGTCCTGGAGGAGGCAGCGGTCCTGGAGGAGGCGGCGGTCCTGGAGGCGCCGATCCTGGAGGCGCCGATCCTGGAGGCGCCGATCCTGGAGGCGCCGATCCTGGAGGCGGAGGCGTCGGTCGCCGGGGCGGTCCTGGACGTGCAAGCTCCAGAGGCGGACCAGCGGCTGGAGCAGTGCTGCGTCGGGGAGGGGGTGGTCCTGGACGCGCCGCGGATGCCGTCTGGCCCGAGGCCACCCTGGGCCCAGTCCCGAGAGCGGCGTTCTCAGCGGTCGGCCCGTCGCCGAGGACGACCTCCCGACCGGTCTCTGTGGTCGGCCCGTCGCCGAGGGCGACCTCCCGACCGGCCTCGTCAGCCGCCCAAACCGGGAAGGCCCGGAGGCGCAGTCTGCGGCTCCTGGCTTCCTCTCCCGCTCCGAGGGGGGCGGGGGGGAGTTGGCTCGGCCGGATGGTCCCCGGCCTGAGGTTGGCGATGGGGGTGTGTGGCAGGGTGGAGGAGCTGCAGCCACTCAGGTTGATTGGGGCACAGGTGGCCCCAATCAACCTCTCCACCCTGCCTGGCTTGATAAGTCATGGCTGCACAGCAGAAAGGGGCTGCTGCTGCTGGGAGAAGGTTCTGCACGTGTGTCTTGGGTGTGTCTGGAGAAAATAAACGGAGTTCCTGCACTGAAACCTGTGTCCTCTGTCCTGTCGGTCGGCCCCGTAGCACTCGCCGTGCTACACTTTAGATCTTATTCTTTTAGTTTTTATTAAAATTTGGTGCATTTCAAAAATGTATTAAGCATTAGGAGTACTAATATCCTTTCAGCCTTTTACCATTAAAACATGATGATGACGAATGTCAAAACACTAAAGGTAGAACAACTTCAGTTTTATTTTTCTTTAAAAATTGTTTTCTGGCTGTAGTTTTGAAAGTGCTTGGACCGGGAACAGGTAGAGAGACCTGTCGCAATAAAGAGGAACAGGCCAGGATTTGAACATGCACCATCCACATCAGGGCAATTGCCTTCGCATATTGTGCGCCCGCTCGTCCAACTGAGCTATCCATGGCCCATAACTTCACTTAAGTTAATTTTTTTATTTTCTTTTGCCCTATCACCTCGCCCCATGTCAAACATCAGCTTTGGACAATGTCCAGCCAAAGTCCCATTTCTCAAATGACTATTCAAGAAACAGAACAGAAACTTGTGGACTGGCTTGTGGTGAACTCTGTGTAGCCACCAAGCTACAGACTTACCAGAATATCTACTTGGGACCTAGTATGGTGCAGTCCCGCTGGTTCTGACTTCCCTGCTCTCACATATAATGTTGCAAATGTAAAGACACCCGTGAATGTGTAAAACTGATTTACTCAGGCTTCCACTGCCAGCTTTTAAATCCAAGTACCCAAGTTTTCATTTGTTCGAAAGCATGAAGCATGAGCTGTAAAGCTGTGTCTCTACAACAGCTTTACAGCTCGTGAAACCACAGGAAAAATTTGACACTTTTCAGGGCTCCAGACTGCGACCAAATGCTCGCATTTTGCGACCAAAATTTGAGTATGTGCGACTGAATTTCATGTCCACTCGCACACGTGCGACCAGTGAATTTGCCAGTCTTTTTTTTTTTTTTTTACACGTTAAACCTGGAAGGGGTGCGTCAATGAACCCGCATACTTGCAGGCCAATGAGTGTGAAAGGGAATGAGTCGGGGGATCTATTGATTTATTTATTTTTTTTGTTTAATTTCACCAGCTCAAAGCAGGTATTACGCCCGGACTACATTTAATGCGACACAACACGCTGCCGCCGCGCCGCGCACATAAAGTTAGAAGAAAGAGATGGCGGGTATGTTTGGTTTTAGTAACATCATGCTCAGGCAATGAGTCTGCAATGGCCCAGACGGGAGACACATGTAGCTCAGTGCTTAACTCTTATTTTTAATCCACTCTATATTCTTCTGGTTGTTCTCCGATATGTTCCCCTAAAGCCTGAATTATGGTTCCGCCTTAAATCGACGCCGAGCCTACGCCGTAGCCTACGGCGTAGGCTCTGCGTTGTTGTAACGCGGAACCATAAATCAGTCTTCACCCGGTACATACATAGGTTCCTCTAAACATCTGTCCCTGCTACAGTTTTAACTAAAAGAAAATGTGAATTTTAACACGTGGGAAAAACACCTAACCTTTTAAGTGATGTGTGTTATCAGGAGTAATGGCATTTTTAGGTTAGAAATAAGAATATTTCTTGGTAAGATCCTTAGTTATTTGAGTGAAGGCAGTGAATTTGGTCAACTGGTGTAAGTTCAGGGTTTTAGTAAAGACACATGTAGGGAAATGTTATTGGCCAATACCCCCAATATTTGTACATTTGTTAAGTACTGTGTTTAACAGTTAAATTCATGGCTGAAAGGTTACTAAGCACTTTGTTACCAAGCACTTTTTTATCATGTGAATGTACGTTTTTTTTATATATAATGACAGCAATGGGGCTGTCAGTTTACTTTATGTTGCGGCATCTTTAAAAGTGCACAATAAAATGTAACACTGCATTTGAAACAGCACATTGTGGTAATTCATTAATCTATTATTAAATATGTATTACTAATACACTGAAATGTAGTAGAAATGTAAAAATTTGGTTAACGTGTCGATAAACGATGTGCGCTCCTAAAATTTCTGATTGTGCCCCTAAAAATTTTCAGTTAGGGGCTACTGTGCTCCTAGTGAAAAAAGTTAGTCTGGAGCCCTGCTTTTAATTTACAGATTTTCTTTTTTCTTTTTTTGTCTTTTAGCTCTGTAACTCTAAATCCATCATGACACAGATGACCATCTAGATCATCCACATTAATGGAGTCGTTAAATGTGTATTACTAGCAAACTAAAGGCTCGTTACAGGGCAGTTGTGGTTCTATTAGATATCTTTTGCTCTAAAACTGCAGTTTCTCTCTAACTTTTCACTCAGAAATCCTATAACTTTCCCATTTCCAAACTCCATCCTTCTCTCTGTCCATTTCTGTCATCCATTTGTGTCTGACATGTCAGTCAGTCAAAGTCTTAGAAAATCAAACTGAGTGTGTCTTCAATCACAGGAATGTGAGTTTGATACATATGTGTGTGTTGTGCTCTGTGACTGTGTGCGTGTGTGCGTGCTCTATCTGGTGGAGTCAGGCCTCTGTTAATCTGACATGCTTGGTTGACGTTCTTTGCTTGAAACTTTGCATGACTCCACTACAATCTCTCTTTAAGCTGAAAGACAGCAAACCTGTGTGTGTGTGTGTGTGTGTGTGTGTGTGTGTGTGTGTGTGTGTGTGTGTGTGTGTGTGTGTGTGTGTGTGTGTGTGTGTGTGCGTGTGCGTGTGTGAAAGAGCAAGTAAAAGAGTGAAAGTAAGGAGAGTATGTAAGACATACTGAAAGACAAGGGTGGATACCAGAAGGAAGGGAAGGGCAACAATTACAAACAGAAAGAGATGAATGTGATGAAGATTGATTCTATGAATATTTGGCAAATGTAATGATTGATTAGTTGTTTCTACGCTATGATTCATGACGCACACAGTGACACCACGTCCCAAGGTAGAGAGGGTAATGAATTAGAGGTCTTTTTTGCCTCAGGAGTAAACATTTTAAAAAGACTAAAGATACATGCAGAGGGATGTCTTATGTTTTTTTTTTAAGATTTTGTGGCTCTAGTGGCATTTATTCAAGGCGTAGAGAGAGAGAGAATGGGAACGACATGCAGCAAAGGGCAGCAGGCCGGGACTTGAACCTGTGACCAGCAGGATGACTGTAGACTCAGTACATGGGCTGCTTGCTTTAACCACTGTGCCACCCAGCGGCCCGGGATGTCTTATGTCTTATGCAGAGATTTTTCATTATTATGCATTTTTGTTGCAGTATATGAAATATAATGTAAATTTAAACAATTACATTTTAATTCATTCATCACTGTTTTATCTTGTTCCCAGTTTTTTTTACATTATTTTGATTATCATTCATATCATCCATCCATCCTGACTTGGAGACATTTAAAACATAGATTTTTTGTTAAAAACTCCAGTTTAATGTCAAACTAAATTTACATGTATACAATTTGTACCAACAACTAAATGATTTATAAATGTGTGACTCTGGCTGCAAGTCATTTATCCACGACTGCCAGCATTACTTTCTTAAAACATGTTTGTTTATTTGCTCCTTGACTGCCAAAGACTGTAAATGTATCATACACAACATATCCTGCACCCGTAGTTGATTGGCATAGCGGAGCTTTCACACCACAACTGGATTGCCACTCTCAGTCTCAGTCAGTTACAGGGACGATGAGACAATAACAGTGGGTACGTGACATTATTGATAAGCGTTGCCTAAACGATTAACAGCAATCTGATTTGCATTGAATTTCTTTGGCATTTTAGGTGAGTTAATTTTCCCCACTTTGCAATGGAGTAGGAGAGATCTCGAGCAGTATTTTAATGATAAAGTTAACATTACTTGAGCCTCCGTATCACTTTTATTGAAAATGAAGCGCCCTTTATCTGCTCAAATTTTCATTTGACTGTCCATACAGTCCTAAATTCAATTTAATACAATATACGCTGAATAGATTTAACTTACTAGACTAAATTACTTGTGTCTCTTAATAAATTAACAAGGCTAGGACCCATGTGCTTAAGGCATTAGGAAGTGTATTAATTTTTGTGTTAAGACTCTTCTAGCTGGGTATCTAAGTGTCATTATAAGTGAATTTATTAACATAAACCTACAAAAACTAATGGCAACTGATAAGAACCTGCCTAACTGGTGAATGAGAGATCAGTATGAATATTTCAAAAAGACATACCCTTTCTTGTATTAATGTAGCTTCTTTTTTTTTAAGAATTTGATTTTGGAGTGATGTACACAAAGGCAAAACTGAAAACATTGTCTCAAATATGGTTTTTCCATTAAAAAAGCTACTTTAATCTAAAAAATAAGTTATTCCCATTTCTAAACTGTAGCCAAATCTTCTTATGTCTTATTTTACGCAAAAATACCGTTGTCAATGGGGCAAGAAAAACATTTCTTGTCGAGAATTCTTAAAACTAGCAAAATAATTTTCTTGAAACTTGAGAAGAGTTTTGGCAGTGTGCTGTGGTCCATATTTCTCCTCTTTTAGTGTTGCTGCTCTGTGTGCACTTTCTTTCCACCCATACTGTTTGAAAAGAAGTCCACAAAGTAGTAGTCCACAAAGCCAATAAGATAACAATAATAAATATTGCTTTGCTAAGGAAAACCACAGGTTGCATCTAAACCTTTCTTCAACACAATACCCCGTCCTGAGTTAGCACTTAGCAACTGTGAAAAGGAACACCCCCCCCCTTTAACAGGAAGGAACCTCTGGCAGAACCAAACGCAGGAAGGGCGGCCATTTGTCCAACCAGTTGGGTGTTGAAAGGACAGAAAAGATGAAAGAACAAGAAGAACAACAAATCAGGAACACCTGCTGGGAAGAGGGAACACAGGTGATAACAACAACAATGATGTCATTAATAGAGTTGACGTAGAAGAGAACAGAGTGAGGACAGGTGCATCATGGAGGTCCCCCAGCAGTCTAGGTTTATAGCAGTTCAACTGAGGCACCTGAGCTGTGCCTAGCTATAAACCTTACCAAAAAAGAAAGTTTCAAGATTAATCTTAAAGATAGAGAGAGTGTCTGCTTCCAGAACACAAACTAGCAGCTGGTTGCAGAGGACAGGAGCCTGCTCTGCTTGAAATATATGGAACTACGAGCTCTGATGGAGCTTGGTCATTGAGAGCTTTATACGTGAGAAGAATGGTAAATTCTATTATGGATTTTATAGGTAGCCAGTGTAGGGAAGCTGAAACTGGGGGAAAATGATCACTCTTGCTAGTTGTCGCCAGAACCAGGGCCGGAGCATTTTGGATGAGCTGAAGTTATTTTAGAGATTTTTACCACAAACTTAAAGCAACAAATGCATGTTTTTCTGCATCATTCTGAGACAGATTGTTTCTAATTCTTGCAATATTACAAAGGTGGAAAAAGGTGGTCATAGAAACCTGCCTAATATGTGAATCAAAGAACAGATTCCGGTCAAAAATAACTCCCAGGTTCCTACCTGTAGTAATAGAGGCCAAGGTAATGCCATCTAGAGTAAATTCACAGCCAGACAGGGAAGTCTAAAGAATGTTCTTGAAGTCACATATTGATAAAAGACCTAATGCTGCATTTCAGATATTATCTCTATTAGTCTGATCAATGTTTGTTAGGAAATGATCTCATATTCTCCATGATGAACATCTCCACGTGTTTTTATCTTTCGCTGTGTCCTTCGTCCTCTTTAACATATCTGGATTCGCAATCTTATTTCAGTCACTGGTTGAGCAATAGAAAGCTTAATAAGCTACTCTTACTTTGCGATAGAAGATGTTAAACGGGCACAGAAGTATTACTTCTCCTAAATGAAGTATGTGCTACCTGTAGTTTGCTATGCGACTAAGTCCCCCCCCAACCCGGGCTGTAGTGATTCATTTATAATGCCCTAAGAAATAGTGTAGGTGAAGGGATGAGTGGGGAAAGGATGAATTACCAATCTGCATTTTTCAGTATTCAAAGAAGTATGAGCAAGAATGTTTCAAAGAAACATCTTTCCATGAATTAAATATCAAAATAATGGTTCTGTGACCTCCATATAATCTTGTATTTAGGAAAACACAATGAAGTCATAAAGTGACGTGTGGCATGAGGGGGATAGATGCTTAGTCACCAATCTTCAATTCCTCCATTAACAATTAACACATTCAATTAGATTAAATTCATATTTTATTTATGTAGCATCTGTTACAATACAAATTGTCTTGAGGTGCTTTCCAGAGACCCAGAACATGACCCCTGAACAATTATTACATAAAACAATGGCAGGTAAATACTCCCTTTTAAGAGAGCAGAAACCTTGAGCGGGACCTGGCTCATAAGGGGAGACCCTCCCGTCGAAGGCCAGCCAGGTTGAGCAGGAACATCAGAAAGAGAGAATGAAGAACAGATAGAGGAGAAGCACAGATGTATGGTCAACGGCACATAAGACAAAATATATTAGAAGTCATTATCCATTAGTTGGAGAACTAATAGTTCTGTGTACTATAGAAATGACTGATTGAGACAGCAGGTCAGAGGGTGGGACTACAGGTCAGCATACAGCTCTGGAAGCTCTGGCCTGCAAACATGTACAGATGAGAACAAGAGGGGGCAGACCAGCACATCAAACTACAAGAACAATGGAGAACATTTATGCTTATGAAATACTTCTAATTAATAGCTTTCCTTTCGTCGCGCTGACAAAAGAAAAGGAGAGGAGAGCAAAAGGGGTGAAGGGCTCCAGTCAGTGGATCATGTTGGTGTCCCCCTGCAGCGTAGGTCTATAGCAGCATATCTACGATGAATGTTTAAGACGAGCTGCTCTAGTCTTGTGCTGTAGCTGTAGCTATGATTTTGGCTGTGGCTTTGCTAAACAGTTTGTTTTTAAAGGTGGAGATAGTGTCAGCATCCTTAACCCAAATTGGAATTTGGTTCCATAGTAATGGTTCCTGATGTAGGAACCATTATCCTGACGGTAGAAGGCCCGTGCTCCAAATCTACAATTGGAAACTCTAGGAACTACGAGTAAACCTGCGCTCTGAGAACGGAGAGCTCTATTAGGAACATAAGGTACTATTAGGTCTTGCAAATAACACGGCGCTACACAATTTAGGACTTTATACACAGGTAATAGAATTTTGAATTGGATTCTAAATTTTACGAAAAGCCAATCAAGGGAGGCTAACACCGGAGAGACGAGATCTCTCTTGCTTATTCCTGTCAGCACTCATGCTGCTGCATTTTGGACCAGCTGGTGGGTATTCGGAGAATTACTTGAATGAACAAAAATGCAGTCGAAAAATAATCCATGCATTAATTTAGCAGTAGTTCTGATTTAAACGAGAACTAAACCTGATTTAATGTTTTAAGGGCCCTTTTTAAGTTAAGCAACTTTGGCCTTCTGAATCAAATCCATATGGTAATCCTACGGAAACCTGAAAATTTAGAGGACATCATTTAACACATTGTCCTCTGATAGTTGAAAAAACACAAAGGAACGTGATGAGGAGGATTAAAACAATCAAAATTAATTGGGGGGGGTAATAGTTAGAATAGATTGTGGAAGACAAACTTTTACACCTACGACATGAATGACATTTTTTGAGATCAGCATGTTGGTGTGGTAATTATGGAACCTCATCGCACTCCTGCTGCGACAGAGTCAGCATGCCTCCAGATAATTGCCTTCCGATGGTCCAAAATGTCCAAATTATTACCAAACATAAACAACATTGTCTTTGGTTAGATTCAGATTTTTTTGATAGCTGAAAAAGTGTAAATTAAGCAAAATAGTTAAACACTGGATTGAGCAATTCTAACTTCTTTTCACTGCAATTCTTCCTTGAGAGCCATCAGTATTACTCTCTCAGACCTTGATTCTAAATGTAAACATCCATTATTTTTCATTTTGTTAGAGCTATTTTAGCTGCTGTTAGAATTAAGGAAGTTGATTTCCTGTCCCTGAGCTTTATGCATGGCAAACAAACTCAAACAATAACTAATGAACTAAAAAAAACGCTTGGTGAATTCATTTATTCTTGTTTTATTATAAACAATGTCTCCCCTTTCTCCTCATTCCAAAATGTTTGATCTATGTCTGCGGGGAAAGCGGGTCTCTGGAGGACAAAACAAAAGTCCCAATAATTTGAGTATTTATGAAATAAGGACCTGTATATGGTAAGGTTTATCCAATCCCCTTGAATGATAAAATCACTCAAATGTTTCTTGCTCAGGCTTTTGATCAGATGAAAAGTATCTGCGACTGTTTCTCTGTTGGCTTTCAGTGGAGAGAATGTCTGTCAGGCTTGTGTTTCCCAGTGACATCGGTGGAAAAATAATAATTAAATACCTTCACTGAGCAATACCCTTGACAGAAGGGACAGACAGAGCAAGATAAGATGAAACTTTAACAAAATGTGTGCAGAAATTGGGTCACAAGAGCACTAAGAGGAGGGAGATCGATAAATGTCAGTCCCCCTGTAATCACACATTACAAAATGATTTTTTTTTAATGGTTCTATATTGCACTCTTTAGAAACAGAAAGTAGCATAGAGTATTTTTGGATATGATCATTTTTGTGCTAAATTTGAAGTTTAAAGATAACTGTGCCCTGGTAAGCAAACTGGCTTGTTAATATAAGATTAAGTATAGCCCCTTTCACACAGAGATTCCGCAATATTGGTGTAAAGAAGTCCTGCCAATACGCCGCCTTTGTTGGTTCACACAGAACCATACAACGCCGGCATAACGCCGCTCCCGTCTGTAAATTCACACAGCATGCCGGCGTTCCGCAATCAGAGGCGTGACGACAGCGTCAGTCCGACCGTCATGTCAGCGGCATGCCGGCTGTGTCATTCACACAGACCCCGTTTCGTCTCTGTGACGGCTCTGTGACTACCTCCGCTGCCGGCTTATTGGTGGGGCCACTTGGCCCCCCCATTCCGCCTCCGTGACTTTCACACAGAACAGCGAGGCGGCTTAAAGGCGCAACGTTCCCGCCTCGAACTGGCTGTGTGAAAGGGGCTTATGATTGACTATAAGAAGCTGATGATTGACGAGGTCAGGGGTGAAAGGGCCTCTTCTTTACACGTGATCCAGTTTTTACTTATCTTTTAAATAGTACTCTTGTAGTGCCATG
Organism: Cololabis saira; assembly: GCF_033807715.1. Lineage (NCBI taxonomy): Eukaryota > Metazoa > Chordata > Actinopteri > Beloniformes > Belonidae > Cololabis > Cololabis saira. The sequence continues at coordinate 35,858,038 of NC_084588.1, read as the reverse complement.
AAGAAATTCAGAAATTATTCATACAACAGTCCTTCATAGTGATATGAGATTAGCAAATATACTTCTTTCTAAACAACCGTCATTTCTTGGCCACCACATAGTGCTGTTTTGTTGAACCTCTTGCAGCCTTAGAATGAATGTGTTTTGGTATTGGTTTCTGACCCCCAAGGCAATCAGCAAATGCTGTAAAATTGTCATTCTCAAACATTTACTTATCACCAAGAGGCAAAAGCCTCATACGGTAGCTGGGTGCTGGTGGAGGGAAGTCAAAAGGTCCAAAAACATTTTCAGCATAATGTTGCTTAAGGCAAAGTGAGAAAGCTGTTATCTCCAAGTGTTCGAGGTGGTATAATCACTTCAAACAAAAATATTCTTTCAACACATTGTTATAGAAATGTACATTCAAAACAAGACTCTAAAGAAAACATTAAAAGGAAACCAAAAATGGACAGAACGATTAGTCAGCTATAGTCAGCTATTTCAGGCTGCTATCTTTATTCTCTAAGAGAAGCGTACAGGAGTGTGTCACGACTGCCCAACTCTCTCTGAGCAGCAGCTAATCTTTCTCCTTCCCCAATATTATTATTAACTTATCATTTATATCATTTTCATTAATATACGTAATACAAACAATTAATTACGTTATTTTAGAACGGTAAAAAGGGGAGAGGTTAAAATGGACGCTCATAGATTTCCAAAGCTTTCAAATATATTACTGAGCCATTTATTTATATTTTAATTGAGTCAACACAGTTCTGGTTTTATGCATCGCAACAGTTTGTTTTCATTTAATTCACATTAGAAGGATTAGAAGAGTCTTGCTTTGCATGTCACCACAGTTTATGTGTAAAATTATTCTAGCTCATTTGGATATTTTGGTCAAAGTATGAAAAAGTTTATTAGTTGAGCTGCATGTCGGTTCATTTGAGGTTAAATCAACATGCCACGGTCCCCTAGTTCAACTCACTGGGAACTGAACTGGCAACCTTCAGGGTCACTTAGTCTGAATCTCTTCCTGGCCGCTCTAAGCAATCTGGATAACGAGCCCGTTGAGAATAGATGAGTGTGTAGATTAACATGAATTAACATAAATTAGGAAGGCAATTAATATTCTGTTCAGTCTGTTCAGAAGTCATCTGACACTTGGTAAGACAAGGAGAAAGAAATATAAGAAGTTACAAGAGAGACACAAGAAAGCAGGCAATAAGGAGCGATTTAAAAAGAAAACAAGATCAGACAAAATTATGTCATTTGTTTATTTTGTCACCAAAGTCAATGATTTAAGAAGAACAAATACTGGAATGTAATATTAAGTATTTGATGTAATATTAATTCATGTGACGGGACTGATGATGACTATTGATCTGACATGCTTTAAGTAAAGCTGTTGATGACAGTGATGACAGGAAGCTTTAAAAGGGTCAGATATTTGTAAATCTCATGTTCTTTTTTTTTTTTTTTTCCTTAAATCAAAAGGAGTAGAAACAGTGCAGCAGTTGCGCATTCACATAATCACTCCTTACAAGGTCCATTTATTTGCATTTTCAATACAATTCAGTTCATATCAATAATACCATATCAATGTCTTTAACTAATTTACAAGGGACATGATCTCCATAAGTTAACATGAGTCAATGTACATGGTTGTGAGGAGGAAGCTGTCCTGTAGCAGTCCCCGTTGCAGCAGATCTGAAGAAGCCTCTGACCTGAAGACACTTAGTTTTCAGTTTTAAGTCCAGTCTATTGTTGAATTACCGTCTTGTAAAGAGGATGCTCAGTGCTATCCACCCTATTTCTCATTTTATGAAGCATCCTTTTTTGCACAATCAGCTCCACAGGCCCCACAACAGAGCCAGACTTCTTTATCAGTTTGTTCAGGTTTTTTTCTTTTTTTTTCAAGTCACTGGCTCCGATGGTGCTTCCCCAAGAGCTGACTGTGGATGAGATTGCACTCTGCACAACACACACTGGAAGATGCAGCATCTTTCTGCATACACTGAAGTCTGCTCGGTCGCTTCTTGTAGAAGGCAGCAGTGTTGTATCTCCAGTCTAGTCTGTCATCCAGGTATAGACTGAAATATGTATGCTCCTCCACCACCTTTACTTCTCCTATGATGGAAACATGATTTGGCTTAATCTTCACTCTCCTACCATCCACAATTATCTCCTTCGTTTTGTTCACATTAAAGATGAACTGATTGTTCTGACACCATTAGATTAGATTAGATTAAATTAGATTAGATTAGATTAGATTAGATAATCCTTTATTTCTCCCTCAATGGGGAAACTCACTTTGTCCAGCAGCAGTACACTTAACACACACATGCAGGGGAGGGGTAAAAAAGTTAAAAATATATAATTATGAAATATAAACAGTAAACGAAAATAAAAGTAGTGCAGTACGGAAAAGAAAGAAAAACATTGCAAAAAAGCAGGTAGGATGAGTGTGAGGTAGATATTGCACAGGTATTGCACATGTTATTATACGTTATTGCACATGTTATTGTCCGTTAACTACTGTGAGCAGGCCTGGTTGTACAGTCTGATGGCAGCGGGGAGGAAGGACCTGCGATGCCTCTCAGTGACGCATGGCGGGTGACGAAGCCGGTCGCTGATGGAACATGCCACAAAACGGTTCACCAGTTCTCACTCAGTCTCTTGTCCATCACTGATACACCCTACAACCGCAGTCGTCTGAGTCGTCTGAGCACATCTGCTGATGATAGGACAACTTATACTGAAAGTTTGAGGTGTGCAGCATGAAGAGGAAAGCTGAGAGTACAGCTCTTGTGCTGCTGACCACCTGGTCAGACACATAACCATTCAGTCTCACAAACTGTGGTCTGATTGTCAGGTGGTCAGTGATCCTGGGGATTGTAGACACACCCACCTGTGTATTCTGGAGTTCTTATGTCATAATGAAGAGTGAATGGTGTTAAATGCACTGGGGAAATCGAAAAACATGATCCTTGCAGTACGGCCTGCTTCGTCTAGATAACTGTGCGTTCACAAGTGTATGATGGCCTCTTCAACTCCAACTCACAATAATAAGCAAACTGCAGTAGGTCATGGAAGGTGATCGTTTACCAATAAGAGTTTCTCCAGGATGTTCATGATGTGAGATGTTACCTGACTACAAGAGACGGACAGGCAGGAGGGTGAAGCAGTTTCTTTGTGTCTGGAGACAATGTTGGAGCAGCATCAAGATCCATGACATAGCTGGTGAGATGATTGAGCTGATACAGGAAAGGTATGGGTATTTTTTACCGCACCTTTCATCCTTATAAGAGGTTTAACATATTCCTGGACTTCCCCTCACTCGCAGAAATGTATTATGTGTGAGTTCCAGATATTTTAGAAGTGCAAATTTCTGTGTCTCATGCTGATAGATAGATAGATAGATAGATAGATAGATAGATAGATAGATAGATAGATAGATAGATAGATAGATAGATAGATAGATAGATAGATAGATAGATAGATAGATAGATAGATAGATAGAGTGTTTATATATGTGAAATATAGATTATTGCGCACATACCTTTTTGAGAAATACGTCAGATAAAGAAAGTAATTGTTTTAAAGCAAGCACTGCAGCCATTTTTATGACATGAATGGGGTCATGAGCACAAATACTAATCCGAGTATTACTTCTGCAGAATGTTGCACATAAGCCAACAGCTCCAGGGAAAACTAGTCATGAGAGCTGCAGTCTGGTTTTGTGAAGCTAGTACTTGAGAATGGTGTCCTTCCCTCATCTTTCATAGGTGCTTTTGGTTTACTTTTTTTTTTTTATCAACATCATTAACAGTTAATTGCTACAGTGTCCTTGAGTGTGTAATAATAATTTGGATTTTATCTGAGATAACAACAAGAAAGCAAACATTAAACACGTTTATGGAAAATAGCTTACCTTTCACTTTGTGTGTGTGTGTTGACAATGGCTCTGCTAAAATATGCTTTTATTTTACACTTTTATCTTACTAATCCTATCATTGTGGCCTGTTTTGTTCGTGTACAACCCAGTCCTCCACGTTTACATGAATATTTCCCCCAAGGGGGGAAAGCATGTATTAATCAATACGACATGCTTTTGAACAACAACAAACAACGGGATGGCAATGGAGTTCCATCTAAATGAGTACACACACGCACTCGCGCACGTGCGCGCACACACACACACACACACACACACACACACACACTGGAATATAAACCACTGACATGTACTTTGTGGGCTAGGAAGACAAATAACAGCACACTATCATTTAAAGGACTACCAGGGAGCATTCATCATAAGCAAAGTCTTAGTTTACAATGTCATCTTAAGATGAAGTCTTCAAGTAATGAGGGGACAATTTCTGCTACATTAGGCAAATACTACTTTAGATCCACAAGAAACTAAATCAATTATACAACGTAGCAAGGATATTGCCCACCAAAATTTGGAATTTAATTTATACACAGTGTATAAGAATCATTCCCATTATGTCCGTGTGTGTGTGCTATAGACAGAATAGAAGGGTGTATAGTAGATTTGGAGATTAAATGAGAGAATAACACATTATATGTTTGGATATTGAACTCTATATTATGTGAAAATGAAACAAACACAATAGTTTTAGTGACTTCTGGATCCTTTCTTTGCAACCGTTTAAAATACCCATGATTTTTTTAATTATCTTTCATATTTTTTGGACATTTTGGGAAGTTCTTCTTTACAGTTGGTTTTTGCCAGTCGTATCACTAGCATTTAGGCCAGTCAACTGCACCTTGGTCTCATCTGTCCAAAGGGCATTGCTCCAGCAGTCCTGAGGTCTGTTCAGGTGCACTTTTGCAAACCCCAGTTGTGCTGACATGCTTTTTCAGTCAGAAGAGGCTTTCTGCTGGAAGCACTTCCAAACAATTTGTCAATGTTCAGTGTTCTTCTGACTGTACTGTCATTGACTTCAACATTTAACATGCTTGGTGAGGCCTGTAGGGCTGGAGATTAAAGTCTTTTTTTCTTTTGTACTTCATTTTACACTTTCTTTTGGGTAAATTAGCTAGGATGTCCTCACCTGGGAATCAGTACAGTTCAGTGCAAAGAAATACATATATATTCTGGTTTATGAAAAGGAATAATATGTGTGGGCACTGTAAAAGTTAATACCTCAGAATTTTATAAACTAAAATACATGTATAAAGCCAAGATTTTGAACCACGGATTGAAAGCAGATGAGATCTTAAAATTAAATTAAAAGTAAAAGATGACCAGAAAAAAAACTAACTATTAAACAAACAAAAATAAATCAAACATGTTAATGAAAGAAAATAAATGTAATTGAATGAGGCCATGGAGAGATTAAAGAAATAATACTGGTGATTGATTTTAAAAGATGAAAATGAAAACACCAAACAATAAAGATATGAAAGAGCAGATGAAATGGGAGGTGAGAGAATAAATTTGGACGTATAGCGTCCGAGGAGATGGTGCTCAGAGTGTGGTTATGTAGAAATGCTTTAAAAGGTAAGAACTACAGAAGGAATCTCAATACAAAAATACCAAGCGCCAGCTAATACATGGAGACAGTTTATAAAAGGAAGATAGGAAACACCAAAGAATAAGAAGATAAGGTAAAGCTTCCAAAGGTAAATGTGGATTCCGAAAAAGAAATGAAGATAGGAGACAATGACAAGGAAAGAGAGTACACATGGGAATGACACAATAGGATGAATAAAAAATGAGTGAAATAGAGGACGCAAGGGAAAAAGGAGAGAATGAAAAGAGCGCGGGAGAGTGTTGCTCCCCTTTTATGCCAATCTCCTCTCTATTTCATTTTATTAGCAATCAGTGAATGATGTGAATTTGCTATTGTCAGTTTAAGTGCATTGTGTATGTCCATTGGAAAGTGTGTATGTGTGTGTAAGTGCGTGTGCATCGTACCTGGTGTTGGTACAGTATGTGGTTATCTGTGAAATTCTTACATGAAAGCATTGTGTGGTGTTTGCACTAGCTGGAGCCACTGCATGAACAATAACAATTCTTGATCATGCATCAAAGGCTTTATATTGACAAACACTTGCACTCACTTTGACTCCTACACACAGACCACAAATATGAGTGCTGCCACTGTAGAAGAAGTGAGGAGGTTTAAATAGCCTCTTGCAGTGTAGTACAATTACTAGCACTATAACAGTGTAGGTGGCACCAAAACCTTTTGGTTTGTATACATTAGGGCTGTACAATTTTAGAAAATAATCTAATTGCGATTTTCTTTCCTAATGTGGCGATTACGATTTAATATGCAATTTCTTTTTTCTTCAATAAAACCTAATGGATAACTTTAATACTAACACAACATTATACAAATTTTGTACAAAATGTTCTTTCAAAGACGAGACATCTTTTATAAGGTCTTGCGTATTTTAATTTTGCCAGTAAACACAATATATATAACTAATGCAAAGACATAAAGTTTAAACTGACAAAATATTTAAGGTAATACGAATTTGAAGATAGTACATTCTTTCATGTACGTTTTTTTTTTCTTTTTTAATCAGATTTTACAAAATATTTGATAATGGGACCAATGAAAATAGTGAAACTGAACTATTTAAGATGTTCACAAATCAAATAATAAAAGAGATTAAAATGTCCCAGAGTTTAATCCTAGTTTCAGCAGTTCAAGTATTGTGGCTTCTGAACTGGTTCTGGTCTAGGGCCTCGTTCTTCTAAAATGTGGTGGAATAGTTCTTTGGTCTTACTAATTAACTTCATTATCTGTGTCTTTTACTCTTGTGGTGATTCAGAAACTAACTTCAGTGTTAGCAGAGATGGCTCATGCGGTGTTACTCATTTGAGCACATCTTATCAAGGGCACATAAATTACCAATATCTTAATATCAATCTGTGATCTGAGACTGACGAGTGACGACTTCTCTGAGAAAGAAAAAGGTAATTCAGCATCACGCTGTAGAATATTAATCATTTTAATCAGAGCTCTGATAGGCAAATAGTGTGGAATCCAATATACCACAGCGCAAAAAGAACCTCCATGGAGTTTCATTGGCATAATGGTTGAAAATGTTATTTTAATTATTCAAAACCGAAAACCATGAGAAACATTTGTTGATGAGTGTCTCCTGATGCAGAAGTGGTTTTGTGCCAGGGTTAAGCCCCGGACAAATGCAGCCCCTGTATCATTTATCAATGTCGTGAACCCAGGCTTGGTCACAGCACTGGCACCGCATCTTTAGCTAAGGATTCAGTTGTTGACAGAGCGATTTTAATGGTGTTGTTTTAAACTGTGCTCGTAAGGAGCAACACTTTCAAACATTTCAAGCAATGATCCGAGTCTTTGGCTTGTCTGGCGCACTAGTGCTTGAGATTTTAGCCACACATCTTTTGTACCTGGCTCTGGTGTTTTCTTTCAACATGCTGGAACAAGTTTGTAGTTTAACTCCGTGAAGTAGCAACATTAGCATCATGGTTAGATTGATTAAAAAACAAGTTACATGTCTACCTAATTCTGTAGAAGTCCTTATCTTATCACAAAAGTAACTTTGACCTGTCAAGGCATGGGGTCCACTGAAGTTTCTGCATTGCAACCAATTGGAAAGCTGTAAAACCTTGTCCAAAAGATGTTCTCTAGTACAGCCATTGGCTGCTCAGGCATGCTGAGATCTGGATAATTTGGAAGCAAAGTCTGCATGACTATGTGTGTGTGTTCATCTATATAAATGAAGGTCCAAACAAGAGTTGTTTTTCCCCCAACTACAATATTTATAACCTAATAGACCCACGTCTAGAAGGGTCTATGGTCTGAAAACACACCATGGGGCCTCCTCATCCAAGGGGCAGCACCAATGATTCCTTATCAAAATGTTGTCATCGTGTGAAGGCCATCCACACATTCTCTCTACACAAAGGACTGATGTGTTTGGCTCTCCATGACTTTTGAGGATATTTAATGAGCTTCAACAGAAGGTAGCTTGGTGTGTCTGCAAAACAAATAAAAAAATGCAATCGGTACATCTAGATTCTTTTGGTTACAACATTTATTGTTAGAATTAAATCCCATGAAATCCCAACAAAATGATTGTGTGTGTGTGTGTGTGTGTGTGTGTGTGTGTGTGTGTGTGTGTGTGTGTGTGTGTGTGTGTGTGTGTGTGTGTGTGTGTGTGTGTGTGTGTGTGTGTGTGTGTGTGTGTGTGTGTGTGTGTGTGTGTGTGTGTGTGTGTGTGTGTGTGTGTGTGTGTGTGTGTGTGTGTGCCCATAAAATATATCTGGATTTCATTTTATTTGAGACAAAATTGCAATTAATCTTCCTCTCTATTTTATATATTTATAGTTTGTTGCAGGCTTTTCTATTGGCAACTTGTTTAGTGATATTTAAGTTGCTGATTCTTTTCGTCGGACAAGAATATTTAGGTTTTTTAAATACCTGACATGTTTCGGAGATTACTTCCGCCTTCATCAGACTCACTCTGAAAAACCTAAATATTCTTGTCCGACGAAAAGAATCAGCAAGTTAAGTTGTAAAGCCATTGACAAAATGAACTTTATTAAATCATCGTTTAGTGAAAGTTGGTCCATAACTGAGGGTTTAATTTTTTTTTCTCCAAAATTTTAAATCTTTTCTCAAGCAGGTAATTTTAGCTCCTAATCTTAACCAAGTACGTTTCATGCATGAAAACATAGTTCTCTACAGTTTTTTGGACAAGGAAATGAAATTAAAAACTGGAGGTCAAAATATAGATAGGAAAAGAAAGGCAGTACAAATAAGACTGAAATAGAGCACATCTCATGGTTGGGAGTTGTTTGACTCCCTCCTTCTTTTCGACCTCCTTACACACTGTCTGTGTTTTTTGTCGATAAACCATCATGGTAGAACTACCAGTGGGTTACTGGGATCACCCACAGAAGGCTTGCTGGCAATTGGCATCGGTAGAACAGCTGTTCTTTGGAATTTTACTGTAAATTGCACGGATCCAGACTGTCCTCTTTTTTTTTTTTTTTTTTTTTCCCAATGGTGAGTATATTGATGCGCTGATAATTACAATCCACTACTTATTTTGAAGTCATTTGATTTGTAAATTAAGTAATGGGTTTCATTGTTCAATCATCTGCAGAAGTACAGAGCTGCAATCCACACTGAGTTTCCAGAGCCACTTCAACTGAGGTACACTTAGAAGAGTACAAAATATTAGCAGTTCTAGTGTCCTCCATGTATTTGTTCCACCTTGGCAGTTAACGAACCACATTCAGTCTCTGGTACAAAGTGTGGCTCATTAACTTTGAGGGAACAAAATCCTACAAGATATTTGCCCTTGACAAACAGGGTATGACATCTTCTTAACTCAATTACTGGGCTATACATCAGTATTTACATCATATTTTCTCACCTAAGCAGAAATTCAAATAAGTGGATCAGCCGCAAGTCAAGGTTATCTGGTTTTGTGGGTTAGTGATTCAGTTTCTATCTCATTGATCAAACTAAACTATATATATATGTATGTATATATATATATATATATATATATATATATATATATATATATATATATATATATATATATATATATATATATATATGAGAGATAGAGAGAGAAATATACCTTTCTTCAAACCGTGCTGAATACTAAGATTTGCATATCATCTGTCTACCGATTTTATGCTAAAAAGATTTTATTCTACAAACAACAGGCCTGGTATCACTGTGAGAGCTGTGAGAGTGTTTGTTGTTTCCTATTCAATTCACGAGTCTCTCCTTGTTACGTCATGGCTAAATGTGGTCTCTGACTTTTTCTGGTTATTATTCGTGTGTGATTTCTAGCCTTGTACAGGTTCAAGAATTCCAGTGTTATGATGATTCTGATTGGTTTTCATCCAAACTGCAAAAAACATTTCTTCATTTTTGTATCTTACTGTTTTGTCTCTGAGACTCCATTGCTGCTTCGTCTTGTATCCAAACGTAAACTAAACTGAGCTGTTGCACAGTGCTTGCAGAAGTGATAATTAAGGCCGAATTAATCATAATGGGCTTCGGCTGCGCTTAAAAATTCAGGGACAGCTTGTAGATGATAGTCACAGAAACACTGAGTTTGGTTCTTAGTTAATTCTTTGGCGTGACACTCATATAGCCTCATATCAACAACAAATTGAAATGCTGAGGCAGAATCAGCATATTGATTGAAGAGTTTTCGGATGTACGGACATCAATAATTTAGTGGGTATCATGCCATCTCAGCTATGCCTCTCAGCTTTCATAGACTTGGGATATTTACAGCTTGCAGACAAAAAGTCTGTCATGCGCTTCATTTGTAATTATTGTTGGACACAATCGGGATGTAAGCATTTGCAGTGACTGGAAGACGTGCTGTGTATTTATTCTACATATCTCATAAGGAATAGATTTAGAAAAAAATGTTTTAAAACTTTGGTGAGAGTGATCTGTCATCTTGCTGTATGCGAAGGAAACTTAAATAACTGCCTCCCGTCTGATGAAAATGGCTGCATTAGCTGTCAGTGACAGGTCATTTAACATGATTTACTTTATATGAGTGTTAATCTGTCACTTATTTGTGGAGCAGCAGGGGTCACTTTATTCTTCTGCTCGTTTCAGTGTCAACAGGCATATACAGACTTACATATATAAGCATGATGTGAAAGTTAGTGCTGTTGCTTCACTGCTAAAATTCCAGCTGTAGCCTTTTCATATAAAATGTGCATGTCCTCCCCATGCATGGACAGGTTTACCTCTAGGCTGTCATTTGGTGACATCAAGGGTAAATATCCGTCTCCATCAAAACTTCAGCACTTAAAATGAATGAAATGTGATAGGTACACAAACACTTAATTTTAGTAAGAGGATTTCACATTCCGTAAATGAATGAATTAATGGATGAATTAATGAAAAATCAATTAATAAAATCAGACTGATTTATGCTTATTTATCAAATAAACGCTTTTACGATGCAGAACCTCTCTCTGCGGAGCTTGTGCGTGAGTTTGAGAGATACCGGCTAGAGATAGTCGGGCTCACCTTCACACATAGCTTGGACTCTGGAACCCAGCTCCTTGAAAGGGGCTGGACCCTCCACTACTCTGGAGTTGCCCAGCTCAGGAGCTGGTGTGGGCTTGTTTATAGCCCCCCAGCTCAGCCACAATGTGTTGGAGTCTACCCCGGTGAACGAAAGGGTTGCTTCCTTGCGCCTTTGGGTCGGGAAAAGGTCTCTCACTGTTGTTTGTGCCTACAGGCCAAACAGCAGTGCAGAGTACCTGGCCTTCTTGGAGTCCCTGGGAGGGGTACTTGATAGTGCTCCAACTGTGTACTCTATTGTTCTACTGAGGGACTTCAACGCTCACGTGGGCAATGACAGTGATACCTGGAAAGGCATGATTGGGAGGAACGGCCTCCCCGATCTGAATCTGAGTGGTGCTCTGTTATTAGACTTCTGTGCTAGTCACAGTTTGTCCATAACGAACACCATGTTCAAACATAAGGGTGTCCATCAGTGCACGTGGCACCAGGACACTGTAGGCCGGAGGTCAATGATCGACTTTGTTGTCGTTTCATCTGATCTTCGGCCACATGTCTTGGACACTCGGGTGAAGAGAGGGGCTGAGCTGCCAACTGATCACCACCTGGTGGTGAGTTGGATACGCTGGCGGAGGAAGGCAGACCCAAATGTATTGTGAGGGTCTGTTGGGAACGTTTTGGCTGAGCCCTCTGTCAGGGAAGTCTTCAACTCTCAGGCCAAGCGAGCCGCAGCTCGGGCATTCCTGGAGGCAAAAACTCGGGTCTGAGAGAAGGAGGCCATGGAGGAAGACTTTCGGTCAGCCCCTAGGAAATTTTGGCGAACCGTTCAGCGCCTTAGAAAGGAGAAGCAGTACTCTGCCAACACCGTTTACGGTGCAGGTGGGGAGCTGTCGACCTCGACTGGGGACATCGTTGGACGGTGGAAGGAATACAGACAGACATGCCTTCCATTGAGGAAGCAGAGAGTGTGGACCCAAGCCAAGGTCACTGAGGTGGTTCGTAAGCTCCTCAGTGGCGGTGGATGATATTTGCCCTGATTACCTCAAGTCTCTGGGTGTCGTAGGGCTGTCTTGGTTGTCACGCCTCTGCGACATTGCATGGAGGAAGGGGATTGTGCCGCTGGAGTGGCAAACTGGGGGGGTGGTCCCTCTTTTTAAAAAGGGGGACCGGAGAGTGTGTTCCAACTATAGAAGGATCACACTTCTCAGCCTCCCCGGCAAAGTCTACGCCAGGCTACTGGAGAGGAGAATACGGCCGATAGTTGAACCTCGGATTCAGGAGGAGCAATGCGGTTTTCGTCCCCGTCGTGGAACACTGGACCAGCTCTATACCCTCCGCAGGGTGCTATAGAGTTCATGGGAATTTGCCCAACCAGTCCACATGTGCTTTGTGGATCTGGAGAAGGCATTTTACCTTGTCCCTCGTGCCAATCTGTGGTGGGCGCTCGGTGAGTATGTGGTCCAGGGCCCTATGTTAAGGGCTGTTTGGTCTCTGTATGATCGAATCAGTTTGGTTCGCATTGCCGGCAGTAAGTCAGACTTGTTTCCATTACATGTTGGACTTTGGCAGGGCTGCCTTTTGTCACGGGTTCTGTTCATAATTTTTATGTACAGGATTTCTAGGTGTAGCCAGGGACCGGAGGGCATCCGGTTTGGGAACCACAGGATTTCATCTCTGTTTTTTGTGGATTATATTGTCCTCTTGGCTTCCTCAGGCCGGGATCTTAAGTATATGCTGGGGAGGTTTGAAGCCGGGTGCAATGCGGCAGGGATGAGTATCAGCACCTCCAAAACCGAGGCCATGGTTCTCCACTGGGAACGGGTGCCGTGCCTTCTCCGGGTGGGTGGAGAAGTCCTGCCTCAGGTGGAGGAGTTCAAGTATTTCAGGGTCTTGTTCACGAGTGAGGGAAAGATGGAGCGTGAGATTGACAGACGGATGGGTGCAGCGTCCGCAGTTATATGGCCGGTGTACCGGACTGTCGTGGTGAAGAAAGAGCTCAGTCGAAAGGCAAGGCTCTCGATTTACCGGTTAATCTATGCTCCAACCCTCACCTATGGTCATGAAATTTGGGTAATGACCGAAAGATCGCGGATACAAGCGGCCGGAATGAGTTTCCTCCACAGGGTGGCTGGGCGCTCCCTTAGAGATCGGGTGAGGAGTTTGGTCACTCGGGAGGAGTTGCGCCACTGCTCCTTCACATTGAGAGGAGTCAGCTGATGTGGCTTGGGCATCTGTATCAGTTGCCTCCTGGATGCCTCCCTAGGGAGGTGTTCCAGGCATGTCCCTCCAGGAGGAGACCCCGGGGAAGACCCAGGACACGCTGGAGAGACTATGTCTCTCGGCTGCCCTGGGAACATCTTGGACTCCCCTCGGAAGAGCTGGATGAAGTGTCTGGCGTGAGGTAAATCTGGGCATCTCTGTTAAGACTGTTGCCCCCAGGACCCGGTAACGGATAAGCAGTGGAAAACGGATGGATTGATGGAATATGTAAAAAAAATAATGGTACTGATTATGCAACCTAGTACCCTTACCTGACCTAATCAAAGTCTGGATTTTTACTTTTACTGGATAAATTGCTGGCCCATTGAAGCAAAGGCAGCACATGGAATACTGACACATTACTGTGAATCATTATCCTAATTTAACAGCCAACTTCTGTGCAACAGAGAAATATCATCAACCTACTCACCAAGAAATGTTCAATCTCATGATCTGGCAGGCAATAGATATAATACTTTTTTTTCCTTTGGCTTGAAATCTTCCATAAATTGTATAATCCTTCGGATTGTGAGTCTTCTAAATGTTTAAAAAAAAAAAAGATAATCCTAACTTTTAAGAAAAATTTTAAAAAGTAGCAAGCAACTCACTGATTTCAACAGCAGGATGATAATTGAGAGTCTAGAAAAGATTCAGTGTAGTATAATTATTGCATTTACGATATGCTGCCCAAGTGCAAGTTTCACAGTAAAATGAAGTCATTGTATTGTTTTTGTGTGTGTTGTTCTGATGATGTATGGTGAGTAGTTTTGACATTGACTTTAAACACAATTTGCTGCTGCTCAGGAAACCATGAATTGTCACCTTCCAAGGAAATTGACTCTTTCACGCATAAACAGATGCGCATACACACTTAAACATACAGTTGCTTTAGTATATGTACACAAAGACAAAGGAAGAGGTGATTGCAGATTATTTGACATGAACGCATAAGGAGATACAGGGGCCCATGAATAATCATGGATTACATTAATATCACACTTTTCTGGACACTCAAAGTGTTCACACAATGGTTCCATTATTCATTCACTCCATTCATACTTGGTGATGGTATAGTACATATGTAGCCACAGCTGCCCTGGGGCAGATTGACAGAAACGTGGCAGCTAATCCGTGCCAACGGCTTGTCCAACCACCACCGGAGCATTCATACAACATTCACACACCAGCGATGCCCTCACTGGAGGCTAGGAGGGTGAAGTGTCTTGCCCAAGGACAAAACGACAGATTACTGGGGGGAGCAGGGTTCGAACCTCCAATCCTGCGATCATTGGACGACCCCGCTCTACCACCTGAGCCACTGCCGCCCCCAATACACTACTCAGACAGACTGATGGCATTTCAGTTTATATGCAGCAAGAAGACACACACACAAGTCCATTCATCCATTTAGTAAGGCGAGATGACAAATGTAAATGTGCCCAGAGGATAGCAAGACTAAATGAAGATGCATTAGGACTGTGTGTGTGTTTGTCTGTGTTTTTTTTGTTGTTGTTTTGTGTGTGTGTTAGTGGGTTCATTTATGAAGGAAGAAACAAACAAACAAACTCAAATAGGAAAAAAGGATCAAAAGAACTTATTTTGTAAATTTAAACATTCAAGGGATTAAACATGTATGCACCATGAATCTTTCTCAATTTAACTGCATTTTGTACTTTTGCAGCATAAATGATATGTTATGTAATTATTTTTTCAGTTTTTCTTCATCTAGTTCATTTATTTTACAAACCCTTGAGGTGTGTGTGTATGTATGTATGTATGTATGTATGTATGTATGTATGTATGTATGTATGTATGTATGTATGTATGTATGTATGTATGTATGTATGTATGTATGTATGTATGTATGTGTGTATATATATATATATATATATATATATATATATATATATATATATATGTATATATATATGTATATATATATATATATATATATGTATATATATATATATATATATATATATATATATACAGCTTGCGATTTTGCTCCCCCAACGTTTGAATCTGAGTGTTGGTCGCACAGCTTGTCTGTTCAGTCACGTTAGGCAGCTCTGAAAGGGTTAGAATAGCTGTTGACGATTTCCGAATTTGTCGATATATAAAGGTAACCGAAAAAAATAAAATCCGAAATCCAATTATGAAGGCATCTTCAACATCTTCGACCGACAGTATGGACAGACACACGATCCTCCACGTCTTCCAGAAGTCCATCGTGTATCCAGCAGCAAACGTCCCGTTGGGGCAAGAGGGCTCCCATTTGTCCTGCCTTCTCGAAAATTTGGTTAATTGCACTGAGAGACCAGCTAACCAATTCCACGATTGTAGAAAGTTTTGGAGGATGTGAAAAGAGAGGCTCCAAAAGAGTGACAAGACAGAACAAGACAGAGAGCAGCAGCAGGGCAGATAGGGAGGGAGCGGGAGTAGAAAGGTGTGTCCACCTTCACCAAGAGCAGGAATAAGAAATATATATATATATA
Organism: Cololabis saira; assembly: GCF_033807715.1. Taxonomy (NCBI): domain Eukaryota; kingdom Metazoa; phylum Chordata; class Actinopteri; order Beloniformes; family Belonidae; genus Cololabis; species Cololabis saira. Next base: position 35,842,260 of record NC_084588.1, on the reverse strand, counting down.
TATATATATATATATATATATATATATATATATATATATATATATATATATATATATATATATATATATATATATATATTAGGGGTGTAACGATACACTAATCTCACGATACGGTACAATACACGATACTGAGGTCACGATTACGATAGGATATTATAGCAGTATTTTATTAACAACCGTGAATGAGGAACATATGACTGGAAAAAAAATTGTCTTTTATTTGAAAGACACAAAATACAAAACAATGCTGTGCATTTTCCATACTGTTACAGTTTGTAATGCTTTATAACTGTTTAAGTTTTAAAGAGCAAGCCAGGCCAAACATTTTCCACTAAAGTAAATGTCAGGTTTGCATTATGCATCTTCAGTTTCATACAAGTAAAAATATTTTGCCACAAACTGAATAGTTTCTCTCATGTATGACTTGGACTTTTTTCTTTTCCAGAAATTCAACAACTAAAATTAAATAAATAAATAAAAGTAAATAAATAAACTATGAAAAGACCCAAACTCAAAATGCAACATGACTGTTATTTAGCTTCTGACAGAGCTAAGAGCTTCAGCCACATGCTCCCAGCCTCAGGCCGTAAGGTGAACCCCGTTATCGTTTCATCCCGCTCCCACCTTTGGGGACGACACAATCCTTACATCATAAAAAAGATTGATTCATGCTCACCTTATAAGTAAAAGCTCGGAGCTCAAAACCCTGCAAGAGTCCCGTGATCGGGACCGCAAAACGGTACTAGTTTCTTCTGAGGGTAGTAAGATTTTCGTCCGGGTCGAGGCGCGGTCGGCATGTGATCCCGCTGCACCAATAGGATGCGTGTTACTAGTAAACATAGTAAACAACAAAGTAAATATATTCATATTAATAACCCAATATCGTGCTACAGTTTGTCACCTCCACGACACGTATCATAATGTTTTTGTATCGCAAAATTTCGTGGCACGATATATTGTTACACCTCTAATAATATATATATATATATATATATATATATATATATATATATATATATATAAAGAGAGAGAGAGAGATTATATAGGATTTAGATTAGATATCAGACATTAGATTACGCTTGTTTCATGCTCCTTTCTGTCTTCAACCTATGATCAAATACGTATACATTAGTACCCACCCGTGTTGGCTGATGGAAGAGATGTTGGTTGATGTGATTTTTGTCCCTTATGGGATAACACAGCCTCGGGGTAGGGAACACTTAGCATGATAACTCCGCTCAGGTCAGGGTTGTCACTGCAATGACGACAGGAACAGGATGTGTTGGCAGTGCTCTTTGGAAACTAGGGAAGAGAGGGAGGGTGTGTGTGTCATTTTCAGCCTTTGTGGTGGACTGAGATGCCATTTTATCTGTAGTTGCTCTTTCCCTATGGAGTGTCTGTCATTGTATGATGTGGGCATCTTCAATCAATATTCTGAGGGGTTTATGGTTCTCTAGGCAAATTGTATCACTTTGAAAAATAAAAGCAAGCAGTAATGCACCTTTAAAAAAAAAAAGAAAAAAAGATGCAAAATTTGGGTCATTTGGAAAAAAATATCGTAAACGTTTGGATGCATAGATAATTGGACATTTATTTATTTATTTTGGGTGAAAATATCATGGGCACCTCATTCTGCATTTTTTGAAGTGGGAATGGTTCACCTTGAGTACCCAAAATTAACTTTTACGACTTATAATATCTACCACTTTAATAGTTACAACTTCAATTGCTTTTTAACACAGATAGCTATTCAGTCAGTCACATGACAGCAATTTAGTGCATTTAAGCATGTACACAAAGTCAGAATGACCAAAGGAAGTTCAAAGCAAGCATCAGAATGGAGAATATAGGGGATGTAAGCAACTTTGAACGTGGCATGACTGCCTTTGCCAGAGAGGTTGGCCTGAGTATTTTAGACGTGCATGTCTACTGGGAATTCCTCATCCAACCTTCTCTAGGGTTTACAAAGAATGGTCCGAACACGAGAAAATATCCTGTCAACAGCAGTTGTCTGGACAAAAATGGCATGTTGATCTCTGAGGTCAGAGGAGAATGGGTAGACCGGTTTGAGATGATAAAAAGGCAACAGTAGCTTAAATAAACACTCGATACAGCTAAGAATACCATTTCTGAGGATCCAACATGTCAAACCTTGAAGCAGATGAGCTACAGCAGAAGACCACACTGCGTGTCCTTTCTGTCAGCTAAGAACAGAAAACCGGGGCTGCAATCCACACAGGCTCACCGAAATCTTAAAATAAGATTGGAAATATGTTGCCTGGTCTGATGAGTCTTAGTTTCAGCTATAGCATTCAGCTGATAGTGAATTTGACATTAACAGCATGAAATTAAAGCTGCAAGCAGCCATGAACGGGCCCTCGCACCCTTGTGTATGTTCAGGCGTGCTGCAGTGGAAGCGCTTGTATGACTTGCATGTAGATGTCTTCAGGCCTGGACATTTAGCGGATGACACCAGCCACGACTCTCTATATCAAACCATTCAAAAGTTATGGCAGAAAATAAGAACTATCAGATATCGACCAGATCAGATGAAGGGGCGGGGCTAATTTGCACCAATTATGTTCAAGGAGTCAAAACCGAGTCCGATGACACCACCCACGAGTCTTTATGTCAAACCATTCAAAAGTTATGCCAGAAAATAGGGACTATAAAATATTGACCAATGCTCATTCATGCCAATGAAGGTCAAGTACTCAATACCGAGTCCGATGACACCACCCACATGTCTTTATCACAACCCGTTCAAAAGTGATGGCAGAGAAAAGTTTTCTAGGGGGCGCTGTTGAGCCATTAGGCCACGCCCATTAATGCAAACCATGAAATATCAAATTTATCGCCAGGCCTGGCTTGCGTGCAAAATTTGGTGACTTTTGTGGCACGTTTAGGGGGGCAAAAAGGCGGGCGTGCGTGCGGGCGTATTCACACACATACAGTATACACTACAGACCTAAATTTTGGACACACTTCCTCATTTGATTGAATGCGAAGGTGTGTCCAAACTTTTGGTCTATACATAATATATATATATATATATATACAGACCAATATATATATATATATATATATATATATATATATATATATATATATATATATATATATATATATATATATATATATGAAAATCTGTGACACTGCATGCATGTGGAGCTTCACTTCAGCCTCTGACCTCATCAATGTAACAGCAGAGATGTGTGATGTCAACTTAATGTTCATGATAAGGTTGGTCAGGTTTTGTTGCAAGTACACCTGTTCTAATTTTCAAGTACAATTAATCTTTTTTTAAAATTCAACAGCATTTTTATGTAGTTCATTGCAAATTGATAAATGTTCTTGAAAAGACAATCTGAGCTCACCAAGTTTTATTATTGTTTTGACAATCAAAAGGTGTATAATTAACATGGTATTATACATTCATAGATTTCCCTTCAATAATAAAATAACTGTTGTAGTCTTTTGTATTATACTTTACAGGGATTGACTGATGTTCTTTGTTTTTGTCCCTTGAAGCCCTGTCTAGCCTCAAGCTAGGTCACTGTTTCCATAGCAACTTCTGTACTGGCCAGGAGCATAGATTTCCAAAGTGTAATAGTGCTCTTAGTTTTGCTGTCAATTGTTAAATACTGTTCCCTTCTACTCCAGAGATTGGGTGGCAAACATTCGATTTCCTGCAGGGCTTTTTAGTAAATTTCAAACTTCTTATTTATAAAACTCATAATTTGTAAAACCTAATCTAATAATTTATAGCGAAATAGTATATTAATTCCATACTTACAATGCAAAAACAGCACAATATTTGGAAACTAAACAGGTGGGTCGCCCTAAGAAAAACCACTCATCAGTGAGGCTGATCAAAGTAAAAAAAAAAAAAAAGCATCAATTGTCTACGGAGAATGAAGATTACAGTAATGGGAAAACGCAATGGAATAAGGTCAAATGGCATATTTAGGGCAGATGTATCCTCTCTGATGGCTGCATCAGGGTAAGAAAGGCAGTGGATGTGCTTTCGTGCATGATGTGCACTTTGGTGACAGTAGTGTGGTCCAAGTTTGCTTCATTTGATCAGATCTGTGTTCAGCAAAGTTATTCGAGAAAAGAAAAGCGAGAGAGAGAGAGAGATCACCTGACTACCTAAATAGTGAATACAGTAAATTACCAGGTTTTTCCATCACCAAATGTTCCTTTTTCTTTTTTCGCTGATGATGCAAAGATATCTCAAGATGACACTAAAAGGACTCCTGAGGCTCAAAACACAAAATAATTGTTTTTGGAGAAAGAGGCATCATTTTCTTACATAGTCCATGACGGAGTTGGTGCCTGAACACCATTCCAATCTTTGAGATTTGCTGAGGAAGACTACACAGCAGTCTGACTCTTGCATCATCAACACAACATCTTTTACAACAGCTAATACAACCCTGTCTGTATCAGAAGACCCCAGATGTCCAAACACAAAACAAAAAATGCCTTTGGTTATTCAAGGATATATGATCTAGCACTGTTCAATACAGTTATCCATTTTATATGAAGCGTCATAAATACCCAGCCACTATTAACATGGTGTCAGCATATTTAATAATAAAAAATAAGTCAGTGGGAAACAAAAATACTTTTAATATCATACAATCCTATAAGAAAACAACTTAAATTGTTCCACATAATAAGTGATTTTGTATTATTCAGTCCATGTCATCCAGGTTACATAATATAGTGATGATTGCTAGAAATTGTGTGTATGTTATTGGCCAGTCTTAAGTTTTTTTTATCTGATCATTTGACTCAGATGTCTAGGTTAAACACGGTAGAATCTGATAAAGGATTAGCTCATGAAACCTAAGCAAATAGTCAAGCCATTCATACATGAAAGTGGTTCAAAGAAGAGACAGAAGACAAACGCACAGGAGGAAAAGACCACAAAGGTCCCAAAATTAGATTCCTTTTTTTTTTTTTTTTTGTAGATCCCCTCCCAGCAGCATTTGGACTGGACTCACATTGGTGAATATAACGTGCTTTTTAAATAATTGGGTATCTTCTGGGCTGCGGTGTCCCTGTTTAAAAGGCTGCTATCCTTTTGGAGGTTAGGTCAACACTTTTGTTTGTACTGCTGAAGCCGGCCATGTTTTGGGACACGATCTTGCATTTTTCTGACCTCTTCTGTCTTATCTGGTCTCCTGCGTCTTGGAGAAAAAGGTGGATTCTGGAATTTCCAGAGTTACTTTTCTAAAAATACCAAGAAAAGGTTTGCTGTTCTGCTAACCCAGGGGTAGGCAATTCCGGTCCTCGAGGGCCGGTGTCCTGCATGTTTTAGATGTTTCCCTGCTTTAACACACCTGATTCTAATTAATCATCGTCATCAGCTTGTCATCCAGGGCTGCACAATTCTGTTAATGACACAGGTACTTTTATCACGGTGTGCTGAAGCAGGGTAACATCTAAGACATGCAGGACACCGGCCCTCGAGGACCGGAATTGCCTACCCCTGTGCTAACCTTTCTGTGTGTGCTATGCAGATACAACAGGTAACACATGCTGACTGTAAAATCTAACATGATTAATGTGGTACCCAGTGGGTACCCAGAGCACAGCCCCAGTACCTGTTTGTGTGTATGTGTGTTGGAGGGACAAGTATGCAAAGAATACTGTTCAATTTAATACAGGGAACTGACTGGATAATGATAATAGTTGGTTAATAGTAAGTAGGTTACCCATGCAGATTTTCCTTCCTTCTAAACATAGGATCTTGTGTGGGTATGTGCTTCCTAACTGTCCAGCCCAGGTAATAGGCTTTATTGGAGACCATTGTTACCAAGGTGTGCCAGTAATTCATAAAATATCTGACTGGGTTACTAAACAGCGATGAAAAGGTTGACTATGGTGACAAGGTGGGAATTACTTATAATATCAACTTGATTGTCAAATAAAAGCCCAGTCATTCAAACTGTAGTTATGATCCCAAGAGACAACTTATGCCAGCATGAGTCCATCTGCTGCAAACCTACAACCTATAACCTCAGCATCCCCACATTTTAATGATGTTACTACTTATCCAGAGAACACATCAAATGATTGACAGTGCAACCAGACTCTCAACCCTCATTTCATCAGAAGAGTTAGTAAACAGAAACCACATAAATCAAAACTGGATCCTGCTGGTGGTGCCAGTCATGTCATGAAAAAAGAAAAAAAAGAAAAAAAAATGATAAAGGGAACCTGGCCATGAGCTACACACCAGCTCATGGCCAGAGAAAAAAACATAGTCCAAAAGAGAACTGGACTGAGATGGAAGAGCGTTTCTCAACAAAGGAGGTCTGAAGTGTAAAAGAATAAAAAGGCATTGAGCATGAATCCCCCAAGCTTCAATTTAACAAGTTATATACTCAAGTAATGGTTCACTTTTTCGATGCTGCTTCATGTCCGAGGAGGTTAAAGACTATAATTATTTAATAAAATGCAGTTCCTAATGTTCTAGGAGAACAGCACACAGACACTAGTGCCATTTAACTTTGTATCTGTTCTGTAGCAGCATAACAATAATATAATGAGTGATATTTCATGGTAGCTTATGCCAGTGCATAAACTTCACTGATGTGTCACTATGGTTTTACACAACACATATATTCATGAAATATAATCCAGTGGCTACGAACATAGCAATGTATTTTGAATGCATTTAAAGATAGCGTTGCGTAATGGCGCATCCTTTCTATATGTTTTTTGGTAAACCTGGTGATTTTGTGGCTGATGGTCATTATAGTACTGGCCATCTCAGCATATTGCAAATTATCTTGCAATATTTTTTGGTTTCATAGTCAAGCTGTAAAGGATGTGGAGAGTTGGTGTTTAACAGAGTGTAGCTGCTACAGTGATTACGCTGTTAGCTGATGATTGATGAGAAGCACTGCTGGAAATGTCACTTGCCTTACTAATATATTTCACCAGGGGAACATAGCCAATGTTAGTACATTTTAATACTTTATTTCAAGGGAGCAGAGCAGAAGTGTGACTTTTAGGGGGTTGATTTTTTTTTTCTTCTTTTCCCTTCTTTTCATACTGTAAATAAAATTTGGGTGTGAACTGTAAGGCCATATGTATGTGTAGAAGGAAATATGTTCTGGTTCAGTTATAAGGGTTCAGAGCATAATAATAACAATAATCATTATCGCCGTCATTATTTTTGTCAACTTATTATCAGGTTTTAAAACTGGATAAATTCAGCCTTAGATGAACAACAACACATCACATACAGTATGAGGCCATATCATTTTTATTTAACACCTCAGCCAAAATGCAAGGGGAAAAAAAGTACATACTGTAGGACCACATTTAGCAGCAATAACTTCAGTCTCTCATAACGTGTGGACGAGGTTTAGCCCTCGATAACTTCCCATGTTGCTTCAGTTCATTGATGTTTATGGATGTTCGTTTCTCCACAGGCTCTTAGGTTGCTGCCAAAGTATTTCAATCAGTCTGAGGTCTTGAGGTCATTGACTAGATCACTGGCACACCTTGATTCTTTTCTTTTAGGGATTCACTGTTGTGTTTCAGAAGCACCTACACAAAGGTAAACTGTGCTGCCAGGCGGTCACACTTGTTCATGGTTAATGAGGTTCATTTGATTAGCAGCACTTGGCTGCTACTTGCCCTACTAATTCATACAAGAGCAGTAAGGGCATACTTTTTTTTTTTCCATACACTGCCTTGGCATTTTGGCTTCTTGTTCAATACATGATGACATGGTGTAATATGCATTGCTTTACTGTTCATCTGAGGTTAAGTTTGCCTCATTTTATGACTTTGTAAGGACTTGATGGTATTGTTTGTGTGTCATGAAACATTACTACAGATACACATTTTACTGTGGCAGTAATTGATATTGACCTTACACACAAGTTCAAAACTATCAGTGTTGGTTGTCTTTGATCTATTCAGTTGAAGTGCATTCTGGTTTGTTTTCTATTGTAAAACAAAGTGATGGTTGTCTTCTGATCTTACTCTGGAGAACTTTGGAAAGTAATGCTTGACATTTTACTGGCTGGCATACTTAAAATCACATTCCAGCATCCATAATTAGAAAGTAGAAGCCAGCAATGGTGTTCCCATTTCTTTATGTAGTTCATTTACTATGTAAGATGATAAAAAGCTCTGCATACCAAAACAATACATTCAGAAAGGAAAGGTCTGATCTGTAATATAATGAAGATTCACAATGCAGCATAGTTTTTTCAATAAGAACTAACTGCAGAAAACCAAGCTGCATTCACTTCGATGTCCCGTAGGTTTAGGTGCTGTTGTGTAAGCTAGGAAGCTTGATGATCATATTCTCTAATCAACACCAGGTTTTTTTGTCAATCTGGGTTGGTGGGACCCAGTCATCTGCTTCTTTTAGATGTTTTCAAACCCCAACCCACATAATCAAAATGAATGTATCATCATCAGCTTGTCATCAATGTCCAGACTAGTCTGTTAATGACCAGTCAGAGATCTAAAAGCGATGAGGAAAACTGTTGACTTTCTCAACAAGGGGTCGCCTTCTCATTTCTGCAGTTTTATGGAAAATAGTTTGTCTTGTGGGTTCATCTGAAACGCGTGGCTACAGAGCAAAGTGACTGCCCACAAAATATTTTCTTTTAAATGGGATATTCTGAAGAGAAAACAAATACAGGCTATTGGAAGAAAGTAAGAAATCAACATCTATTAGGTTTATTTCTTTAGAGTAAGGTGGGAAGAGCAACAGCTCAGGAATTTTAAGTTTAGTTCAAGTTAATACCGGTCATTTTTATAGAGAGCAGAGCAGTTAACCAGTAGTCCTTAACCCTTTAATTTATGTTGTGACATATAAGTTATATAGCAAAACATTTGTGGTGTAAGAGATTTCATTGTCGTTTGAAGTTTCTGACGATATTGTTGAGCATACAGCATTCAGATTGAACATACAACAACTTATTTTACAAGTACCGTGCAGACTTACCTAAGAACTAAGGGAAATGCATCTAATTTTGAGCTCATAACATCAAGTATGGCTGTGTCAGATTAACATAGTAAGTGTTTTTTTATGGGAATATTTTACATGATACAATAAGCAGCCTTAATGGATATAGACATCTCAAAGGAAATCTTTGTCCTTGAAAAGCTGGTATAAATAAATATCTTATTGAGGGGTGCTTTCAAAGATATTCTGGAGCATAATAAGCCAGCATTATAACAAAAATGTTATGCAAACTTATTTTTGTTTTGTTTATTATATCTTAAAATCATGAATCACATGACTCAGTTTTAGAAACCATGTCAGGGGTGAGATCTTTAGCTTCTGAACATCTCATGATGATTGTTAAACAAGGTGAGGTTATATACTGGCAACATACAGTTTGAACTGAAATTTACTTCAAAATGTGAACATCTTAGTGTGTTTAATAAAGACTGGGATAAAAGCAGCACATATTAATAGTGAATGCATCACGTATATGAAGAGGTGTGTCCCATTAGCAAACAGAGGATAATTGAAATGAGATAACAAAAAATACAAACGCACTGAAAAGGAGGAAGAGAGTACAGAGAAAAGGGAGGAAGGTGAGGGCAGAACCCAAGGCTTAGGAAATATTCTGTGTCACATTCATTGTTGCAATTGTTTATCCACATTTTCCAGGGGTGTACAAAGTCATTTAATTTATATGAGTGGAGGTGTGTAAATAGCATATGCGCAGGGCTTGCTTGAGATGTGCTGAGAGCCCAGCGGATTTCTTTTCACAGGGCTCAGAATTACTGCTGGCACTCTTGACCGTTGATTTTATCACCTAATCACTGCATCAGGTAATCACTGCAGCTCAGTGCCGTGTTATGTGAGTGTACTGTAGGTAGAATCTAATGTGGCAAGTTTGAATTCATCATACTGTGTGCACTTTAGTTTGGTGGTAGTGGTGGTAGTCTGGTGTAGATTTTTTTTCTTTTTTTCCTTTTTTTTTTAGCTGAAAAACAAGCTTTGTCCAAGATAGCAAATTTTTTTGATCTTGCTAGCCGAGTAAACAAGTTGATTGCAGGTGTCTTTATTGTGATCCTCAACATTAGCAGGACAGACTGAGCTGCTCTGAGCTAAATTATCTGGACTACTTACCACTTTCTTGGTGCTTTTTTTGCTTCTCCTGTTTTTTTTTTCCTTTCTTTTGTCACTGCCAGACGGATAGCTTCTCTTCATTTTGATAGACCCACTCTTATCAGGTTTGTTTACAAATGACGCAGTGAGAGATACAGGGAGGGGCTCTTTAGGGCTTTCTCCACCAGTTGACCACTGTCATTAAAAATTCTCCTCAATAGGCGCTTACATACTGGCATTCGGTAACATTTCCGTAAAAGTGGGCCTCCATTGGCATTTACATACTGGCCGAGCAAGAGAAAAAAATACCACAACCATGTGTCCTAACAACATGAAATCGGCATTCCAGAACCAAAGTGGTACTCGATGTCATGTGCGTTCAAATAAGAGAGGATGTCAATCAGGTTCATTGTGCTCATATTAATAAAAATAAAAAAACAGTGGTGAAGATTGATATCGTTATAGTTCTTTTAACATGAGCGTGTGTAAGCGGGATGCGCAATTGTGCAAGAGAGACGCGTGGATGAGAGGATGATGGTGCCCTCATGTGGAGAGGTTGATCGTGAAGGTTTGAACAGTGCAACCACACAGATTTAGCTGCCTGTACAGCATCAGTACAGCCGGAAGTGTCAGGGTCTTTCTCACCAGCTTCTGTTTATGAGCGGGTTTCAACTATAAGCGCTGCTTGTACTTGGAGCGAGGTGTGACCCCTGTTCTTACAACTATGGTCGACACATGTCAAACGTGATTCGAAAGTTGTTAAGTTTTCACACTTCTCGCTCAGTTACGTAATGGGTGGATGGCCCTTACATACACGACTGGGATCTCCTTTTTCACACCTTATGGTCTACCTCAGGAGGTGTAAAAAAGAGGTGATCAGATTTTACGTCTTTCTAGAAAGCACCGGCACCGTGACCAGCAAAAAAGGGAAATATTCTGCAAAGAAATGCCAGTACGTAAGTACCTATTGTCACTGCTGTGTTGCGATTCAAAGCTGGTTGTCCCCCCCCGGGGGCCCCCTTCTGGCTCAGGGCCCCAAACGCCTGTGATTATGCTAGCAGTGTCCAGGCATTAATTTTTAATTCATTCACACCGCGTAAACCCCTGCAATGGCGCGTCCCCCATTTTGGGAACCACTGGATTATGCACAGTCTGTTTTAACACTTCATCAATAAATAAATAAGTTAAAGGGCACAATGACTTCAGCGCCCACACCCTGGGTGGGGTTGGTGAAAGGGCCTTTGTGTGTGTGGAGTTTGCATGTTCTCCCCATGTCCCCTTGTGTAGCTAATGTGAGCTACCCTCACAAAAACATGCACACAGTCCTGGGCTATACATGCCCCCTCTGGCCAGCCGGGGCGCCAGATGGGGTGGGGAGGATCTGGCCGGAATAACGTGATCCTTCTACGTCCGGCCAGAGAAGCCGGAGAAGCCCCACACTGTCTGGTGAAAAGAAGCTGCTCACTCCTCAGGTTAAGGAGGAGACCTGAGCTCAGTGCAGGGCCCTCCCGGGGCTGGTAGAGGGGAGCAATGCCCAGGACTGTCACTTAGGTAGAAGCTGGGTGATAAAAATGGGGAAAATAAATAAATAAATAAGTTAATGATAAATTAAGTGAAGGAAACAGGTCCATGATTGCTGTGTCCCAAGACCTTTCTTTGAAGGCTATACTTATGAATGCCAATGCTTATTATATGTACTGAATAGGTTAAAAGGAAAAGTGTTAAGGTTTAAGCAGTTGCAGCAAAGGTGTGCTCCTTTGCATGTTCTTAGGTCTTAGGTTAATAAGTTCATACTTCCTGGAATTTCACAGTAGTAGTTTGACATATCAAGACTACCCCGACCAGCTATCGCCCTTGGCCATAACTGGTCACGAGGCCAGTTTTAATTTGTTGTTATAGAGCTTCTAACGCATTATATCTAGGGATGTTTTAATATATTTAGACTACGGGAGCACTGACGGCACTTGGGAGTCCATTTATCTCCGGGGCACTGGCATTTTTCCAATTGCAACAGCTCCGCATTGAGACACACAGATTACAGGAATATGGTGACTGTCATTTATTAAAACACAGACACAGCGGGATATGACTGGAGGTGTTAATGGATTATGGATCGAACAAACTGAGGGATGTTGTCATTGTTAACTCAGGTTCCCAACAGAGATGTACAAGGAAAATGTTTTAAAAATGGGGATTGGTGCTTGGCAGGTAAAATAAATATTGTCATCATTTTATCCCAGAAGGTGCACAATAGATTTTTAGTGTGAATATACTGAAAGAAGTTGCTTATTTTCAATTACTCTTATGCTACATTTTTGTATTTTTGTACCTTCTTACTCTGCAAGCTTTCAAATGAACAAATAAGTGAACAGTGGCTGTCAGTTTGAGCTTACCAGAATTTTATTCATCATTCCAACCAAGAAAATTAAAAATGAGTTTTCTGATTTGTTGTGGTTCTGCTTGATGTTTAACAGTGTGATAAGAACTTCTCGTACATCTGATAACTACGGAAGAGTATTAGGGCCACTAAAAAAAAATAATAATAATTCTGAGAAAAAAGTCAGAATTCTGAGAAAAAAGTCAGAATTCTGACTTTAATCTCAGAATTCTGAGAAAAAGTCAGAATTCTAGGCCACTAAAAAAAAAATAATAATAATTCTGAGAAAAAAGTCAGAATTCTGAGAAAAAAGTCAGAATTCTGAGAAAAAAGTCAGAATTCTGACTTTAATCTCAGAATTCTGAGAAAAAAGTCAGAATCCATCCATTATCTATACCCGCTTTATCCCTTGTGGGGTCACAGGGGTCTGCTGGAGCCTATCCCAGCTCATTTCAGGTGAGAGGCAGGGGGTTACACCCTGGACAGGTCACCAGTCCATCACAGGGCCACATGTAGACAAACAAACCATGCTCACAACCACACTCACGCTCACACCTACGGGCAATTTAGAATCACCAATTAACCTAGCCAAAGATCCTCTATACACAAGATAGCGCATTGCCGTTACTGGCAACGGTTTGAAACGGTATACACTTCCGGTCTCCTAAGTGGGCGTGGCCGCCCTCTCCCCACATCGTTTTGGAACATACAACACTAAATACAGTACAACTTTCTTCCAAAAAGACTTAAATAATAAAAATAACAGTATTATTAAGCAAAGAAGCAAGTATTATTTTAGTTTTAAACTTAATTTTATCCAATGGGAAAACAATGCCAAATCTCGCGAGAGTGTGTTGCTCAGACAGAGACAGGTCTCAAACAAAGTTCATTTTCTCCTAATCTGTCAGTCTGAAAGTTGCCATTTTGGTGTCAGAATGTTCAGAAGGTTTGTGGCTTTTGAAAAATGGGTCCCATATTTACTTAGGTTACTATGGGGCGAAGGAATTGGTAATAATCTGTGCTCACGTTCACTTTTCCCATAGGACTCAATGGACTCAGGACCTACTTCCGGTCTCCTAAAGGGGCGTGGCAGTCACGTGACACAGATACAGGAAAACGAACCGTAGTGGGCTGTCTCGTTTATAGAACGTCTCTGACCTAGCGTGAATGTTTTTGGACTGTGGGTGGAAGCCGGAGTACCCGGAGAGAACCCACACAAACACGGGGAGAACTCCACACAGAAAGGCCCCTGCCGGGCCTGGGAGTCGAACCGGGGACCTTCTTGCTGTGAGGCAACAGTGCTAACCACTAAGCCACCGTGCTGCCCCCCCCCCCCCCCCCCCAAAAAAAAAAAGTCAGAATTCTGAGATTAAAGTCAGAATTCTGACTTTTTTCTCAGAATTCTGACTTTTTTCTCAGAATTCTGAGATTAAAGTCAGAATTCTGACTTTTTTCTCAGAATTCTGACTTTTTTCTCAGAATTCTGACTTTTTTCTCAGAATTCTTTTTATTTTTTTTTAAGTGGCCCAGAATTCTGACTTTTTTCTCAGAATTCTGAGATTAAAGTCAGAATTCTGACTTTTTTCTCAGAATTCTTTATTTTTTTTAAGTGGCCCTAATACTCTTCCGTGACTACAAAGTAGTAATTTTTCTAGTTTGTGTTCTGTATTTTAAGAGATCACAAACATCAAACACGACATGTTGATGAGTCAAAATACAGTCAAGCAGTTGGTTTTTTTTTCAAATTTTCGTTTCTACTTTTACCTTGGCCATATTTACAATTTTTGTAGAGATACACCGATTGCAATTTTCTTGGCTGATTTATTTTTCCAGTTTTTTCCAGAATGTTAACTTGCTGATACAGATTTTGAAAGCCTCAATTTTCCTGAAGAACTAGTAATTATCAAATCTTTTTAATAGTCCAAGCTCCACAACTTTTTTTTTTTGGCATCATGGTTTTTATTATTTAACATGTATTACATTATGGATGAAGCCTGAATGATGACTCACAGAGTGTGCTAAAGGGGTTAAGGAATTCACTGAAGTGAGAGAATAAATTATCTTCCCAATCACGTTTCAGTAAATCATTGTTCTGAGTTGGAAATTAAAGTATGTGGAATCTGTTGAGTTGTAAGTGAAATATGACTGAAAGATAAGTCATGTTTTAAAATGATCATCCTGGAGAATTTGTTTGGGGTACTGAGCGAAGAAAGATGCAAAAACAATATTCTGGAAAACTTTGGAAACATTAATTTATTTAGAGGAGAAGAAAAATAAAGATCAAATAGAAAATAAGATGGAATTGTCTATGCACAATGATTCTGCAAGATACTAATATTAATCAATAATTAACAAAAGCTTGTATCAACACTTCAGTCATCCATCCTTTCCTTCTGCAATTTCCTTATTCCTTCTGGCTCCCACAGTTTGCTTCCGACGCCCTCCTATTGTGTTCCTCTTCTACCATAGCGTGTATTTTCTCTCATTGTGTCGTCTTAACTCTGCATTGTTCCCTTCCTTTCTCTGCATGTGGCTCTTATCTTTTAGGCCCAGCATCATCATGTGTCTCACATCACCTCTGGATCCCTTCTGAAATAGCGCCCTCACTTAGAGTTGCTTTGGAAATATATACAGAACTGGCTAAAAGGCTGCAAGGGGTCGAGAGGGACAAACACAACAGAGGAGCACAATCACTCACTTTCAACACACACACACACACACACACACACACACACACACACACACACACACACACACACACACACAGACATTGTGTAGACTTCAATAAACATGTTCTCTAAGCCTGAAATATACCTGCTCTTTATCATGGCTTTCATACCTACCCATAGTTCATTTGGCATATTGGTTGTGCTGTCATAGAAAAATGATACAACACGTATGTGAGATGGAGTAATCACTTAATCGTGGGGGGCGCTAGTGTAGGGCAGTGCAGCAGTTGACAACTAGCGACCAGTCAGGGAGATCATGTATTTACTGGCTGGCTGTGCGTACGCACAGACACACACGCCACAGGGATGCCAATTAGAACTTAGAGACGCCCACTGTATGTACCGAGTTTCTTCACTGACTACTATGCTGGCAGTTTAAATGAATAGCATTCCTTCTCACTACCAAGCAAATCTGGATCAAACTCAGAGGAGGTCATGCCCTTTAGGAGCCATAAAACAACATGCAGTTCAGTTTTACTTGTCATTACATGTGAATCAAAGGAAGCATGACTTTCTTATAGTGATGAAGTAGTTTTTCGCAAATGTAATACACATCCAATATCCAATATTATTTAAAGATACTATGATTTTAGTAACTTTGGACATGTAACTATGTTTACCGGGCAAGGTAAGCAATAATAAACGACACCCCTGTAACAATCTTTTAATTGCAAAAATTGGTTTTAATTGGTGGCATGACATTTTTGTATGTTGCACTTCTGTGTTTGGTGGTTTTTTCTACCCAGATTATCTGTTTTAATGAGATAATGAGAGGCCTGTTGTCCTTGGCGCGTTTCCGGAACAGAATGCGAGCACCATGGCTCCTTTAGCACATTTAACCAGTTTTAAGTGGTCCAGAATTGGAATTCTCTCTTTTCTCTCAAAAACAACCCCTATGACCCTATTTTACAAATAAATAGAATAATTAAAATTCTAAACAAAGGACTCCTGCAGTATAAAGAGATCAATGCAATTATGCTACATAATACATCCACTGACAGCTAATTTGATTTTCTCCAGTGTGACTGTGCCAACCAAGATTTTTCTATTTTTTTTTTAACTGCTAATTAAAAACAAAGCAAATAAATCAAAGCATTTTGCATATAACTCATAATATTGTCTAACACCCCCTAAAATACTATGATGCAACTTAAACCCGGCGTTACACAAGGGTTCAAGATAAAGCAGCGTTTGTTTTTAAGGAACCCATTTGAAAAAAAACGGTACTTGTTTAGACAGGTGAAATGGCAAATGTTTTCTGAATTTGTTTGGTAAATAGCCAGATTTGTGAAGACATGTTTGACATCTTTGGTTCATAGTGTGAAACAAGGTCCTGGGGAACCAGTGTAATGACTCTGCTTGTACCTTTAGCCCTTGCAATGGAACTGCACAGCACCGTGCTCATCGCACCACCCCTACTATGGTCTATAACAGATGTGTAACTCAACCCCCCCTTCTCAACTCTCCAGTCTCCATCTACATCAGCAAATTTGCCTTCATTTTGTTCATTAAGTATTTATTCACTGGAATGGTGTGAATCTCACCCCTCGGCTGAAGGATTTGTGGTTTCAGCAGCTGTGTCATGCTTACTCAGACAGCTCCAGTGCATCACTTGAACAGTCATTGTTAAATACAAATATAAGTAATACTAAGCCTGATATAATGTTTTCCTTAAACTATTGCTACAGGCATCAGACATAATAGTAAGGCACAGAAAGAAATATTCTCTGTCTTAATTTGCCAGTATCATTCAGTAGTACTTTCTAATGGCTTTAATTTAATTATTATCTCTTGGGTTAAGGATAACTGCACAGGTAAATTAAAATATATTTTAATTAAAACCAATTTTCTTTTTAAAAACTTGCTTTAATTCTCATTTTTCAACATATGACACATTTGGGTCATTTTTGGTAAAACCATCTTTTAAAGCAATGGTGGATTCCCAGCAGAAATGAGCAGAGCTGGGTTTTTTTTTAAATAATTTTTCTTCTATTTTTTAAATGTGTAATCTGCAACTTGACTTAGGTAAATGTGATGTAGAGTTTGTAAAATCCCCATGGATAACTACGTGATTCTTAATTTTGGCTCTTAAACGAATATGAGACACATGAATGTATCCATTGGTCATCTACCACTTTTTTCCCCCTCATTTAGGTGTGTGAAGTTTCCGGAGTATGATAAAAGTCCTAAATGACACATCAGTAAAATAAATAAAAGAATAATTTAAAGACAAATTAAGTAAGTAAAAGTATAATTAACTGATTCCTCCAAATCTTTTCTTCATCGTCAAAATTATGCTTTTCTTTCTACAATTCAAAAGTTGCAGGATGGCGGTTTCCATGTATGAATATATTCTTCCCATAAATATATAAATGGGTCACCCTTAAATACCAAAATGAAATGATGCTTTGGAAAAGCAATCATACATGCACAAAAATATAGCAACTGACAATATATGCACTTTCAGCTTATAGATCTTCCACATTAATTGCGTTTTCCTATAAGGCCTAACATGCAGTGTGAGCTGATACAAAATCAAATGCCAGATGTCGTTATGTTTATCTCGGACCTCACTGCCTTATCTCAGATTTTTACGATAGGTCTGCAGATTATCGGTTTGTGATCACATTATGAAAAAAGCATATGCATGTGTACCAGTACCATAATCTTTTAGACAACCTCTGCAGACGGATGTCTGAAAGATTGTGACATTTCAAATGAGGGAAACTTGTTGTGCAACCGGGCAGTTAATTTTCTTTTTAACATGCCAGCTTGGCAGCAACAGGTCTTTACAGTCATGTACGTGTGACTAATGACTTGGCTTGGATACATCATTTTGTCCTCTTTTCATTGCTTCCTTCCTTTCATCTTTCTGCCCATCTATGAGTCTGTGCTTTAGTTCAGGCTCTGGTCTTAGCTGTGTGCCTCACCTTATTAAAACAAGGATGTCTGTTTGGACAGAAGACAGTATGGTCAGTTGAGTGTGAGTAAGTTGCCTGTGATGCATGACCTCATACAATCCAAATAATGAGTCAATTAGAGTAAATTATACATGTTTCAGGCCCACTGAAATTAGTTCACATCTGTTTTCTTGTCTGAAGGGAGCCTCTATCTCTCCTCTTTCCTGTCTTCTCCTCCCCTATCTTTCTTTTCCTCCGTCATTCTTTCTCCAGTATTTCCTACAATTCTTATTTTCTTCTCTCTCGACTGCAGCTTCATCCCCCTTTCTCTTTACTCCTCGTGTTCTCTTCCTTGGGTCTTCCTTTTGCCCCTTCCCTCCCGTTTTTCCTTTCTGTCCTAGATCCCAGGGTCTCATGGTGAAGCTTTGTCTAATTACTATGCTGGCGTTTAATTGGAAGAGCACACACAAACATGCACTGACTCACTGAATACCCCTCACATGCAGGCACACTTTGCTATTCGTGCCCACAGATAAACAGACACATAAAATCTATTACATACACACATTACACACCCAGCAATTTAACATGCTCCAGTTATACAAACACACATAACACGGTGTACACTAGGGTTAGAGCCTGTGGAGATCTTCCAGGTTGTGTTAGAGCCACTGCGTGGCTGCCCCTTCTGTGGAGCTAAGGCACGTTGGCTACAGTCACAGTTGATTTTGGCCTCGTTATACCGTGAGCTTGCCTGTAGCTGCTCCCGCTGTAGAGCTGTGTCATTCATGAATGTGCGACAGCAGATGCAACATGGAGGCAAAACGCCAGCCAGACAACCCAATACCACAGAGTCACTGACATATTTTTTTGGGTTCCTGGAAAACTAAGTGTACATAACCAGACACGTATCTTTTCTTTCATTGGGTAATTTATCTCTGTGTTGACTGTGAACAGAAGAATGTGCAATTGAAGAGAAAGAGGTTCTTGCTTAATGATAAGCATCTGTTTTTGGGGATTGTAGAACAATAAATGTCCAACTGTTTGGTTTTTCTCACGTTTTCTGTCTTTGTTTGATTGGTGCACTTAGTTGTTTTTACCTCTTTTTTTAGCTTTTAAAGTCATGGGTAAATCTTTAATTTAAAAAAAAAAAAAATTTTTACGATCAAAAATGTTAATAGCAATTTTAAAAATAATCTCTTGTCTTCTTTGTGTTTCAGTCCTGCCCAGCCACACATGCGGCACCCCTGGACTCATTCCAAATGGAGTCATTCATGGCTCGCGGTACAACATCGGCGACAAGATCCGATACAGCTGTGAGTCAGGTTTTGTGCTGGAAGGACACGGCATCCTCACATGCATTGTATCACCTGGCAGTGGAGCACAGTGGGACTTCCCATCACCGTTTTGTCGAGGTAGATCTCTCTCTCTTTCTTTCTTCAGTGCTGTGATGTTCCATCATTATGTCTAGATCATTGAAGATAAACAGCGGTAAATTCTTTTTGAAGGAGTTTTCGAAATATCCATTCATGTGATTCAAAGAGGGAATTAAAATATCCCACGGTTTAACTGATTCAGAAGAAAAAAAAATAAAATTAAAGTTTTCTCACAATAATTCACTTCCTTTGCCTTTGTAGAGATGTAGCGTATCTTCCATTATGAAAACTAAATAAAAAAATAAGGGAAATAAATAATAAAATGTTCTTGCTAAGTTCATGAGAATTGAAAGACCTTAACATGAGTTCAGTAGCTGGAAGATAGAAGCCTTGGTGTATTGATTTCCTTTACAGCAACGGAAAGGCTCCACTCAAATTGCTCTCTAAACTACTTTGTGAACCACACGGAGCCTAAAATCCTCAAGCAAAGCCCCTCTAATGATCCATTCATCCTCAGACAAGAACAGAGATGTCCATGTTTCCCCCATCACAGGCGGCTGATGGTTGAACGGCTCAGCTCACGATTTTGGCAGACACCCAGATGTTGTGTTATTGAAAATCCACTAATGATAGAAAATATTGCTAATTCATTCATAATTATATTTTATTAGCATGTTAATTATGTCCATTTATCCATTGACATGATATAATTATCTGTTTATCTATTGACTCAACATGAAAGTTGTGGATTTTTTCTTTAATTTGAAATTAAACTTTAACCTATCAAACGGCACCATGACAGTAACAAAGGGACGCTCAACCCACGGTTTCTTATTCTTCTCATTCTTTATTTTTGTGTCTTCATTTTTAACCAGCGGAGGGAGCATGTGGTGGTACTTTTCGAGGCACTGCAGGCTCAATAACCAGCCCTGGATACCCTGCAGAGTATGACAACAACCTGGATTGCACATGGTCAATCCTCGCTGAGCCTGGGGACACTATAGCTCTTGTTTTCAATGACTTCTTATTAGAAGACAAATATGACTTCCTGGAAATCAGTGGGACAGAGGCACCAAGCATATGGTAAGACATTTCCTGCATGTCATACACATTTAGAGGATCACTTGTACAGTATATCACACCTGTAGTGTCCTGAATCCACAGAAGGAGAGAAACAAGAGACAGAATAACCCTTCATAGCCTTGTTCTCGCAGACATTTTCATGATTAAGTAGCCAAACATAAAACTTCATTCCTGGGCTAGACGATTTGTTCACAAGAAAAAGAGAACAGTTGTCTTTTTCACTGCAATTTTCTCAGACACAAACACTTTTAAGTGGGACCTTTGATATCAAAAGGGTGGTAATAATGTCGTTGGGGCGGACGGATACAACTGCTGATTGATTAGCTGCACAGGAGTTCTGTTGATTTCCCTGATATATTCAGGTCCCATCGGGCAGGTGATAAATTGTTGTGTTTTCTCAGCCATTTTCCGTGGCTGTGCTTGGAAATTGCTACTCTGTTGTTCCAGAACACACTCTGCTTTTTAAATTTAGAGAGCTGTTGGAATTCGCACCAGCTTGCTCAGAATATCCCACACATCCATTGAGAGTTTAAATGTGTTTTTGAAGGGGAGGAGGCGTTTTCGTGGTTAAGCAGGGATGGTTGTCACTATTCCAAGTTGCCAAAAAAAATCTTGTGAACAGAACGTGAAAAAAGTTGTTTGGCATCCCTCGGTAATAATGCTGTTGCTTACCAGCCAGCTCTGCTCAGCGGCAATAGTTCACAGCAAATTTTTCGGTGCCTTCAGGTGGTCTGAGTGTGTTATGATTGTGAAGCAGCACTTTACTAAAGTGGAAAACAGATTTATAAACCCTATAAATTACAGCACTGAATGCTAAAAATTACTGCATTCTCAGCGTAATCTGGGACATCCATTTTTAAGCAGTAATTTATGTATCCCTCTATTTCTTTTTTTTTAATGAGTAATAATTTTAAATCTATTTGTATGAATCTGTTATGGTTTCTGAATCTGTTTGGCTCTTCAGTCGGTTTTTTCCCACTGCTGACATGCCTCAAAGGATTTTTTTCGAACAATACATCAATAATATTGGTTTTCACTTAAATAACAGAATAGTGTGAAAGTGTATGCTTATATGTTAAGATGGAAATATGTGAATATGACTGCAGTAGCGGGATTTTATGGTATTCAAATCAAATTATTAAATCTGCATTCAAAGGTTTCTTAAAAAAAAAAAACTTCTGCAAAGGATGTTTTCCATGTGTAAACATGGCTAATGATTTAGGCACAATCCCCAAAGAAAAGAAATGGAATAGGTTGACAGATAAATAAGTGGATTGAAGGAAGCAGAGAGAATAACAGCAGATGGAAACTAGAAGGAATGGAGAATAATTGCGCGTTAAGTGCTGTCACTTTCAGAGCAGTACACATCAACCGTGGCATTCTCCTGATACTGTGTGTGTGTGTGTAGCATGTGTGCGTGCCTGTGTTTGTCCGTGTCACGCCTTAAGTGGCCCCCTGACAGGGTGAGCTTTTGATCATTACTCCAGGCTCTGACAGATTACACACACTCAACTACTGACACACATATATTGGCTCTGACACTATAATATTCAAGGACCACTGTCAAGTCATCCTCTGCAATGCAGATGGAAAGCATGGAGCGTGGCACAGAGAGAGCACCTAACATTTGTGAAATTGTAAAAGAAACAATCAGAAATGTAAAAATCAAAATCCTTTGATCGGCAAGAAGATTCCAAGTTGTTGTTAACATCTCTAAGGTTTGTGTTATTTGATCAATCCAAACTTTCCCAGTCAGGTCTGCGGTTCTGCAGTTTTACGTGATTGACTCACAACAACAGCTGAGAAATTTCTCTCTGTGCTACCGTCAAATGAATTGATGAAGAAATAGAATAATAATTGCACATGTATAGGTTTAACATGAACTAATAAGCCAGATGCAAAAGGCTCCCACTGGGTTTGAAATGTCATGTTACAGGTTGCACTTTCCAAATGTTGGAAACTATTTCAGTCAGTGAACCAGATGCTAAAAAAATGTTGCTAAATTCATTTAAATGAGCTTCTGTCATGGAAAATGGGATAAAATTCCCAGTTTTTCTCTCCAGAGGACGTATTAAGCAATGATTGGCATTTTCATCGCGGCTTGTGGGCAGGTCATTGTAAGAATGAGTGACACCTGACAGGACCACTGTGATGGTTTCTTCCTGTTTACACAGAGCTCTCTCTGATTGGCTGTCCCAAAAGCAATTTCCTGTTTCATGTTCCTGTCTGCTGGCCGGCAGGCTGAATGTCATGTTGACTTGCTGTCACACACACATGCTCATATAAACGTGCACACACAAAGTGACGCACAAATAAGTATGCATGTTTGTGTGTGAACTAAATGTGCGTTTTGATGTAAAACTGTTTTAAACCTTTATAATTAAATACTTTTTACGGATATTTTGTTAACATTTATGAATTTCTGCTCAAAGTCATGATCCACCTTGAATACAATTTCTGGCCACTGGACAGCTTCTGGTCCTTTTCATGAGAATTTTCCATACTTCTTATCTCTTTTCCTCTTTATCAACCCTTCTTCTTTTTGAATCGCTCCCTGCTCCCAGCTTCGTTGTGTTTCTTATTAATCTCTTTTTTTTTACTGTCTGGCATTAGTAATGCCCTCCCTCATTTAGGTTTGACTCCTTTTTATCACTTTTTGACCTCTCCTCAGGGCTCTCCTCACCATTCACCTCCTGCCACATCTTTGTCATCCGTCAGCCCCTGTTTTCCTCCGCAAACTTAGTTAGTATTTCTCAGACCTCTCATTTTTAAATTCCTTTTCTTCTTGACATATGAAAAGGTTCTTTACTATCTCCTTGCCAGACTCCTCTTCATGTCTCTGCTGTCATCTCCATCTTCGCTGTCACATAAGTGTTGCAAAGCAGGCTCCATTCTAATTTTATTTAATATGCCCATCTTCCGGATCATTTCAAACAGCCTTCATCTTTCATTTACTCTTTTTTTGTTGTTGTACTGCACTTTTCTATTCAGTCTCAGCCCCTGTTCTTCCTCCTCTCTGACCTCTTGTCGCTCCCTCACTGCCATGTCAGGGAGCTGCCTGCTCTTTATGAATAATGGAATACCTTGGCTATATCTCATATTATATGTTTCCTTTTCTATTCTTAATGTTTCACTAACTTTTTAATATTCTGACATGGTCACTATTTGTTTGTAAAATTTTCTTACGCCAACATTGATTTGAACTGAATTGAATAATACTTTAATATTACATAATCATATTATTATCTCATTGCATTCCGCTATGAAAATGCATAAATAGAAAATGTAAAACAAGTATATGAAAAAAGAAAGGATTCAACACAAAAGTCAGCAAGATAAACTATACTATAAGAGAGTTTATGTGGAATTTCCTGAGACTACCATCAATGCATTGGGGTGTTGTGTTATTAGTCTGAAAATAAGTGAACTGATGATGTTGCACTTATATTACAGGTGAACTGTGTTGGACTGCAACTCACAAGCAATAGTTACAGCAGGGAAACTAAAGATGCTGCTGATTGGGAAAAATATAGACTTTTAAGAAACTCATGTAAGGCAAGAACACGTAACGCTAAATCAGATTACTATAAAAATCAACTCTCAGTTCTCAGTTCTGGAAAAAACATTAATAATGTCCTTAACAAACCCAATAAAAATATTACCACAAAGATTTGCCACAATAATGCAATCTTCCAGGATATTATCCAAAGTGCCCTAGTCACTTCACTACACAAGGGGGGAGGTGATCCAAACGAAGTCAATAATTACCGCCAAATCTCCATTATCAACTCCATTGCAAATATCTTTGAAACATTAATATTCACTCAAATATCACAATATATTACTGAAAACAATATTTTGTCTCCATGCCAGTCCGGTTTCAGATCAAATTTCTCAACAACCACAGCTCTTCTAAAATTCACAAATGATACATTCACAGCTTCTGAAAATGGTAAACTCACTGGTGCAATATTTCTGGATCCCACTAAAGCTTTTGATATTGTTGATCACTACCTTCTACTGGAAAAACTTTACTCAATTGGTATCTCTAGAAACTCTCTTCTTTGGTTCAACTCTTATCTCCATAACAGACGTCAGTGTGTCAGCCTTAATGGAATCCAATCCAAATATACAATTGTTGAGAAAGGAGTACCACAAGGTTCATCCCTTGGACCACTCCTTTTCTCCATTTTCATTAATGACCTCCCAAAAACTTGTTCCAATTGTCAAATACACTTATACGCAGACGACATAGTAATATATACATCCGGTAATAACGCATCAGTAATTGAGAGAACCTTACAAAATGAATTTTCTATTGTTCAGTATTGGCTAGCATCGAATAAACTTTTGTTAAACACAAAGAAATCATGTTCAATGTTGTTTGGTACAAGATTAGGCCTTGGGAATAACCCATATCTTAATATTTTTTTCAATGAACAGGTGACCACATTCAAACACCTCGGCCTCTGGATCAACCCATTATTTTCTTTTAAACATCATATTGAGTCCATCACAACCAAGTTACATCGCAACCTAGGCATCCTTTACCGATCAATAAACTGTTTTACTCTACCAACAAGGAAAAGAATTGTCACGTAACTATTATTACCTTTTTTAGATTATGCTGATGTTGTTTACCAGAACACCTATGAACCACATCTTCAACCTTTCAAAGTCATTTACAACAGTCTCTGTAGATTTGTCTTAAGGTGCCCATATCGAACTCACCACTGCTCCATGTATCATTCATTAAACTGGTTACCCCTCAGCTCAAGAAGACAATACCACTGGCTCCAACTCATATTCAAATGTATCCACTTTAGTTATCCATCTTACTTAAAACAATATCTGTTTCCATATACATCCTTATATTCTCTTAGAAACACTCAGCAACCCTTCTTTTTCGTTCCTTTAACCTTTAAAGAAATTGGCAGACGTGCTTTTAAGTTTAAAGCCCCATCAGATTGGAACAACTTACCCATTAATATAAGAAAACTTAATTTGTTACATCTCTTTAAAAACTCACTATATTCCAACCTCAATAAACCATGTAGTTGCCTCTAGTGGTATTGCCTTCTCATTTTATTTGTATTTATTTATTTTATATACAATGTATCTATTTCTTCATATACTGTATCATAATGATGATGATAATGACTATTATTAATTAATATTTTTGGTCTTCTTGCTATTACTGCATTGTATGCAGTGTTTACCTGTGTTCTTCAGGTGTGGTAGGTCTTGGGGACTGGTGTGTGGGTGGGTTTGTGTGTGAGAGCCTTATGTATGTATTATGTATGTTGTATGTGACTGTTTTGTATTGTGTTGTATGTTTTTTTTGGACCCCCTTGAAAACGAGATGATTCATCTCAAGGGGCTATCCATTAATAAATTTACTTATATATAATAGTTCAATATCCAGGATGAAGAGGTGGTACCTCACATTAGCATGTCGAAGGTTTTTGGCATGTATTGTTAACAAGGATTGTAGTCCCTCCTCCTTTGAAACCTCCTGCCCTTTTTGCAATCTCTGTGACGGCTTGATGGAGAAGTGTTGGAGTCAAAAGCATATCCCTGCAGACATGTGTTGATGAAGTGCATAATACTTAATTCAGCAGTCTGGTTTTGTCTTCATCAGGGGTCCAAGCTGTTCAAGCGAGCTCACATTCTCCGGGATGATTCAAAGAAGAAAATCTTTCAAACTTCCTTCCATTTGCTCTCCATTTACCTTTTACTCTACACACAAGTGGGATTATATATAGGAACATCTGTGCCAAGTATACATTTAATGCTCAGTCTATATGAGACACATGAACAAAAGTGCTTGAAGGCAACAGAGCAAATATTATGTCAGATATAATGTTCCAGACAGACAAGTTGTGCTAAAAATGACACCTAGTGATTTCAATACGTGTTGTTCGGCCAGAGTCTGGGGTTGCAGCCTTGAATATTGGCTGAATATCTCCAGCTCTTCAGACAGAAAAAACAATATAATTTGACATTCTTGTTCAAGTCATGCATTTTCTGTCTCTCTATGCACCTGTTTTGTGCATCACAACAAAGCGAGAAACAGACACACTGGGCTGATGATTGTTGGCATCATGCTCGGTTGTGTTGCAGATAGTTGAAGGTTTTTGTCTGCTAAAAGATACTGGAAAGAAAAGGAGGATTTTTACAATTATTCATTTCTTGTTTACTGCACAGCAGTGTGGCGATGCTTCTTCTAAAAGCTCAAGTGGTCAAAGAGGAGGGATCTTTTCACAGCTGGGGCCTCATGTACAAAGAGTGCGCACAAAAAAACATGCGTACGACGATTTCTACACTCACGGTCGGATGTTCAAAAAGTGACTTGAACGTGAAAAGTTTCGGTCCTTCACGCACACAACAATTCTGGTGTATGCACATTTCTGAGGTTTTGTCCATTACGACACTCGCTGTGGATGCAGTGAAGTCCAAAATATCAGGAAACGTGATGTCAACAATAAGTTCACGCCCACACGTGAAGGACACGACAGTCCCCACATTACCAAATAAGTTACACACTAGTGCAGCTGCAGTCTTCGGGGACCACACTGATGTGCTGGTCCAGGGTTAAGACTGGACCATCAGCTGGTTTAGGTCATCAAGAGGATCCTCCTGGATCGCTGCCCTGAACTGGACCCAGTAACGCTCTGGTTCAAACCAACATGATACTTTCACCGGGAGCTGCTGACAACTACTTGAGATAAAAGCCAGATCCTAAAACATCCCATAACTGTGTCTGAACAGAAAAACATTAAAACACAATTTGCAGCAAATAACTGGTTCTCTAAAGTTGTGTTTTTAAATAAAACTAACATGTCACTGAAAGGTTGGTTCCTACAAACTGATGTGAATCAGCAATATATGAATAAAGTTTTTATTGAATGTTTAGGCTACTTTCAGTCTTATATCAAGTCGGCTGCAGGTGCTGCAGGACTCCAGAAAGTGTTTCTCCGGTGATGGAGGCCGGGACCGAGACCGATCTCTCCTCCTGCGGATGCAACACTCCAAGTTACAGCAACTTTGTTTTTTATTTCTCACGTTTGCACCTCAATATAATCCCGTTGGCACAAGTTGTCTTTATTTTTCTGCAGCGGAGGAATCAGATCGTGATGCTTCATGTTTTAAATATAAGTTTATGTTGTTCACATTGTTATACTTATGAAAGAGGTGATCGCGGACATCCACAATGCCAACTATAAGACTCAATACACGTGTACATTGGGCATCCGTTAGTATAATATGCATGACAATAAAGCGGAACGAGGAGCTGTTTTTCGCCCCACCAATTTAAGTTCTGGTGTCGGTTCTTAAAATACAAACGAGAAGAAAAAAGTGTAATGAAGCACTAACGCTAAATATTAACATCACAAACCCTTATGAATGTAATAAGACCATAACTCATCACAGAACGCAACACGAGGTTGCCGAGGAACAATGTAACCCATAATGCAATGCGGCCAACACAACTACAGCACGTTATTAGGGCCCGAGCACATACAGTGCGAAGGCCCTATTGCAGGGGTGCTCACACTTTTTCAGCATGAGAGCTACTTATAAAATGATCAAGTCAAAATGATCTACCACCTACAACAAAAAATGCAAAACATATATTTATTTATAAATATATTGAGGATTCTTTATATCGCATGAGCCAATATTGCACAACACAACACAATGAACTATGTTCACTCAAAAAACTATGGATCTTACCAAGAAATGTTCTTATTTCTAACCTAAAAATGCCATTACACCTGATAACACACATAACTTAAAAGGTTAGGTGTTTTTCCCACGTGTTTCAATTGAACTTTCATTTGCGTCAAGCAAATTTGAAGTTCTAGTTAAGTTTTAGAGTTTTGGCAGTGTTCAAAATAAAATGATGAGCCCTGCTGTATTGGAGCACATTAGACACCAGTGCTGCTTGTTTTATCCATGAATGACTACGGACCTAAAATTGAAAACTACCCAGTTAGCTTTATTACGTTTTTATTTTTCTGACATTTTCTGCCTTTTCTTTTAGTTAAAACTGTAGCGGGAACAGAGGTTTATATACAGGGTAAAGGCTGATTTATGGTTCCGCGTTACAACAACGCAGAATGGTGCGCGTCGCTGCGTACCCATGGATCTATAATATTAACTGGATGGGACGTCAAAAATGGCCGCCCATTCATTTCAATGCATTTTACTCAGCCAGCGCATACGCCGAAAAAATTTAAAATAAAAGTTAAGCACTGAACTACATGTGTCTCCCATCTGGGCCATTGCAGACTGCCTGAGCATGGCATGTTACAAAACAAACATATCCGCCGCCTCTTTCTTCCCCCTTTAACGTGCGCAGCGCATGGATGTATGGCGCAGCGTCAGCACGTTGTGTCGCATTAAATGTAGTCCGGGCATAATACGAGGATTTGAGCTGGTGAAATTAAACGAAAAAAAAAAGAAATTAAACGATTCCTCGAGGCAGAGAAAATTCCTCTATCATTTTTTGTAATCGAATTACTCCAATTATTCGAGGAATCGTTTCAGCCCTAGAAAAAACCAAAGGCTGAAAACTGGCCGTAACTCGGCTTGCTAGTTAGTTAGCACTTAGCGCAGTTGTTTGCTCATGCGCAGCGACCTATGACCTCAGACAAAATTCAGATGTCATCTGATTGGCTGCCCTGTATATCAATCAAAAGACGGGATGGATGATAGGTTGACGTAAATTTTTTTTAATGTCACGCGATCTACCAATAATACCTTTGCGATCGACTGGTAGATAGGGAGCGACGTATTGAGCACCCCTGCCCTATTGTATCTGTAGGAATTTTTTTATTAGGACCCGAGCACTTACAGTGCAAAGGCCCTATTGTATCTGTAGGAATTCTTTATCAGGGCCCGAGCACTTACAGTACTTAAATTCTTTCTTTCATTATGGGCATGCCAAGTAATGGCATGACCATATTGCAATCGTCCAGAATGGCCCAAAGGGCAATGTTGCTAGCATTTTGCTAACAAGCTAAAGTCGCAAAAGTCCCACGTCACACCAGCAGGTGTACAGCATGACCCCGCTCTGATGTGGAAAAAAAAAATCCCAAAAAAATAAAACACGCCCGAAAAAATGAGGAAAAACATGAAAATGAAGGCGATATAATGGTATACAGAAAAGGTTTCCCTTTTCTTATTATTATTCCGCACTTTTTTTTGTCCATTAATACGGCCCGAACCGCAACGTGCACCCATGCATGCCATACATCGTTGGATGCGTCTCCATCGTGCCTCGATGGTCATTACTTTTCTCAGTAATAGGGGTTACCGTGGCAACGCTAGTTGCCAAAGAGCAAAAAAAAAAAAAGGCGAAAATTCGGACGCTTATTGCTCGGCCGAACTTTGTCATAAAGACATCGTTCAAACTTTGAATCACTCGGCCCGATTGGCACTAACGGACCATACAACCTCATTATGCCAATTATTACAATTTTTGCGATATTGACCTTTCATTTTTTTTTTTTTTCGTTTGACTTGGGACGCTTGTTGCTAGGCAACAGGTTATCGTAGAGACATCGTACAAATGTTCCCCGACTCAGCACGCTGTGGACTTCAATATATTCAAATTACATGAAGCTGCGATTTAAGGAAATTTTATGTCAAAATCCATGCCAAATAGCCCCATTCATTCGGATTGGGTTTTTTACCATGGTGAAAAAAAAACCTATCCGTTAACGTAGCCTGAACCAGAATGTGCACCCATGCATGGCATACATCGTTAGATGCGTCTCCATCGTGCCTCGAGGGCCCTATTGTATCTGTAGGATTTTTTTTTTTCTTTCTTTCTTTCTTTATTCTTTCTTCTGACGAAAGGAAGGCCTCTTTGCCCTAAACATGCCCGAAGAGTCACCAAATTTTGCACGCAAGCCAGGCCTGGCGAAAAATTTGATATTTAATGGTTTGCATTAATGGGCGTGGAAAGATGGCTTAACAGCGCCCGCTAGAAAAGTTTGTGCCTCAAGCCCCAAAATACGGTTTGACGTACATGCACGGAAATCGGTACACACCTGTATCATGTCGCAACTTAAAGAAAAGTCTATTGGCGCCATGGCCGAAACCGAACAGGAAGTCGGCCATTTTAAATTAATCGTGTAATTTTGGCGAAATGTATGCCATTCCTTCGGCAGTTAATACGGCCCAAACCGTAACGTGCACCCAGGTGTGTTATTCATCAAAATGTGCGTCTCCATCCTGCGACGCTGGCATTACTTTTCTCAGTCAAAAGCGTTACTGTGGCGACGATAGACGCCAAAAAGCGTGCCCCCACTTCATCTGGTTGGTCCATATTTGATAGTTCCTGGGTCATGGGTCATGGGTGGTGTCATCTGACTCGGTATTGAGTACTTGACCTTCATTGGCATGAGTTAGCCCCGCCCCTTCTTCTGATTGGTCGATATGTGATAGTTCCTATTTTCTGCCATAACTTTTGAATGGTTTGACATAAAGAGTCGTGGGTGGTGTCATCAGACTCGGTTTTAAGTCCTTGAACATATTTGGTGCAAATTAGCCCCGTCGCTTCTTCTGATTGGTCAATATTTGATGGTCCCTATTCTCTGCCATAACTTTTGAATGGTTTGACATAAAGACTCGTGGGTGGTGTCATCGGACTCGGTTTTGACTCCTTTACCTTAATTGGTGCAAATTAGCCCCACCCCTTCTTCTGATTGGTTGATATGTGATAGTTCCGATTTTCTGCGATAACTTTTGAATGGTTTGACATAAAGACTTGTGGGTGGTGTCATCGGACTCAGTTTTGAGTCCTTGAACATAATTGCTGCAAATTAGCCCCGCCCCTTCATCTGATTGGTCAATATCTGATAGTTCCTACTTTCTGCCATAACTTTTGAATGGTTTGGTATAGAGAGTTGTGACTGGTGTCAACCGCTAAATGTCCAGGCCTGAAGACATCTACATGCAAGTCATACAAGCGCTTCCACTGCAGCACACCTGAACGTGCACAAGGGTGCGAGGGCCCGTTCATCGCTGCTTGCAGCTTTAATTTTATTTTTGTTTCACTTGTTTGTGTAAGTTCCTTGTCAGGATCAGTGGTTTTTAATAGATATTTATCCTCATCATCATATTCAAACAGATCTACTGTACTTGAGGGAGGAGACAGGGCAGAGTGTTGTGCTCCCGCATGTGTGTTCAATTCCACGTTGATTATGATGTTCAAAGAAACGTGCGTGTTTTTAGGGGTACACACAGTTTTGAACATCAGAATTTTTTTTTTCGTACGCAAGAATTCCACGCACGGATTCACATTGAAATCCACGCACTATTTGTACATGAGGCCCCTGGTCTTGGACACTGGTGAAGAAATACTTTACAAGGCACATCACCTTTAAAAACATATATTACATAAATATACATACTTTGTTAAGTATACTAGATCAACCTAATAAATTGGGTGGTGAGCGTATGTAATAACTAATGTTTATTACCATGAAATATTATTTTTAAAAGATTTAATTTCATCAATATTAAAGGCATTGCTTTCAAATTGAAGAAAAATTGGTCAAATTGAGAAGTGCTGATGAAAATGAATAACCTCAGACACTTCACTAAAATTTTTAAAGGTTTGAGATGTACTACTTTCAAACTAGTCTCCGAAAAATCATCCCAAATGCATTTGAAAAGTAGGCGAGTGGGCCCCCTGATAGCTCAGTGGGTTGAGCAGCTGCACCATATGCAGAGGCCATCGCAGTAATGCAGGCGGGGCAGGTTCAAATCCCAGCCAGTTATTGCGTGTCTTATCCCCCCATTAAAATGAACTTAACTCTCAATGCTCATTGTGGGACACTAAGCTAAAAACGCCAAAAGTCACTTCATATTGCTGTAATAAAAGGGAACTTTTTGTGAGTAGCAAAGTCCACAATGACTGATGAATAGATATTTCATCGGCAAAGCACATGGAAAACAAAAAGAGCTGTTCCAGATCAGAAACTGTCTTCAACAGAAGAAAATGTATCGTGTGTCCACAGTTCATTTTTGTTCTGATCAGTTTATGTCTGCAGTTATATTCTTAATTTCTAAAACTATTCATTTTCTCTTTTTTTTTTAAATCTCCATCTCATCTTGGGGTCTTCTGTAATATCAGTATATTTGTATACTATTACTACTACCGCCCCACTTGTAACACACAAGAGTGTGGGACAAAGAATAGTAGCTACAGGAGGTACCGGAGGTACAGGAGGAGCTAGGACTCATGACTGAAATAATCAAATATTCTTTAAAAGAAAGAAAATTGCTTTAAGTGGAGAGAAGGAAATATGTCCATGAATCTTAGGGATGGTTAGGATGGCTGCTTGTCCTTTCACATCCATATATATTCATGGTGGATGTGCACTACAGTAGGTTGGAAAGAAAATAATAACTCACAGGAAATAATGACATGCGTAATTATAATCAAAATGAATGTGTTCAGTGTACACAGGGTCTGAAAGCTTAACAAACAGCAGAAATTGAGGTATCAGAGCATAAATAATCACAAAAACCTCTCTTTAATGGAGGCTCCTCATTGTGTATATGTGTAAATATGTTAAGTTTTAATATATAAAATATGAAATTATTTAATGGCCAACATCTATCCTTATCCATTATCAGATTAATTAAAAAAAATAAATAAAATAAAATAGAAAGAAATCTAAATTTAGCCTGCTTTATTAACACCTTTTTTTGAGCAGGAATGGAGAGATGAGGAGAAAAATGGCTCACTAGGTGAGATGAGGAGTGTAACTGAGGGGTGGGATGTCAGGGGAGCTCCACAGGTGAAGAGGAGCATTTCAGCGTTAACACACAAAAGGAGCAGAAATGACAATCCAACATTAATACAGTGAACAATTTGCTTAGCAACATGTTTCAACATATGAATGTCATATGTCAAATCTTTCATTTGTTCTCCATGTTTTACATTTGGTGGGAACAATAATTACGAGGAAGCTGAATAAGAACTTAGTTTGAACTTGTTTTGGTTTGTGCTGCAAAAGCCTGCCTATTCAAATGACTTTTACAGCACATCTTACATTCATTTTGTCTAAATAACTTACATGCAGTGGTGGTGTGAAAATCCTGGGCTGAGCTAATTCGCTGAGGTTTTAAGTAGGGCTGTAATCTCCCAGTGGACTGGTAGATTTATTAGTCATGTGGCATGGCTGGACTAGAATTCTGATTAGTCTATTCTTTAATTGAATTGAATTGGATTTAATCGGAGTGAAAGTACCAAGTTATAAAGGGGGTGTTTTCAGAGCACACCTCTTTTACAACAGTCTATCTTTGTGCACCCCTATGTTTTAGCTATTTTGGATTAGCCCAATCCACTGACCATTGACTGATAGATTGTAAAGTAGAAGGACAAGGTCCAGTGAGTTGATGAACTCTATCATGTCAAAGGAATCTGCATTGTGGCAGAATATAATAAAAATAGACAATGGAAAAAAAGTTGAATGCAAACTTTGCAAGCAAGAGTTTGGATATCAGAGTTACACATCAAACATGGGGGGGGGGGGCAACTTGCACCGTCCGTTTTGACAATGTTAGCATATCAGAATTGACACATTTCAATGTTTTAGTCTAGTAATTGTTTTGGACCTGCAACAATAGCGGCATCCTGGTGCTGGATGTTAATCCTCTCACTCTGACCCACCTGTGTGCTGTTAACGTAA
The DNA here is from genome assembly GCF_033807715.1 of Cololabis saira. NCBI lineage: Eukaryota > Metazoa > Chordata > Actinopteri > Beloniformes > Belonidae > Cololabis > Cololabis saira. The sequence goes on along the minus strand of NC_084588.1, from coordinate 35,807,972 downwards.
TTAGTGTCGTCTCTCTCTCTGTCTCCCTCTCTCTCTCTCTCTCTCTCTCTCTCTCTATCCCTCTCTCTATCTCTCACTCTCTCTCTCTCTCTCTCTCTCTCTCTCTCTCTCTCTCTCTCGCCCGCCTCTTTCTAGCTATTAGAGGTTGTTGTTTTATTGAATATATATTCACATTGAAATATCTGGCATTTATTTGAGCCCACCCAAAATATGGGTAAACCCCACGGTAGTTGAACCAGAAAAAAAATACTTGCGGCCACACTGTGCACTGAATGATAGTGTTGGTTAAATCAAAAACGATTTAATATATAGCAAATTGACGACAACCCCGGGCAGCTCGGTGGCTTGGTGGTTGGCACTGTTGCCTCACAGCAAGAAAGTTCCTAGTTTCATGTTCTCCCCGTGCTTACGTGGGTTCTCTCTGGGTACTCCGGCTTCCTCCCACAATCCAAAAACATGCATAGTCGATTAATTGATTTTTCTAAATTGCCCGTAGGTGTGAGTGAGTATGGTTGTCTGTCTGTATATGATGGACTGGCGACATGTCCAAGGTGAACCCCTGCCTCTCGCCTGTAATGAGCCGGGATAGGCTCCAGCAGACTCCCTGAAATTGCCAATTAGTAAAATTTTAGTTGAAGTTTTAGGGCTTCCGTCGACCAAGAATATCTTTGGTTGATTACAGCCCTAATTTTAAGATTCTAACAATGTCCCTGGTTCTTGAGGCACGTGTGAACTATGCATCCATGCCGTATGTAGAGAACAAAATCAGAAAGAATTTTGTTCTCTGAAAGAATCAGAAAGAAGTTTACTTGGTAATAAACTTCTTTCTGACTTTGAAACTAACTGAGAATGTCTGTGGAGGCAGACATCATCAGTCTTTTTTTTTCTTATAATTACAAATTATGGTAGTGTTACAATGCATGAACCCCTCATTACAAAGAGATATTTGCTTTTGAGAGACCTGCAGCCTGAAAACCACTCACCTACACGTGGAAAAAGTCATTTTTCGATGAGTCATTCTTCACCATGCTCTCGACAAATATAGGTGAGTGAATGTGTGTCATATACCAAGAGGACGATGCAGGCCTCTCCCTTTGCTCCATGTAATGAGGGCATCCAGTGACTCTGTTACACTGTGGAGACCATTTTTATAACCATATAGCATGTATTGCAGTCTCCGCAGCATCCCAAAATGTTTTGAAACAGGAAAGAGTGTCTTAGGGCTTTATGTTTCGTTTAGCAGCTGATTAATTTAATGACTGGAGTCTCTAATCCTGTGACCATGTTATGTGAACTTGGGTAAACTGAAACAATACAGTGATGGTTATACCTTAGCGCATGAGCAGTCCAGCAGTACGGTATTAACCTCTTACTGGTTTCACTCCATCATTTCTTAATTATTCAATGCACCGTGCCGCATAAATTAGCATAACATCTACTTGATGTGTTTTTTCTTTAATTCATTTCTTTTTTTCTTTTTTTTTTACTACTGTCAATTTTCCCTGCTTCCTTTGCTTCCTGGTTACACAGATGTCAGTCTGAGACAAAACAAGTTTGTAAGAGTGTTTACATTTGAGCTGTGGCCGGTTTCACTATCCGTCCATCGTCTATACCTGCTTCATCTTGTCTAGGTCATCAATCCATCACAGAGACAACAAAGACAAACAGCCATGCACATCACACTCACTGCTAATGTGAGTTTAGAGCTAAAAGTCATGTTTTTGGAGTGTGGGAGGATGCCGGACTACCCACAAAAAACTCCGGAGAGAAATACCCCAGCCGGGATTCACACAGGAACCTTTTTGCTGTGAGGTGACATGGCTAACCAGGGCACTTCTGTCCTGTACTATCATTTTTTCTTCTATTATTATGAGTTAAAGATCAAGAATGCTACATTTTGATCTTTGATATAGCAACCAACTGACATTTTCCATGTTTAGAAATGGCAGCATAACCCTTTCCTTACCTAGGAGGTAGTATCTCTGTCCTTCTGCGCTTTGGCAGCTGGGCCGGCCAATGCATCAGCCCTGTCAAGAGATATGGAGCGAGTGAAGTTTAAGAATTTTCCCACAGAATAAACTACGTTTGTAACGCCCGCCAATGTAATAATGCCCACAAACGTAATAAACCACAAACGTAATAAAAATATGCAGCTCCTAAACCTGAATCGCGCAAACCCGAAGGTCTCTCCTCCTCCTCCATTTGCACAAATTGATGAAACCAAAACAAACTAAGCAAACATAATTCATTTGGTAGATAGAGTCCAGTTACTACAGAATAGCCTACAGTTCAGTTGAATGGCCTAACGTTACACTCCCCGGAAAAGTGTCGGGTCTGACACATCCACAGCATTAATTATGCAGGGCAGGCTGCGAGAGTGCGGATGGGTTTTATTATAATTTACACATTCACCGGCTAGAAACAACAACAATCAAACAACAACAACCATTATTCATTGCATTATTACATTTGTGGGAAGTTATTACAACATTGAAAGTTGAAGATTTTCACTTCAAGGTAGTAAATCTCTACAAACGTAATAGTTATTACATTTGTGGGAAATCGCGTGTTATGTTTGTAGTAGGCAGCGACTATTACGTTTGTGGGAAATGTATTACATTTGCAGGATTATTACATTAAAAGCTGCATATTTTTATCACGTTTGTGGTTTATTACGTTTGTGGGCATTATTACATTGGCGGGTGTTACATACGTTCTTTGTTGTTAGCCTCTCACAAAGACAGGGGTAAGACCAAAATCAGCCTTGCTTTGGCTTTCCCGAGACAGATATCTGTGAGTTGCTTTTAGGGCGGAATGATAGGTTTTCTTGTTGGTTCCCAGTTTATTTAGAACTGAGACTCTGCCACCCTCATAGTTGTCTGGGGTGTTATATCGGACCTTTAAATGTAAATCCAATAAAACTGTCTAAGGTAATGGTTCACTAGAAAACTTGAACTATGAAACAAACCAATCCAAAAATCAAATGTGTGATGATTTTTTTCATTTTTTTCTCATAACCAAGTACCTTTACATGCAGCCCATTAGACAAATGATCATAGTTTAGTTTAAAGTTGTTTGCACCACAGAATATCCTCAGTTTTTGTGTCCATATGTTGTCTGTCTTTATGACTAACATTCACATTAAACCACACTAGCGGATAAAGACTGCTGGTTGACTCCTTAAGAGATAACACATTATCCTGCTCTGCTCAGACTAGATTATGATGCATTTAGGCAGATAAAGAGGCAGTGCTTCATGACTTGTCTTTCACAATTTTTTTTACTTTATAACTCAGCTGTAATCACAGTGACAGAACAAATTGACTACTGTGTTACACATCCATTAAAATCCTTTACACGATCTCTAAATATTCTAACAGCATTTATTTTGTTTCTATCATTATCTTTATCTGTGTTTCTTCTCATCTACTATATTTTTCTTCTGTACATCCGCAGCATTAATAAAGGCCAGCCACAGTAGCCCCTTGTTACTTCAGGGGAGGTTGGTGGAACATCTGCTTCCAGGCAGTCTCTTGCATCATTTTTTATTTTTTTTTATTTCTCTCATCGCACCATTTTCCGCTTTGGTTGCCGTCGGTAATAAAATGTGCAAGAGGCTTAAACTGATGTAAGATATACCAAAGGCTGCCAACTTATCATTTTCATGATGATACTTAAGAAAATGTTTTTAAAATATAAACTTCACTGTGCTTTCTACCGCTTTGGTGTCTTCATTCCGGTGCTAAACTTTTTTCTGCACTTGTTTGGTTCATCTGTTTTGTGTGAGTCAAAATGTGTGAGTCATGGTAGGTTTTACTTATTCGGTTGCATCCTGATCATATCAGACATAATCTAAGACAGACAAGTCTTTAACATCATGAAATATGGTATCATATATCGGACAACTGAAAATAATATGGGCTCTATTTTTTTTTTTCTTACTCTCCTTTGTATTTTACTATTATCACCATCTAAATTCATTATGTTGAACGTTAACTTTAATGACATAACTTTTCAAAAAACATTGGAAAACTAGAACTTCACAAATAAACTCTCATTACCCTGGAAACATTGCAGTGAAATGCACATTTACTAAAAGAGTAGTGCTTACCACAGTGGCATTAGGCTGGCTCAGTCAGTACATACTTATCACATAAAGAAAAGAAAAGAGCAGCATTGTGTGATTACGGTTTTACAACAGATGAGTACTTGATTGTCAGACATATGTCAAGCATAAATGTGGATACTGTTGATTTGTAATAGCAACATTTAGCATCTTTTTATGCCACATCAGACTTGGCATGAGGTTTTCCTGCTGGGATGTGGTCTCAAAAGTACGATATGAATATGGTGCAAATCATTTAATCCAGACTGTTCCATTAAAACCATGACATTGTAGATGTCAGTGTATTTTTTGGCTCTGTGTTCATTAACTTCTGTTGTAGTTTTTACTTTTTTTTATTTCTTTGTTTATTTCCAGGCTGACAGGAACAATTCTCCCCTCACCAGTGATTTCAAATAAGAACTGGCTCCGAATACACTTCACCTCAGACAGCAATCACAGAAGAAAAGGATTCAGCGCTCAATATCAAGGTATGTTACACTTCTCCGCGCTCCGCGCTTGTATTGATCTCAGCCTGTTTTTTGCACGTTTGGTACAACCCTGTTAACATAAAAGTTGGGATGAAATGTAAAATTAACTGCATTTAAAAGAAAAATGCAATTGCTCTTAAATCATCCAGATTTAGATCTAGAAAACAGATTTTTTTTTCTCGTTTTATTCTTTTTTAATCCTTTTTTTATGTGATTGGAACAGTATGTTTCAAAAGATTTGGGGACAGAAGTATGTTTGCTACTGTGTTGCATAACCAATGCATAACATTTGTTACTTAGATATATGCACAGGGTTTCTGCATTTCATGTAATCTGTCATGTGTTGTTCCTCTGAGGGTGTGCTGCTTAACTTCAAATACCACATAATAACTGGACAGGTTTTTATATGAACTCAGTGGACGGTTTCCATGGACTTATGTTTAGTATATTTGAGGTATATGTTAGATCTTATTAGTTTCCATGTGGAGAGCCTATTGGCTGCCTCTAACACAGGGTGGGAGATCCAGATCGTGTTTATACTTGTGTTATCCGACATGCTTCCTGAACTCCATCTCTTTTTGCTATCTCCCTCTGCCTCAATCATTGGTTTCTTACACTTGCCATCGGTGCCTTTCCCATTTTCTCTACACGTTTGTGTTGTGTGCGTGATAGTGGTCTATTTCATGCCAAGCCTGTCTCTCAGTGGAATGTCGTGTGGTTGTAGCACAGATTTTTTTTCTCTGTTATTCTCTCCAGTAGCATCATCTATGATAAAATAGATGGAATGAATGTTAATGTTGCGTCTCTTCAAAGCTTTTCTTCCCTCATTCCCCTTTAGTTTAATTTGTTTTTTAATGCTTTTCTGTCTTTTTTTTCTATTCTCTTTTTGAATGTTGTCACTGCTGCGTTTGTTTACGTCTTTGCAATAGGAGGGGGTCGTAAGAGCACATAGGTGATATGGAGCAAATGGGACTTTACAAGATGGTGTAGAGTAATTAAAGTTTAATAAAGTACGGGTTATAATTAAACTAAGTAAATAATTAAATGAATAACCTTCTTTTCTTGCCTCTGCAGTGAAGAAAGCAATAGAGTTGAAGTCCAGAGGGGTAAAGATGATGCCCAGTAAAGACTCCAGTCACAAAAACGCTGTCTGTGAGTATGCTGCCATCTGTATATTTTCTGTTTTGGTCGATTTTGGTCATATTGCATTCAGACATTTCAAACCAAGTTGAAACGCATTTGGCCACACATTGGGGACTAACGAGATGCCATCATTTTTGACGTGGCATGATCAGAGTTTTCATATATTTTTATGTGACATTGACCTTCTTGGTGACAAGAATTGCACCCAGAACATTTTTTTTTGGTCCATTCTCATAAATGCATATGTATATTTTTAAGCCTACATGTATGTTTTCACATGAACAGTCAAATTATTCCTATAAATCAATAATTGTTAACTGAATTTAAAGCACACAAATATTCTGATGAAAATACACTTAAATTGCCAAAACTTCAATATAATAGGTAAATGATACAGTAAGTGAATCCACCATGATGACTGCATCATGTATGTTAAAATTTAATTTAAAGGTTTTATATTCTGAAATGTGGTAGTTTAGTGCAGCATTTCTTAAAGAAGGTAGAAAAAAAACATACCTGATACACAAATTTACTGAAAATGTTTAATCTGAAAAAGAACTAGACGTATCTTTTCTGATGTCAGCCATAGGTTTTTCTTAAGAGTCAGAGCGGAACTATGTAACTTTTTACAGTACATTACATTTAGCAGATGCTTGTATCCCAATTAACTTGTAACAGACGGATGTAATCAAGCCACAGTAACGTAGCAGATAAGATAAATGCACAAAAATGACATCCTTTACACTTCCTGTCTGTCACAGAATAGATGTTAAAATCCTGCTGTTGGTTTATCAATCTCTGAATTGTCTCGGGCCAAAATACATCTCTGATCTCCTGGTCCATCATGAACCAACCAGGACCCTAAGGTCGTCAGGGTCACGCCTATTTTCTGTACCCAGAGTTAGAACCAAACACGGAGAGGCTTCAGCTTTTATGATCTTCACCTGTGGAGCAAACTCCCAGAATACATTAGGGCTGCTGAAACTCATTTGCTTTAAGTCAAAATGTAAACCTTTTTTATTTACTGCTGCATTTCAGTGATCCACCATAATGCACTGCAACCTTTATTTCTCTCATCTCACTTGTTCTACCATTGAGGAACGATATGACAGAAGGCTCTCGACTGCGATCGCCTCGTGTGCGGAGAGCGAAAGGCCAGTTTGTGTGCTCTTAAAGAGCACAGTGGTAGTGAAGCGGTGTTAGCCTTTACGATTGAGTTTATATGGGTAGATGTGGACCCCAAGATCACCAAATAGGCAAGTGACAGGAATTTGTTTTATCCGAGCAGCCACATGTAGCCAGTAAAGCTTGAACAGAGGTATGTCCGTCTGGGTTCATTGAAGTACAAATGTTCCACAGCATTTTGGAAGTTTTTGTAGCGGTTTGATCGCACAAGCTGGAAGACCAGCTAGGTGGGCGTTGCAGTAACCAAGGCGAGATATAACCATACACCGGGATATAACCTGTACCAGGAGTGGAGTTGCATATTAAGTCAGGTACGGTGTTATGGCACGTCTGAGGCCCTTTGAAGGGGACTTGTTTAAAGTTAGTCCCCACAAACTAGCTGTTTTAGTTTTGAGTAGCTCATGTTAACCTGTGATGCTAATTAGCTTAACAGTATTTTTAATTATTTCGACCCCCGAATAGCTGATGTTGGCTAACTGACCGCAGCCTGGGGGTCCCTGGAGATCCGTCTCAGCTTGGATAAGTACTCGCCTTTCGCCACAGTAGCTGCTGCCTGCTGCTTTGTTAAACTTTGTTCTCAAACCCTTCCAGGCCAATCACAGCAGTCTTTTAGCAAAAGTAAAAGCACAGCAATCATGTTATCTTAAAGCAAGTCCGATTATGCTCTATTAGCTCTTTATTCAAAGCTCAGATGTCAAGTTGACTGAAAAGTTGAAGTGCTGAGTAGTTCAGTGAGAACAACTGGCTGTGAGAGACCATAGACTGCAATGCAGTAGTAAAAAAAAAAAAAAAAAAGTAGACAAAATAAGAAAAAACAAAACACCCATAATAATGCTTGAATTTTTGGCTTTGTCAAATTTTACCTGATGAGGTAGATAAAAGGTGCTTACAGCACTCTGAACACAGAGAGTCTGTCTAGTTTAAGAAACTGCAAGTTTTTTTGACCTGATCATTAATGTCAGACTCAATGTGGCCACCTGGTTTCTTTGTTTGGTAATCATGGTATGGCTGTGCTGGTGTCGGAAAGAAGGTCCAGTGACAATTTAATCAGTCTTTTATAATGATTCCCTTTCAGCTGGCTGTCACTATTATTCCCTAAAATGAATACCCTAAATTGTTAGATACTGAAACTTTTTTTCTTCTTCTTTTGCCTTAGATGTTTCAAAGCAAAGTGAAAGGCTGGTGTTTTTGTTTGTGTTGGCCAAAAATGGAAGAGTTCCAAAATTGCAAAAAGAGACAGTAAAGTCATTAGTCTAACGGCCAATAACAGCCACCCTATGAGACTGTAAGCCAATAAAGAAACTGTACTGTCACATATGGGGCAGTAATGAGGAAATTAAAAAATGCTGAAGCATTCTTTAATCTTTGTTTAGCCCAAATGGTTTTTTCATGTTTTTTTGTTGTTTTTTTTTTAATCCAAGGCCATCACCTGCTTTTTTTTCTGTTTTCCTACATTATCCTGACCAAATACTGTGTGGTAAGAGCATGGATTGCACTGGACGTTTTTTATGTTTGTTCATTTAGATTAAAACCAAACTATACCTTTTAGAATCAGAGCTTTAAAGGAGCTTGAGGCCGGATTGTGGCAAGATTTATGAAAAAAATCCGTATACATTTTAAGTTTTCTAGTAATAATGTCAGATGAAGCGTTCCAAACCCAAAAGAATGAGCCCTCTAGTGTATCTCTCCTTTGCCTTGAACAGGCTGTGTGCTGCAAAATGTGCTGCATTCGGTCCCGAATTTCCCGCGCTGGGCTGCGGATGTGACGTCACATGACGCTGCATGTGCGTTCTCCCCGTTCTCCCGTGCCGGCTTCACTGTTGGCTGCAGTACCCCCAACGGCCGTCGTGGTGAAGGGTGGCGCTAGAGAGTCTCATTTCTTAAAAGGAGCCTCAAGCTCCTTTAAATTGAATAAAAATATCAACATTCTACAATATGCTTCTAACTTATGTAAGGGAGATTCAAATTTGTGAGGGTCCACACGGTTCTGACATGATCCATAATGGCTTGAAATGACTTTGGCAAGCACGGGAGCAAGTTGCCATGTCAAGTAACGTTAAAAACCATCAGCAAGGCAGCTGCAGTCATGAGAGGTCAGACCCTCAGTCCTGGTCAAACTCAAGCTCTTTGGTCTGCATGCTAATGTGAACCAAACAACCGAGCCAAGGCCATTTAAAAAAGAGGCTTTGTATTCTGTTCAACATATTCAACCAGAATTCCTGTAAGATGCAAAAACAAATAAACTTAGATAACATTTTATAATGGTTAATACAGGACCGTCCCAGGAAATTTGAATATTGTGATAAAGTTCTTTATTTTCTGTGATGCAATTAAAAAAACAATTAAAGCTGCAAGCAGTGATGAACGGCCCTCGCGCATGCAATTTGCACCAATGAAGGTCAAAAACTGAGTCTGATGACACCACCCACGACTCTTTATCTCTTTATGTCAAACCATTCAAAAGTTATGGCCAAAAATAGGAACTATGAAATATCGACCAATCAGAAGAAGGGGCGGGGCTAATTTGCACCAATGAAGGTCGAGTACTCAAAAGTGAGTCCGATGACACCACCCACGACTCTATGTCAAACCATTCAAAAGTTATGGCAGAAAATAGGCACAACCAATCAGAAGAAGGGGCGGGGGTCATTTTCACCAATTATGGTCAAGGACTCAAAACCGAGTCCGATGACACCACCCACGACTCTCTATGTCAAACCATTCAAAACGTATGGCAGAAAAAGTTTTCTAGAGGGCGCTGTTGAGTCATCTTGCCACGCCCATTAATGCAAACCATGAAATATCAAATATATCGCCAGGCCTGGCTTGCGTGCAAAATTTGGTGACTTTTTGGGAACTATCAAATATGGACCAATCAGATGAATGGGCGGGCGCGCTTTTTGGCATCTAGCGTCGTCACGGTAACGCTTTTGATAGAGAAAAGTAATGGGCGTCGTCGCAGGATGAAGACGCATATTTTGATATATAACACACCTGGGTGCACGTTACGGTTCAGGCCATATTAACTGCCGAAGGAATGGCATAAATTTCGCCAAAATTACATGATTCATTAAAAATAGCCGACTTCCTGTTCGGTTTCGGCCATGGCGCCAAGAGACTTTTCTTTAAGTTGCGACATGATACAGGTGTGTACCGATTTTCGTGCATGTACGTCAAACCGTATTGTGGGGCTTGAGGCACAAAGTTTTCTAGGGGGCGCTGTTGAGCCATTTTGCCACGCCCATTAATGCAAACTATTAAATATTAAATTTTCTCGCCAGGCCTGGCTTGCGTGCAAAATTTGGTGCCTTTTGGGGCCCGTTTAGGAGGGCAAAAAGGCCCTCCTTTCGTCAGAAGGAGAAAGAAAGAAAGGGCCTTTGCACTGTAGGTGCTCCGGCCCTAAAAATGTCATACATTTTGGATTCATTACAAATCAACAGCAATGAATCCAAAATGTATGACATTTTTAGGGCCCGAGCACCTACAGTGCAAAGGCCCTTTCTTTCTTTCTCCTTCTGACGAAAGGAGGGCCTTTTCATTACAAATCAACTGCCCCTCGTTGGGATCACCACCTTATCGTGGTGGGGTGGTTTGCGTGTCTCCGTGACCTCTAGAGCTATGTCGGCAGGAGTATGGTACTCCTGGCAGGGTCACGCATGCCGAACAGGTCGAAAGGTAGAGACCAGACAAAGAGTGATCCCACGGGCCCTCCGGGGCCTCCCAAAGGCCAGCAATGGCACGAGGGTTGTGCGCAGGGCCAGCGACCCGGCCACGTAAAAAGCTCCTGCTACAGAAATCCAAACCAATGAACCAGATGCTGGAAGGAGGATAGAGGCACATCAGGAAACTGAATTGATGACAGATGACAGCCAAACCCAACCGGAAGCTGGCATCCCGAGGGCGGATATTCTCAGACCAAAATTAACACGTACTGTTGGTTGCTGGAATGTGCGAACACTCTACCAGACAGGGAAGTTAGCGCAGGTCATAAAGGAGATGGAAAGCTATAACATCGAGCTACTAGGAGTGAGCGAAACAAGATGGACTGGTAGTGGCACAAGACAGCTAGCAACAGGACACCAGATTCTATTTTCGGGAAGAACAGATGACCATCACAGCAGAGGAGTAGCCATCATTACAACAAAACAGGTCCACAGATGCTTGCTGGAATGGAAACCAGTTAATGAGAGGCTAATCACTGCCAGATTTAACTCAGCTTTTGCTAAATTGACAGTTATAGTCTGTTATGCACCAACAGAGGATTCACCGGAGGTAGAAAAAGACACCTTTTATGACCAACTACAAAAACTGGTAGATGAAACACCTTCACATGATGTGCTTCTCATCATGGGTGATCTCAATGCCAAGGTTGGATCCAACAACACCGGAAAAGAAAACGTCATGGGGATGCAAGGCTTGGGAGACATCAACGACAACGGAGACAGACTAATCTCATTTTTCCAAGAAAACAGACTAGTGGTAGGAGGGACTATCTTTGAACACAAGAGCATCCATAAACAAACTTGGACATCCCCGGATGGCAAAACAAAGAATCAAATAGACCATATTATCATCAACAGTAGATGGAGAAGCAGTCTCCAGGATGTAGTGGTTAGGCGAGGAGAAGATGTTGGTAGTGACCATGCACTTGTTTTAGCAAAGATAAAGCTGAAACTTAGAAAGAATAAGAAAAGGGATCAAAGGGAACCACCACTAAATGTAGGAAAGTTGCCAGACCCAGCAGTAAGGAAAGCCTTCCACCTAGAAGTGAGGAACAGGTTCACTGTGCTGCAAAACCAACAAGACATAAACCTTGACAACTTCAATAATATTCTGCGCGGAACCGGAAAGAAAGTGCTAGGTCCCAGAAGAAAACGAAATGAGGCCTGGATAACCGAAGGCACATGGAAGAAAATAGAGGAGAGGAAAGAGGAGAAAAGGAAGATTTTGACAACTAAATCCAAAAGAAGGAAGGCTAAGCTACAAAAGGCATACAGGGCACTAGACAAAGAGGTAAAGGAAAGGGCCAGAGCAGATAGGAAAGCATACATAGAAAATATCGCACAGGAAGCTGAAACAGCAGCCTCAAAACAGGACATGGGCACACTCTACAAGCTTACAAAGTCACTAACCAATGGATTCCGATCAACCGACATTCCAACCCGAGGTCAAAATGGAAAAGTGGCGGCAAAAGAAGAGGAAAAACTAAGGTGTTGGAAAGATCACTTTCAAAGGGTACTTAATGGAGAGGACCCACAAACGGAGGCAACCATTACACCAGCGGTAGAAATGTTGAATATAGATACCGGACCACCAAATATCGAGGAGGTAAGGAGTGCTATAAAGACACTGAAGAGCGGAAAGGCACCAGGCATAGATCAGGTCCATCCGGAAATGCTGAAAGTAGAGGAACACCTTACAGCAACCATCCTTACCAAAGTTCTTGGAGACATCTGGACTTCGGAAGAAACACCACTCTCCTGGAAAACTGGCCTCATCGTTAAGCTACCAAAGAAGGGAGATCTGTCCAATTGCAATAACTGGAGGGGAATTATGCTGTTACCAATCACCAGCAAAATTCTCAGTCGCATTATTTTAAACAGAATAAATGATACAGTTGACCACCTTCTCCGGAAAGAACAGGCAGGATTTCGAAAAGGAAGATCATGCATGGACCATATTTTCACACTGCGGCAGATAATGGAGCAAAGCAATGAATGGAACGCAACCATCTACGCCAACTTTATTGACTTTGCTAAAGCCTTCGATAGTATAAATCACTCAGCACTATGGCAAATTCTCAGCCACTATGGGATCCCTGATAAGATCATTGCGGTAATTAAGATGCTATACAGAGACTTTAACGCTAGAGTAATATGTGGTTGCAACCTCACAGAGGAAATATTTATCAAAACCGGAGTCAAACAAGGTTGCTTGCTATCCCCACTACTTTTCTCACTATGCATAGACTGGCTCATGGAAGAGACCACGAAAGAAAAAAAAAGAGGAATAACATGGACATTTACAGATACTCTGGAAGATATCGATTATGCAGACAACATTGCCTTGCTAGCCCATCGCCACCAGGACATCCAAAGTAAAACAGAAGACTTAGTAACTTTTGGCAAACAAATCGGTCTCAACATAAACACAGACAAAACCAAACTGATGAAGCTACACCCCAAATCGGTCCAACCCCTAATCATCAACAACAACACAGTGGAGGAAGTTCAGGAATTCACCTATCTTGGTAGCAAGATCACAACAGACGGAGACTCGGGGGCAGATGTCCAGAGCAGGATCTCCAAGGCAAGGGGAGCCTTCGCCATATTAAAGACCATTTGGAGATCATCAAAGATCAGTACAGTAACAAAGTTGAAAATCTTCAAGAGTAACGTCCTTGGGGTCCTACTGTATGGGGCAGAGTCATGGAAGGTGACACAGGCCATCTGTCACAGGTTGGATGTGTTTCAGACACGATGCCTTAGAAGAATACTGAGGATATTCTGGCCCATGACAGTGTCAAACACAGACCTTTACAGGAGCACAGGTTTCACCCCACTGTCAAGTGTCATCAAACTTAAAAGATGGATGTGGATAGGCCACGTATGCAGAATGGACCCAAGCGCCATCCCAAGGGTAGCCATGAGATGGACACCACCAGGAAAGAGAAAAAGAGGCAGACCCAAAGAGACCTGGAGAAGATCGGTCGAGAAAGAAATGAAAGAACTTGGATGGACCTGGGGCCAAGTGCAGCACTGGGCAGCAGACAGACAGCATTGGCGTTCATTGGTGAAGACCTTATGTGCTACCTAGCACGAAGAGGATTAAGTAAGTAAGTAAGTACAAATCAACAGAAATATTGCAAGCCTTTCATTATTTTAATATTGCTATTATTATGGCTTACAGTTTAATTTTTTGAGATAGGATATTTGAGTTTTCTTAAGCTGTAAGCCATGATCAGCAATATTAAAATAATAAAAGGCTTGCAATATTTCAGTTGATTTGTAATGAATCCAGAATGTATGACATTTTTGCATTACAGAAAATAAAGGATCACAATATTCAAATTTTCTAAGACAGTCCTATATGTGTGTTTCCATTAGCAGGAGTTCTGGGTAGATTTTTCAGTCAGTCGGATCGTTGAGGTGTGTCTCCATCGCCAGGAACGTTCCTGCAAGTTGCTATCAGGAACCTTTACGGGGCGAAAACCATTCCCACAGTAGGAGATGTACTCATATTGGCCAACAGGAACTACCTGATGGGGTGTCTCTGCTGCTCAGGACTTCTAAAATATGTTCAGCCCTCTCACGTAACATAAATCAAGTGAAAACAAACAATTTGAACCTATTGAACCAGAAACTTTTTTCTGGAAGAACATTTGATGAAGATGGAGATTACCGATACAGTTCACACTCTCCTCTTTCCTCTCTTGCTCCAGTGTCAAATATGCACAACGTCCCCTAACGTAGTGGAAACGTAGTACAGTCAGACTGTGAATTGCCAATTCAATTTGAATTATGGAACACTTCTTGCACACTTCTGGGCATGAAAACGAAAAAGCAATGTCCTTTTCTCTGTCATTATTATTAAGTCATAGAATGACCAGTGTTGAAGTAGAAAAATGAAAATGCAGTTTGGATGATTCATTATTCATTTTATTTATGAGTCAAACAATGCAACTGATTTCTGAAAATGAAAAAGCATTTCTGCTAATGCATTTTCATTTTCAAATTTGACATTTCAATTTGAATTTTGGCAACTATTGGCTAAAGGATTTATTGAAGATTAAATCTTAAATGTCCTTTTCTTTATCATTTTAATTTAGTCACAGAATGAGCAATGTTAAAGAAGAAATTGAAAATGCAGTTTGGATGATTTATTATTAATTTTATGTATGAGTCAAAAAATGCAACTGTATTCTAAAAATGAAAAACTATTTCTGTTTCTGTTTTTCAATTTGAATTATGGTACAGATTTTCTTCCATAGTGTCTGTCCTTTGACTCTGAATAACTTGACAGTTGAAAGTTGAAAGTTGTCAGGAGTTGTCAGAAAAGTTAAACGTCTCACGAGATCAGAAATTGGGGCTGATCCCGTGATTTCAGAACAATCTGGATTGGGTGCAAATGATGGGATTTTTTGTTTTATTTCACTATTTAATTGTAATTATATACATGATTGATTTATTGCCCATCAATACGATTCACGATTAACAATTACAGTTTATGTCAGGTTTATGTAGGTGTAACCTTCAATCTGTAGCATCTGTAGTTAGTGGGCTGAGGTCAGTGTTGCCATTTATCAAACTTAGACGGCAAATTCAACAGCTTCTACCGTTTGCAAGTAGGGAATTACTTTTTTGTTTCATTTTTTGTGGATTGCTAAAGTATCAGACCAGCCTCAGTATTGGCTCATATTAAAAATGAAACAACTAGGACTTGGAAAAAAATGGCCAGCCCAAACACATGCCAGGTGCTAGCCAATCACGCAAAGAAATTCCTTTAGTTTGTCTTCAACTGCAGGCACAGTCAGTTTTTGTCACAGAATGGTGATTGTTTTACTTTTTCTCTTGATTCTTAGCTTTCAATCAATAACATGCTAGTGTTTTTAGCATGTAGCTACTGGTTGCCAGTGCTTGTTTCCTGTGGTCACTTATGTGCTTAGTGATGGAATTGTGTTTTGTTTAGGTGGAAATTGTCTTTATAGGCTTGAAGCTGATCTTTACCCTCTTCAAAGTTCCATATGTGTATAATGTGTCATGCTTTATACTATTAAAAATAGTTTGAGTTATCTTTGTCAGGGGTAGGGAACCCTGGTCCTCGAGAGCCACAGTCCTGCACGTTTTAGATGTTGCCTTGTATCCACACACCTAATTCTAATTAACGGTTGTCGATCACTTCATCATTCAGGTCTTCACAAGTCTGATAATGACAGTCATTTGCATCATGGTGTGTTGAAGGAGGGAAACATGGGAAACATCTAAAACATTCAGGACTGCAGCTCTCGAGGACCAGGTTTCCCTACCTCTATGTCATAGGGCTCTTGGATGTAAACAGTAGTGGGTAAACAGGTTAGCAGCAGTAACATCACCCTCATAATATATATATATATATATTTTTTTTTTACTATTTATGCTTCAGTGCATTCACGTATTCTGAAAACATGATTGAGAAGGCATGGCGTAAGATGCAAGATTAAAGGGAGTATAATTTGGCTTATTTACATACTCAACCAAAAAAAAAAAAAAAACTACACATTTTCTTTGTTTAAGAGAAGTATGTGCTGGTGGGCCTCTTCATGTTTTGCTCCAATAAAGATTTTAACCAGTTTGCTCACTGTGTGCTTGACTGGGTGTATGAGTATGTGATCACCTCCTCAGGCAGTTCAGTACATTACGTTTATCAATGATGTGGTGCTTGGTGAAAAGCTCAAATCTTACCCACGGGCACACACACAAACAGACACACATGCACACACACACACAATCTTTTATATACAACCTTATTTTTAATAAACAAGACAATTTTCCCATACAAATAGTTGCCTGGAGTCATTCTACTAAGTGCAAACCTTTTGGTTTTACTTGTTAGGAGTGCTATCTAATAAGAAAACGAACGCTCTGAGATATCCCTCTGCTTATTGTCGTCCGTGGCGGTATCCCTGCCTGCATGTTTTCTAAGTGTATTCCAGTCCACACTGATTAATTCATGACATTTTCACCTATTAAGAACGTTATATTATGCGGCAAACACGCAGTTCCTGAGGCTTTGAAAGCAGGGAAAATCAAAGTCTGAAAGCAGTAAAGTTCAGCTACCTTAGCTTAGTTGATCTTGGAAAAGTACCCATTGCCCAGATTTTATTGCACATTACATTCTGTGAAGCAAAATAAAATAATTACCTAGGGCTCTTCCATGTATGCTTGAAGACCTTTCCCAACATGTGAAATTATTGTAGCACTTCTTTTTTTTTTTCTCCCTCCAGTCATTAACTGTACCGGAAAAAGGCTGATAATGACTGCTAGCTGAGCAAACCAGGGTGTTCTAAATCTTTTTCTAGCTCTGGATTATAATGAGAAATTTATTTTCACAGCATGGGACCCTTTGCTTATTCAAAATCTGCTAACAATTTTTCGGACTGAAGCCATAGTCGAAGTTTTCTGCGCATGTTTTGTGGTTCTGGTATCTGCAGCCATTAGAAATACTAAATAAATAAATAAATAAAGAAGTCAAGGTAATCTTTTGGTCACAATAACATTATTTGCAAAGTGTAACTCGCAATATATAATAATTATAAGGAGCAAGAGACTGATGATAATGAGTTTTAACTGTCTAGGGAGTGAATATGATTCATTGTCTAAGACGGCGGTAGCTTCTTGCCTATATCAAAGTACGCTTCAATAGACATAAAAAATACGATTATACGTTATATAAATTTATATAGATTGATTAGAATCCTACATGACAGAAGATAAGGAAAGCTCATTAAAGTTATGAAAGCTATGCAGAAAGAGTGCAGGAGTCATAAGAATATGAAGCAGTTCAGTTAAAGATGGACATTTTCTCACTATAACCTTAGTTCCATTCTGCAGATGGGTCATAATCGTGAAGAGGCTGAAAGATTGTGATTAAGGAGTTGTACAACAATGAACACGCAGTGTAATGAATCAACACAGAGAGAGTGTGATTAATATTCACTTTATTTCTTCAGAGTTCACAGGCAACATGGTGGTGGGCAGCAGTCTGGATAAATGAAGGCGCATTTAAACATTACAAGAACAGTACCAGGGCAAGCTTGCCTTGGGAAAACCTCACAGTCATGCAGTGTTTTATGTTATCAGAATATTATAACATTTCTATGTTTAAATGACACTCACCTTCATACCCTTTGTTTTTTTTTTTTTTTAGAGATGTAAATTGACCTCTGAGCATGAGAAAGTGAAAAGGAGAGAGAAAAGACGAGAAGAAGTGAATAAGAGGTGACAGTGGAAAAAAGGATATGATCTAACTGCACTTCACACAATTCTGCTCTCATTCAGCAGACACCTGAAGAGCAGCTCAAAAGCTCTCACCTGAAATACATGTCAGCTGACACACAAAAACAAATCTCTAGGTTTTCCCTGCCTCTCCTGTTCTCTTTGCATCTCTTTGCATCCTGACTCTCTTTTTTTTTTTCCCAGTGGCTCATTTTTCATTCACCTGTTACAACGTTCTGTAAATGTTTTAGTTTTGTAGCTTCATGGTCTTAATCTTTCCCTAGTCTATTTTTGTTGTATTATTTACAATACAAATTCATTGATGAGAATTACTTTTGAAGTCTATTTTTTAACTGTTTTAAAATACTTTCTTTTGTTTTATTATTATTTTGGAATAGCATAGCAACAGTCATCAGGTGACGAACAACATATTTCTGGCAAGTGGACTGAATTGTTATCCACAAAAACAAAATAAGCCAAAAAAGGAAAATAAAATGTGGGCAATAAAATCCCCTTGCTGCTTCTGTTAAATATGTTCTATGAAGTGATTTGCCAAAGTAGTGCTCTTTGTCATCTGCTTGACGGGGGGCAGTATGGACAAGGACAGGAAGAGACTGAATAAACTGATTAACTGTGCTAGGCTGTCCACTGGTATACATTGAGGAGATGGGAGACAAGAGGATGTTAGCCAGGCTTACATGTATAATTGATAATACCTCCCACCCCCTGCATCACACTGTAATTGCCCTTAACGGCACCTTCAGCACAATACTACCGCATCCACAGTGCTGACAGGAGGACTGTCACAGGTTTGGTTCTTAGTCTTTCTTCCTTAATACAATATATGCAGCGTGAACATGTGGGAAAATGGACAATAAGGGTAATAGGTGCAATAATAAATTGTGTGCAAGAGGTAAATCACTAATCTCTGGTGCAATTTACAAGTGCAGTTACTTTTACAGAGATTGTGGATTTGTACATTTTTGTCTGTGTTTATATTGCGAGTATGTGTATGTATTTTTAACAATCCATAATTTTTATATTTCACTTTGTTCTGCCGCTGTAATACACAAGTCTCCCCACTGTGGGATCAATGCAGTGTTATCATTTTAGAGGGTAAGTTGCAGCCATGTGCTGATAAGCCTTTGATGAACCAATCATCAGCACATTTGCAGAATTTTATATAATAAGACATTTTGGCAGTTTACTGATCTGGTGTGTTAAGGTGTGTGTAAACACAATGCATGACTTGATTAGGTGATATTTATAGGACTGCTTAACATCAGAGAATGAAAGGAGGACATGGAGAAGAGAATAAGGAAGCTTCTTGACCAAAGATTTATATGTAAAAAATATATATATAAAAAAAAAAAAAAGATTACAACGTTACTCAGGCGACTAACCAAAAATTGATGGTTAATTTTAAAGAAAAATACATTTTGCCTTTCTTGGTTCTGTTGTGAGACAACAACCACGCCAGACGACCTTACTTTGCCGAGCTGTAGGTTTGTTGAGCCGAAAGTGGAATGTGGGTCCAGTAGACAACAGCCGACTTCAGTGAATTTCCCAAAGTCGGATGTCGACGATCTGGCAACTGATTCACACCGTCTTCTTGGTGGCTGTGGTCTCGTTTCGAGTGGGTATTCGGTTGGCGAGCAGAGGTCCTGCGAGATTCTCGCTGGCCAAACAAGTTTAGACCAGAGTTTTTTCATTGCCAGGCACTGCAGGACTCCTTAAATCTTTCTCTTTTTTTCCTGACCAGATATATATTCATTTACGTGGTGCATCTGACAGGGCAGTTCCTCCCTTAGTGTGAACTTACTTAAAAAAGGTAATGTGTATTCCACTCTCCTTGGTTTGTGTCTGTAATTCAAGAGGTTATAAACCAGGACAGGATCCCTGCAAGTATGAGATAGTATTTACTTAATAATAAGACCCATTAACATTAGATGATCAGGCTTTTTAAAATGTTTTACAGAAACAGACTGCTTATTCTGATTCCTCCCTTTATTTTGATTCCCAGATCATCCATGTAGACCTTGCAGAGGCAGAGAAAACTTTCATTTATTTGGGATATGTCATTTTCAAGCAAAGGTCTAATAATATGGCCCACTGTCACACAACTGTGCACAAAAACTAACTGCTGCAAGGTTAAAATGCATATACTGTATACTGGCAAAAAGGTTAATTAAAGCACTGACCATTGATATATATGCAGATAAAAAAACAAACAAAAGAAACTTTTGACCTTTCCCCTGATGCTTTTTCATAGCTGCTAAAGACAATCATGTGAAAGATGCAAGTGCCCCTCTCTTTTTTTTTCAATTTTACTTTTCACACTATAACAAATGACCGGGTCCTCACAGTGTCTGTAAAATTAGATCAACAGAATTTCAGATGAACTAGTACGCATTGCATTTTACATTGTGTCATTATTCATTTAGGAACAATCATTTACAATCATATTTAGCATAAATACGTATCTTTTTCTGTATTAATGTTGATACTTTAAAGGGTGTTTTGTGTGACACAAAACCCAGGTTTTGCATGTTGTGACTGGATGGTGCGGTACTGTAAGTGATGACAGATGCTGTGCGTCTTCTCACCGCCACACGTGTGCATCACAATCCCTCAGAGTGCTCATAGAGGGACATCTCAAATTTGAAATATGTGATGGCAGGAAACTGGAGTAACCCGGATTAAATCTCAAAGCAGATTAGTGACACTGTAGGGGATGCAGACATCGACGGTAAAATTGTTGAAACCCTGAGAAAGAGTTGACTAGAAGAAAATTGCAAGTTATTGATGAACTGAGATATTTAAAAAAAATATATATAATAGCAATAATCATTATTGTAGAAGTAGCAGAGAGAGTTCTGTATGGCGCAACAGATGTTGGCAAGTTGTGTAGCTCATAAGCACTGCAGGAAAAGCTGCTTGATCTGTTGAACAACAAAAAAGGAAACAGGAAAGTAACTGACAGGTGACAGACAGCCAGCTGGCTTTTACTGAAACGGAAAGAAAGGCTAGTGGTTCTGAAGTTTCCTGTTTACTCTAAATATGTATTTAAAGGCCTGTAGAAAAAGTTATATTTTCTCTCGTACTGTGATGCAGACTATCAAACATAAAGGTATTTGTGTCTAAAAGCAAAATTAAGGTTCCACCACAGCCTTTCAATTGGTCTGATGTTACAAGTTTGTCCAGGCCAGTGGATTGTGGTGGCAGTGATTTGGATCATGAACATGTCGATTAACTGGACTGTTGGACACACAGCCTCATATTTGAGAGAAGAAATCTTGCTTAGGGAATTCTTGTTTGACTCAGCAACCCAGGTCCTGTGGGTGTATGACATTCCCAAGGCATCGCTTTTCCTTTGCCATGCTTGACAGTAGACACTAGATGTTTGTGGTTATTTGCTATGTGTTTATTTTTTTCATGTTTATTATGGTCTAACACCTTTACTTTGATCTTGTCTTCCCAAAGCATTTTTCCAGAGATTTTTAATTTTATTTTTTTTCCATTTTCTTGAACACAGTGCATAGCCTGACCTTGAATTAAGCTACCGAGGACATGCACTCATGGGGAGATTGGCAGCTGTCTTGAATTTTTTTTTTACTGTGAATAATCTTTCTAGCTGTTGAATGACGGCCTATAAATTATTTGAAAATGGCCTTAAAATTTCTCTGAGATTGATGGATGCCAACGAGATCATTCCTGATGTCTTTCCTTTTTGACATTGCGTTAGCGTCCTCCAGACTAGTAGACTACCTATCATAAATCAGAAATTAGAAATCACTTTATTTTGCCAAATGTACAATGTACACAGGAATTTGACCTGGTAAAAACAATGAGCAATAAAATAACAATTAGAAATTAAAGCTGCAAGCAGCGATGAACGGGCCCTCGCACTCACGGCCACCGCCCCCCATAAGCATATCAGAAACGACACCAGCCACGACTTCCTATGTCAAACCATTCAAAAGTTATAGCAGAAAAAAGGGACAACCAATCAGAAGAAGGGGGGGGCTAATTCAGGCCAATGAAGGTCAAGGACTCCATACAGAATCTGATGACACCACCCACGACTCTCTATGTCAAACCATTCCAAAGTTATAGCAGAAAATCGGGACAACCAATCAGAAGAAGGGGTGGGGCTAATTCAGGCCAATGAAGGTCAAGGACTCCATACAGAATCTGATGACACCACCCACGACTCTTTATGTCAAACCATTCAAAAGTTATGGCAGAGAAAAGTTTTCTAGGGGGCGCTGTTGAGCCGTTTGGCCACGCCCATTAATGTAAACCATGAAATATCCAATTTATCACCAAGTCTGGCTTGCATGCAAAATTTGGTGACTTTTTGAGCACTATCAAATATGGACCAATCAGATGAAGGGGACGAGCGCTTTTTCGCGTCTAGCGTCATCACCCTACTCGCCACCGATTGGTCGGGGGGCGGGGCCGTCATCACCCTACTCGCCACTGATTGGTAGGGGGGCGGGGCCGTCATCACCCTACTCGCCACTGATTGGTCGGGGGGCGGGGCCGGCAGACGTTTGAATCAGGAAGCGGGAGTCAGCGCGAGAGCGACTGGCGGCTCGCGGCGATTTTATCATTTAAAAAAAGGACAACCAATCAGAAGAAGGGGCGGGGCTAATTAAGGCCAACGAAGCTTGAGGACTCATTACAGAGTCCCATGACATCACCCACAACTTCCTATGTCAAACCATTCAAAAGTTATGGCAGATAAAAGTATTCTAGGGGGCGCTGTTGAGCCGTTAGGCCACGCCCATTAATGCAAACCATGAAATATCAAATTTATCGCCAAGTCTGGCTTGCATGCAAAAAATGGTGACTTTTGGAGAACTATCAAATATGGACCAATCAGATGAAGCGCGCGCTTTTTCACGTCTAGCGTCGCCACGGTAACACTTTTGAAAGAGAAAAGTAATGCGTGTAGTCGCAAGATGGAGACGCACATTTTGAGGTATAACACACCTGGGTGCACGTTACGGTTCGGGCCGTATTAATTGCCGAAGGAATGGCATAAATTGCGCCAAAATTACACAATTAATTCAAAATAGCTGACTTCCTGTTCGGTTTCGGCCATGGCTCCAAGAGACTTTTCTTTAAGTTGCGACATGATCCAGGTGTGTACCGATTTTCGTGCATGTACGTCAAACCGTATTGTGGGGCTTGAGGCACAAAGTTTTCCGGGGGGCGCTGTTGAGCCGTTTTGCCACGCCCATTAATACAAACCATGAAATATCAAATTTATCGCCAGGCCTGCCTTGCATGCAAAATTTGGTGACTTTTGGGGAACTATCAAATATGGATCAATCAGATGAAGGGGGGGCGCCCCTTATGGCATCTAGCGTCGCCACGGTAACACTTTTGAAAGAGAAAAGTAATGCGCGTAGTCGCAGGATAGAGACGCACATTTTGATGTATAACACACCTGGGTGCACGTTACGGTTCGGGCCGTATTAATTCTCAAAGGAATGGCTCATATTGCTCCAAAATTACGCGATTCATTCAGAATGTTCAAAATGGCCGACTTCTTGTTCGGTTTCGGCCATGGCGCCAAGAGACTTTTCTTTAAGTAGCAACATGATAAAGATGTGTACCGATTTTCGTGCATGTACGTCAAACCGTATTGTGGGGCTTGAGGCGCAAAGTTTTTTCTGTCTGAACCAATCAGATCAAGGGGGGGTGCGCTTTTTGGCATCTAGCGTCGCCACGGTAACGCTTTTGAAAGAGAAAAGTAATGCGTGGTGTCGGAGGATGGAGACGCACATTTTGATGTATAACACACCTGGGTGCACGTTAAGGTTCGGGCCGTATTAACTGCCGAAGGAATGGCATAAATTGCGCCAAAATGACACAACTAATTCAAAATGGCCGACATCCTGTTCGGTTTCGGGCATGACGCCAAGAGACTTTTCTTTAAGTTGTGCCATGATACAGGTGTGTACCAATTTTCGTGCATGTACGTCAAATCGTATCGTGGGGCTTGAGGCACAAAGTTTTCCGGGGGGCGCTGTTGAGCCATTTTGCCACGCCCATTAATGCAAACCATGAAATATCAAATTTTTCGCCAGGCCTGACTTGCATGCAAAATTTGGTGACTTTTTGGGCATGTTTAGGGGGGCAAAAAGGCCTTCCTTTTGTCAGAAAAATAATAATAATTAAAGCTGCAAGCAGCGATGAACGGGCCCTCGCACTCACGGCCACCGCCCCCCACAAGCATATCAGAAATGACACCACCCACGACTTCTTATGTCAAACCATTAAAAAGTTATGGCAGAAAAAAGGGACAACCAATCAGAAGAAGGGGCGGGGCTAATTTAGGCCAATGAAGGTCAAGGACTCCATAAAGAATCTGATGACACCACCCACGACTCTCTATGTAAAACCATTCCAAAGTTATAGCAGAAAATCGGGACAACCAATCAGAAGAAGGGGCGGGGCTAATTAAGGCCAACGAAGCTTAAGGACTCATTACAGAGTCCCATGACACCACCCACAACTTCCTATGTCAAACCATTCAAAAGTTATGGCAGAGAAAAGTATTCTAGGGGGCGCTGTTGAGCCGTTAGGCCACGCCCATTAATGCAAACCATGAAATATCACATTTATCGCCAAGTCTGTCTTGCATGCAAAATTTGGTGACTTTTGGAGAACTATTAAATATGGACCAATCAGATTTCAAAATGGCCGACTTCCTGTTCGGTTTCGGCCATGGCTCCAAGAGACTTTTCTTTAAGTTGTGCCATGATACAGGTGTGTAGCGATTTTCGTGCATGTACGTCGAACCGTATTGTGGGGCTTGAGGCACAAAGTTTTCCGGGGGGCGCTGTTGAGCCATTTTGCCACGCCCATTAATGCAAACCATGAAATATCAAATTTATCGCCAGGCCTGGCTTGCGTGCCAAATTTGGTGCCTTTTGGGGAACTATCAAATATGGACCAATCAGATGAAGGGGGGGTGCGCTTGTTGGCGTCTAGCGTCGCCACGGTAACACTTTTGAAAGAGAAAAGTAATGCGTGAAGTCGCAGGATGGAGACGCATATTTTGATGTATAACACACCTGGGTGCACGTTACGGTTCGGGCCGTATTAATTCTCGAAGGAAGGGCATGTATTGCTCCAAAATTACGTGATTAATTCAGAATGTTCAAAATGGCCGACTTCCTGTTCGGTTTTGGCCATGGCACCAAGAGACTTTTCTTTAAGTTGCGACATGATAAAGGTGTGTACCGATTTTCGTTCATGTACTTCACACCGCATTGTGGGGCTTGAGGCACAAAGGTTTTTCTGCCTGAACCAATCAGATGAAGGGTGGGCGCGCTTTTTGGTGTCTAGCGTCGTCACGGTAACGCTTTTGAAAGAGAAAAGTAATGCGTGGTGTCGGAGGATGGAGACGCACATTTTGATGTATAACACACCTGGGGGCTCGTTACGGTTCGGGCCGTATTAACTGCCGAAGGAATGGCATGAATTTCGCCAAAATGACACGATTAATTCAAAATGGCCGACATCCTGTTCGGTTTCGGGCATGACTCCAAGAGACTTTTCTTTAAGTTGTGCCATGATACAGGTGTGTAGCGATTTTCGTGCATGTACGTCAAACCGTATCGTGGGGCTTGAGGCACAAAGTTTTCCGGGGGGCGCTGTTGAGCCATTTTGCCACGCCCAATAATGCAAACCATAAAATATCAAATTTTTCGCCAGGCCTGGTTTGCGTGCAAAATTTGGTGACTTTTTGGGCACGTTTAGGGGGGCAAAAAGGCCCTCCTTTCGTCAGAAAAATAATAATAATAATAACTAGAAAATTTCATGAAATTTTGATATGGGCATGCCCTACTGCCCATTCGTCCCCTCTCGCCGCTTTGGTTTGGGGCTGTAGTGTTTGTGTTCGGGGCGGTTCTATGTCAGTTTCAGGTGTTTACGGTTGTATTGCATTCATTCCTGTGCTCCCAATAGCTATTAATGGGGCGCGCTTTTTGCCGTCTAGCGTCCCCACTGTAACGCTTTTGACTGAGAAAAGTAATGCCCATCGAGGCACGATGGAGAAGCATCTAACGGTGTATGCCGTGCATGGGTGCACGTTCCGGTTCAGACTACGTTAACGGATAGGGTTTTTTTCCACCATGGTAAAAAAAACCCATCCGAATGAATGGGGCCATTTGGCATGGATTTTACATTAAAGCTTCCTTAAATCACAGCTTCATGAAATTTGAATATGTTGAAGATCACAGCTTGCCGAGTCGGGGAACATTTGTATCATGTCTCTACGATAATCTGTTGCCTAGCAACAAGCATCCAAAGTCAAACGGAAATTTAAAAAAAAAAGAAAGGTCAATATCACAAAAACTTTAAAAGTTGGCATAATGAGGTTCTAGGGTCCGTTAGTGCCAATCAGGCCGAGTGTTTGAAAGTTTGAACGATGTCTCTACGATAAAGTCCGGCCGAGCAATAAGCGTCTGAATTTTCGCCTTTTTTTTTGCTTTTTGGCATCTAGCGTTGCCACGGTAACACTTTTGCCTGAGAAAAGTAATGCCCATTGAGGCACGATGGAGACGCATCCAACGATATATGCCATGCATGGGTGTACATTGCGGTCCGAGCAGCATTAACAGATTGTTTATTCACATGGTCCCCCATACAAATGCATAGGTTTTTGTTGCCATGGTAACAAGCCCCATAGGATAGAATGGGACAAGAGCGTAATGAGACCTCAGTATGTTGTAGTCCACATCAAGCTGAGTCTTTTAACGTTGGAACCAAGTCTCTACGATACTGCGTTGCCGCGCAACAAGCATCCGAAGTTCCGTTAGCATCAAAATGAGAAGAGTGAAATATCTCAAAAACCGTAATAGCTAGCATGACGAGACTAAAATATGTTGCAGTACAAAGCGTCCCGGGTTGGTCAATGTTGTAATGATGTCTGTACGATAAACCGTTGCCTAGCAACAAGCGTCCAAAATAAAAGTGATTTTTTTTTTAAATTGAAAGTTAAATATCGCAAAAACCGTAATAACTAGCATGATGAAGTTGTATGGTCCTTTAAAGACTATCGGGCCGAGTGTTTCAAAGTTTGAACGATGTCGCTACGATAAAGTTCGGCCGAGCAATAAGCGCGGGAATTTTCGCCTTTTTTTTTGCTTTTTGGCAACTAGCGTTGCCACGGTAACCCCTATTACTGAGAAAAGTAATACCCATCGAATCACGATGGAGACGCATCCAACGATGTATGCCATGCATGGGTGCACGTTGCGGTTCGGGCCGTATTAACGGACGAAAAAAAGTGCGGAATAATAAGAATAATAATAACTAGAAAATTTCATGAAATTTTGATATGGGCATGCCCTACTGCCCATTCGTCCCCTCTCGCCGCTTTGGTTTGGGGCTGTAGTGTTTGTGTTCGGGGCGGTTCTATGTCAGTTTCAGGTGTTTACGGTTGTATTGCATTCATTCCTGTGCTCCCAATAGCTATTAATGGGGCGCGCTTTTTGCCGTCTAGCGTCCCCACTGTAACGCTTTTGACTGAGAAAAGTAATGCCCATCGAGGCACGATGGAGAAGCATCTAACGGTGTATGCCGTGCATGGGTGCACGTTCCGGTTCAGACTACGTTAACGGATAGGGTTTTTTTCCACCATGGTAAAAAAAACCCATCCGAATGAATGGGGCCATTTGGCATGGATTTTACATTAAAGCTTCCTTAAATCACAGCTTCATGAAATTTGAATATGTTGAAGATCACAGCTTGCCGAGTCGGGGAACATTTGTATCATGTCTCTACGATAATCTGTTGCCTAGCAACAAGCATCCAAAGTCAAACGGAAATTTAAAAAAAAAAGAAAGGTCAATATCACAAAAACTTTAAAAGTTGGCATAATGAGGTTCTAGGGTCCGTTAGTGCCAATCAGGCCGAGTGTTTGAAAGTTTGAACGATGTCTCTACGATAAAGTCCGGCCGAGCAATAAGCGTCTGAATTTTCGCCTTTTTTTTTGCTTTTTGGCATCTAGCGTTGCCACGGTAACACTTTTGCCTGAGAAAAGTAATGCCCATTGAGGCACGATGGAGACGCATCCAACGATATATGCCATGCATGGGTGTACATTGCGGTCCGAGCAGCATTAACAGATTGTTTATTCACATGGTCCCCCATACAAATGCATAGGTTTTTGTTGCCATGGTAACAAGCCCCATAGGATAGAATGGGACAAGAGCGTAATGAGACCTCAGTATGTTGTAGTCCACATCAAGCTGAGTCTTTTAACGTTGGAACCAAGTCTCTACGATACTGCGTTGCCGCGCAACAAGCATCCGAAGTTCCGTTAGCATCAAAATGAGAAGAGTGAAATATCTCAAAAACCGTAATAGCTAGCATGACGAGACTAAAATATGTTGCAGTACAAAGCGTCCCGGGTTGGTCAATGTTGTAATGATGTCTGTACGATAAACCGTTGCCTAGCAACAAGCGTCCAAAA
Organism: Cololabis saira; assembly: GCF_033807715.1. NCBI lineage: Eukaryota > Metazoa > Chordata > Actinopteri > Beloniformes > Belonidae > Cololabis > Cololabis saira. The sequence goes on along the minus strand of NC_084588.1, from coordinate 35,779,580 downwards.
TAAAAGTGATTTTTTTTTTAAATTGAAAGTTAAATATCGCAAAAACCGTAATAACTAGCATGATGAAGTTGTATGGTCCTTTAAAGACTATCGGGCCGAGTGTTTCAAAGTTTGAACGATGTCGCTACGATAAAGTTCGGCCGAGCAATAAGCGCGGGAATTTTCGCCTTTTTTTTTGCTTTTTGGCAACTAGCGTTGCCACGGTAACCCCTATTACTGAGAAAAGTAATACCCATCGAATCACGATGGAGACGCATCCAACGATGTATGCCATGCATGGGTGCACGTTGCGGTTCGGGCCGTATTAACGGACGAAAAAAAGTGCGGAATAATAAGAATAATAATAACTAGAAAATTTCACGAAATTTTGACATGGGCATGCCCTACGGCCCATTCGACCCCTCCAGCTGCTTTGGTTTAGGGCTGTAGTGGTTGTGTTCGGGGTGGTTCTATGTCAGTTTGAGGTGTTTACAGTTGTATTGCATTCATTCCTGTGCTCCCAATAGTTATTAAAGGTGTGCGCTTTTTGGCGTCTAGCGCCCCCCACGGTGACACTTTTGACTGAAAAAAGTAATGCCCATCGAGGCAACATGGAGACGCATCTAACGATGTATGCCATGCATGGGTGCACGTTGCGGTTCAGGCTACATTAATGGATAGGTTTTTGTTTCACCGTGGTAAAAAAATCCCATCCGAATGAATGGGGCCATTTGGCATGGATTTTGACATAAAATTTCCTTAAATCCCAGCTTCATGAAATTTGAATATGTTGACGGCCACAGCGTGCCGAGTCGGGGAACATTTGTACGATGTCTCTACGATAATCTGTCGCCTAGCAACAAGCGTCCAAAGTCAAATGGAAATTTAAAAAAAAAATGAAAGGTCAATATCGCAAAAATTTTAATAATTGGCATAATGAGCTTGTACGGCCCGTTAGTGCCAATCGGGCCGAGTGTTTGAAAGTTTGAACGATGTCTCTACGATAAAGTTCGACCGAGCAATAAGCGTCTGAATTTTTGCCTTTTTTTTTGCTTTATGGCATCTAGCGTTGCCACGGTAACACTTTTGACTGAGAAAAGTAATGCCCATCGAGGCACGATGGAGACGCATCCAACGATATATGCCATGCATGGGTGCACATTCCGGTTCGGGCAGCATTAACAGATTGTTTATTCACATGGTCCCCCATACAAATGCATTGGTTTTTGTTGCCATGGTAACAAGCCCCATAGGATAGAATGGGACAATTTGGCTTTAATATCTCAAAAGCTGTAAACGACAGCGTAATGAGACCTCAGTATGTTGTAGTCCACATGAAGCTGAGTCTTTTAACGTTGGAACCAAGTCTCTGCGATACCCCGTTGCCGCGCAACAAGCATCCGAAGTTCCGTTAGCATCAAAATGAACAATGTGGAATATCTCAAAAACCGTAATAGCAAGCATGACGAGACTAAAATATGTTGCAGTACAAAGCGTCCCGGGTTGGTCAATGTTGTAATGATGTCTGTACGATAAACCGTTGCCTAGCAACAAGCGTCCAAAATAAAAGTGATTTTTTTTTTAAATTGAAAGTTAAATATCGCAAAAACCGTAATAACTAGAATGATGAAGTTGTATGGTCCTTTAAAGACTATCGGGCCGAGTGTTTCAAAGTTTGAACGATGTCTCTACGATAAAGTTCGGCCGAGCAATAAGCGCGGGAATTTTCGCCTTTTTTTTTGCTTTTTAGCAACTAGCGTTGCCATGGTAACCCCTATTACTGAGAAAAGTAATGCCCATCGAATCACGATGGAGACGCATCCAACGATGTATGCCATGCATGGGTGCACGTTGCGGTTCGGGCCGTATTAATGGACGAAAAAAAGTGCGGAATAATAAGAATAATAATAATAAGAAAAGGGAAACCTTTTCTAGATACTAATATATCGCCTTCATTTTCATGTTTTTCCTCATTTTTTCGGCCGTGTTTTACTTTTTGGGGATTTTTTTTTTCCACATCAGTGCGGGGTCATGCTGTACACCCGCTGGTGCGCAGTGGGACTTTTGCGACTTTAGCATGCTAGCAGCATTGCCCTTTGGGCCATTCTGGACGATTGCAATATGGTCATGCCACTACTTGGCATGCCCATAACTAGAAAATTTCACGAAATTTTGACATGGGCATGCCCTACGGCCCATTCGACCCCTCCAGCTGCTTTGGTTTAGGGCTGTAGTGGTTGTGTTCGGGGTGGTTCTATGTCAGTTTGAGGTGTTTACAGTTGTATTGCATTCATTCCTGTGCTCCCAATAGTTATTAAAGGTGTGCGCTTTTTGGCGTCTAGCGCCCCCCACGGTGACACTTTTGACTGAAAAAAGTAATGCCCATCGAGGCAACATGGAGACGCATCTAACGATGTATGCCATGCATGGGTGCACGTTGCGGTTCAGGCTACATTAATGGATAGGTTTTTGTTTCACCGTGGTAAAAAAATCCCATCCGAATGAATGGGGCCATTTGGCATGGATTTTGACATAAAATTTCCTTAAATCCCAGCTTCATGAAATTTGAATATGTTGACGGCCACAGCGTGCCGAGTCGGGGAACATTTGTACGATGTCTCTACGATAATCTGTCGCCTAGCAACAAGCGTCCAAAGTCAAATGGAAATTTAAAAAAAAAATGAAAGGTCAATATCGCAAAAATTTTAATAATTGGCATAATGAGCTTGTACGGCCCGTTAGTGCCAATCGGGCCGAGTGTTTGAAAGTTTGAACGATGTCTCTACGATAAAGTTCGACCGAGCAATAAGCGTCTGAATTTTTGCCTTTTTTTTTGCTTTATGGCATCTAGCGTTGCCACGGTAACACTTTTGACTGAGAAAAGTAATGCCCATCGAGGCACGATGGAGACGCATCCAACGATATATGCCATGCATGGGTGCACATTCCGGTTCGGGCAGCATTAACAGATTGTTTATTCACATGGTCCCCCATACAAATGCATTGGTTTTTGTTGCCATGGTAACAAGCCCCATAGGATAGAATGGGACAATTTGGCTTTAATATCTCAAAAGCTGTAAACGACAGCGTAATGAGACCTCAGTATGTTGTAGTCCACATGAAGCTGAGTCTTTTAACGTTGGAACCAAGTCTCTGCGATACCCCGTTGCCGCGCAACAAGCATCCGAAGTTCCGTTAGCATCAAAATGAACAATGTGGAATATCTCAAAAACCGTAATAGCAAGCATGACGAGACTAAAATATGTTGCAGTACAAAGCGTCCCGGGTTGGTCAATGTTGTAATGATGTCTGTACGATAAACCGTTGCCTAGCAACAAGCGTCCAAAATAAAAGTGATTTTTTTTTTAAATTGAAAGTTAAATATCGCAAAAACCGTAATAACTAGAATGATGAAGTTGTATGGTCCTTTAAAGACTATCGGGCCGAGTGTTTCAAAGTTTGAACGATGTCTCTACGATAAAGTTCGGCCGAGCAATAAGCGCGGGAATTTTCGCCTTTTTTTTTGCTTTTTAGCAACTAGCGTTGCCATGGTAACCCCTATTACTGAGAAAAGTAATGCCCATCGAATCACGATGGAGACGCATCCAACGATGTATGCCATGCATGGGTGCACGTTGCGGTTCGGGCCGTATTAATGGACGAAAAAAAGTGCGGAATAATAAGAATAATAATAATAAGAAAAGGGAAACCTTTTCTAGATACTAATATATCGCCTTCATTTTCATGTTTTTCCTCATTTTTTCGGCCGTGTTTTACTTTTTGGGGATTTTTTTTTTCCACATCAGTGCGGGGTCATGCTGTACACCCGCTGGTGCGCAGTGGGACTTTTGCGACTTTAGCATGCTAGCAGCATTGCCCTTTGGGCCATTCTGGACGATTGCAATATGGTCATGCCACTACTTGGCATGCCCATAATAACGCGAAGAATTCCTACAGATACAATAGGGCCTTCGCACTGAAGGTGCTCGGGCCCTAATTAAAGCTGCAAGCAGCGATGAACGGGCCCTCGCACTCACGGCCACCGCCCCACTTAAGCATATCAGAAATGACACCACCCACGACTTCCTATGTCAAACCATTCAAAAGTTACAGCAGAAAAAAGGGACAACCAATCAGAAGAAGGGGCGGGGCTAATTCAGGCCAATGAAGGTCAAGGACTCCATACAGAATCTGATGACACCACCCACGACTCTCTATGTCAAACCATTCCAAAGTTATAGCAGAAAATCGGGACAACCAATCAGAAGAAGGGGCGGGGCTAATTAAGGCCAACGAAGCTTAAGGACTCATTACAGAATCCCATGACACCACCCACAACTTCCTATGTCAAACCATTCAAAAGTTATGGCAGATAAAAGTATTCTAGGGGGCGCTGTTGAGCCGTTAGGCAACGCCCATTAATGCAAACCATGAAATATCAAATTTATCGCCAAGTCTGTCTTGCATGCAAAATTTGGTGACTTTTGGAGAACTATCAAATATGGACCAATCAGATTTCAAAATGGCCGACATCCTGTTTGGTTTCGGCCATGGCTCCAAGAGACTTTTCTTTAAGTTGTGCCATGATACAGGTGTGTACCGATTTTGGTTCATGTACGTCAAACCGTATCGTGGGGCTTGAGGCACAAAGTTTTCAAGGGGGCGCTGTTGAGCCATTTTGCCACGCCCATTAATACAAACCATGAAATATAAATTTATCGCCAGGCCTGGCTTGCATGCAAAATTTGGTGACTTTTGGGGAACTATCAAATATGGACCAATCAAATGAAGGGTGGCGCGCTTTTTGGCGTCTAGCGTCGCCACGGTAACACTTTTGAAAGAGAAAAGTAATGCGCGTAGTCGCAGGATAGAGACGCACATTTTGATGTATAACACATCTGGGTTCATGATACGGTTCGGGCCGTATTAATTCTCGAAGGAATGGCATAAATTGCTCCAAAATTACGTGATTCATTCAGAATGTTTAAAATGGCCGACTTCCTGTTCGGTTTCGACCATGGTGCCAAGAGACTTTTCTGTAAGTTGCAACATGATACAAGTGTGTACCGACTTTCGTTCATGTACGTCAAACCGTATTATGGGGCTTGAGGCGCAAAGTTTTTTCTGTCTGAACCAATCAGATGAAGGGTGGGCGCGCTTTTTGGCGTCTAGCATCGCCACGGTAATGCTTTTGAGAGAGAAAAGTAATGCGTGGTGTCGGAGGATGGAGACGCACATTTTGATGTATAACACACCTCGGTGCTCGTTACGGTTCGGGCCGTATTAACTGCCGAAGGAATGGCATAAATTTCGCCAAAATGACACGACTAATTCAAAATGGCCGACATCCTGTTCGGTTTCGGGCATGACGCCAAGAGACTTTTCTTTAAGTTACGTCATGATACAGGCGTGTACCGATTTTCGTGCATGTACGTCAAACCGTATCGTGGGGCTTGAGGCACAAAGTTTTCAAGGGGGCGCTGTTGAGCCATTTTGCCACGCCCATTAATGCAAACCATGAAATATCACATTTTTCACCAGGCCTGGCTTGGGTGCAAAATTTGGTGACTTTTTGGGCACGTTTAGGGGGGCAAAAAGGCCCTCCTTTCGTCAGAAAAATAATAAGAACTAGAAAATTTCTGGAAATTTTGATATGGGCATGCCCTACCGCCCATTCGTCCCCTCTCGCTGCTTTGGTTTGGGGCTGTAGTGGTTGTGTTCGGGGTGGTTCTATGCCAGTTTGAGGTGTTTTTACGCTTGTATTTCATTCATTCCTGTGCTCCCAATAGTTATTAATGGGGCGCGCTTTTTGGCATCTAGCGTTGCCATGGTAACGCTTTTGACTGAGAATAGTAATGCCCATCGAGGCAAGATGGAGACGCATCTAACGGTGTATGCCATGCATGAGTGCACGTTCTGGTTCAGGCTACGTTAACGGATAGGTTTTTTTTTCACCATGGTACAAAACCCCATCCGAATGAATGGGGCCATTTGGCCTGGATTTTGACATAAAATTTCCTTAAATCCCAGCTTCATGAGATTTGAGTATGTTGAAGTCCACAGTGTGCCGAGTCGGGGAACATTTGTACGATGTCTCTACGATAATCTGTTGCCTAGCAACAAGCGTCCAAAGTCAAATGGAAATAAAAAAGAAAAATGAAAGGTCAATATCGCAAAAATTGTAATAATTGGCATAATGAGCTTGTAGGGTCCGTTAGTGCCAATCGGGCCGAGTGTTTGAAAGTTTGAACGATGTCTCTACGATAAAGTTCCACCGAGCAATAAGCGTCTGAATTTTCGCCTTTTTTTTTGCTTTTTGGCGTCTAGCGTTGCCACGGTAACACTTTTGACTGAGAAAAGTAATGCTCATCGAGGCACGATGGAGACGCATCCAACGATGTATGCCATGCATGGGTGCACATTCCGGTTCGGGCAGCATTAACAGATTGTTTATTCACATGGTCCTCCATACAAATGCATTGGTTTTTGTTGCCATGGTAACAAGCCCCATAGGATAGAATGGGACAATTTGGCTTCAATATCTCAAAAGCTGTAAACGACAGCGTAATGAGACCTCAGTATGTTGTAGTCCACATCAAGCTGAGTATTTTAACGTTGAATCAAAGTCTCTACGATATCGCGTTGCCGCGCAACAAGCGTCCAAAATTCCGTTAGCGTCAAAATGAGCAACGTGGAATATCTCAAAAACCGTAATAGCTAGCTTGACGAGACTAAAATATGTTGCAGTACAAAGCGTCCCAGGTTTGTCAATGTTGTAATGATGTCTGTACGATAAACCGTTGCCTAGCAACAAACGTCCAAAATAAAAGAGATTTTTTTTTTAAATTGAAAGTTAAATATCGCAAAAACCGTAATAACTAGAATGATGTAGTTGTATGGTCCTTTAAAGACTATCGGGCCGAGTGTTTCAAAGTTTGAACGATGTCTCTACGATAAAGTTCGGCCGAGCAATAAGCGCGGGAATTTTCGCCTTTTTTTTTGCTTTTTGGCAACTAGCGTTGCCACGGTAACCCCTATTACTGAGAAAAGTAATACCCATCGAATCACGATGGAGACGCATCCAACGATGTATGCCATGCATGGGTGCACGTTGCGGTTCGGGCCGTATTAACGGACGAAAAAAAGTGCGGAATAAGAATAATAAGAAAAGGGAAACCTTTTCTGTATACCAATATATCGCCTTCATTTTCATGTTTTTCCTCATTTTTTCGGGCATGTTTTAGTTTTGGGGGATTTTTTTTCCCCACATCTGAGCGGGGTCATGCTGTACACCCGCTGGTGTGACGTGGGACTTTTGCGACTTTAGCTTGTTAGCAAAATGCTAGCAACATTGCCCTTTGGGCCATTCTGGACGATTGCAATATGGTCATGCCATTACTTGGCATGCCCATAATTAAAGCTGCAAGCAGCGATGAACGGGCCCTCGCACTCACGGCCACCGCCCCCCATAAGCATATCAGAAACGACACCACCCACGACTTCCTATGTCAAACCATTCAAAGGTTATAGAAGAAAAAAGGGACAACCAATCAGAAGAAGGGGCGGGGCTAATTCAAGCCAATTAAGGTCAAGGACTCATTACAGAATCTGATGACACCATCCACGACTTTCTATGTCAAACCATTCCAAAGTTATGGAAGAGAAAAGTATTCTAGGGGGCGCTGTTGAGCCGTTAGGCCACGCCCATTAATGCAAACCATGAAATATCAAATTTATCTCCAGGCCTGGCTTGCATGCAAAATTTGACTTTTGGGGAACTATCAAATATGGACCAATCAGATGAAGGGGGGCACGCTTTTTGGCGTCTAGCATCGCCACGGTAACACTTTTGAAAGAGAAAAGTAATGCGCGTAGTCGCAAGATGAAGACGCACATTTTGATGTATAACACACCTGGGGGCACGTTACGGTTCGGGCTGAATTAACGGCCGAAGAAATGGCATAAATTGCGCCAAAATTACACAATTAATTCAAAATGGCCGGCTTCCTGTTCGGTTTTGGCCATGGCTCCAAGAGACTTTTCTTTAAGTTGTGTACTGATACAGGTGTGCAGTGATTTTCGTGCATGTACGTCAAACCGTATTGTGGGGCTTGAGGCACAAAGTTTTCCGGGGGGCGCTGTTGAGCCATTTTGCCACGCCCATTAATGTAAACCATTAAATATCAAATTTTTCGCCAGGCCTGGCTTGGGTGCAAAATTTGGTGACTTTTTGGGCACGTTTAGGGGGGCAAAAAGGCCCTCCTTTCGTCAGAAGAAAAAAGAAAGAAAAAGAAAAAAAAAAAAAATTCCTACAGATACAATAGGGCCTTCGCACTGAAGGTGCTCGGGCCCTAATAATAATAATAAAAAAAATACAAATAATTCCTACAGATACAATAGGGCCTTCGCACTGAAGGTGCTCGGGCCCTAATAAAAAAAAAAAAAATAATACAAAGAATTCCTGCAAATACAATAGGGCCTTCGCACTGCAAGTGCTCGGGCCCTAATTAAAGCTGCAAGCAGCGATGAACGGGCCCTCGCACTCATGGCCACCGTCCCCCATAAGCATATCAGAAATGACACCACCCATGACTTCCTATGTCAAACCATTCAAAAGTTATGGCAGGAAATAGGAACTATGAAATATCGACCAATCAGAAGAAGGGGCAGGGCTAATTTGCACCAATTATGGTCAAGGACTCAAAATCATGTCCGATGACACCAACCACGACTCTATGTCAAACCATTCAAATGTTATGCCAGAAAATAGGGACTATCAAATATTGACCAAACAGAAGAAGGGGCAGGGCTAATTCAGGCCAATGCAGGTCAAGTACTCAATACCGAGTCCGATGACACCACCCACGAGTCTTTATGTCAAACCATTAAAAAGTTATGGCAGATAAAAGTTTTCTAGGGGGCGCTGTTGAGCCATCTTGCCACGCCCATTAATGCAAACCATGAAATATCAAATTCATCGCCAGGCCTTGCTTGCGTGCAGAATTTGGTGACTTTTGGGGCACGTTTAGGGGGGAAAAAAGGCCCTCCTTTCGTCGAAAGAAAGAAAGAAAGAAAGAAAGAAAGAAAGAAAGAAAGAAAGAAAGAAAGAAAGAAAGAAAGAAAGAAAGAAAGAAAGAAAGAAAGAAAGAAAGAAAGAAAGAAAGAAAGAAAGAAAGAAAGAAAGAAAATTCAGATACAAAAGGGCCTTTGCACTGTAAGTGCTCGGGCCCTAATAAAAATAGAAAAAAAAATATGTTTCTGATTTTATTGAGGTGAACACACTTACAGATGATAAATTAATCAAGTACATGTCATTATCAGCACTTTGCTACTAGTTAAACCTCCCACAACGCGTGTATTTAACTTATTAAAAACATGCGTCTCTATTTTGACCTGTTTTTTGTTGATTTGAAAAGGACACAATTAACTTGTCATATGTAGTTTTTCACAAGTATTTATATAATTTTAATTTTAATTCCCTGACATGAACTGGATGATTTGAACTGCTTTGCTTATGAACTCCTTTTCCATGTAATATAAATTAGATAGAAAAGAAATGTGAAGTATTAGATAATGAACTACTTAAGTGGAAAATAATTGACTTCAATTGCATTTAGAATTTTTAATGATCATTTCATCAAAATTAGATGACAGAGGTCGTACTACAGTATAATGCCGTTCACATGAATATATCATCTCACTTAATGGTAGAGATTAGTGTGAGCACTACTTTCGCTGTTTTTGGGTATATAAAGATTCTGACCTCATTATTCTAATCTCCCTTCTTTAATGCCAATCACCATGAATGGCATTTAGTTTTCATAATTTTAGGTGTAGCATGAGATAGAATTTGGTATAAAGTTCTTTACACCTTTTTTTGGCACATGTATAATTATGCTTCTCTACTTCAGTTAAAACTGACACTGAAAATGTATAAATATTTGACACCAGGTCAAAAATACTCTCGGTGAATATAAAAGTCTCCCCCCATGTTGCCATATTTGGGCTCCCAGAGGACCATGGCCGGCTTACTTCAAATCAAATAGACATTTTGGCTTTTACTTCCTTACTGGCAAGACGCCACCTTCTTCTCCACTGGAAGTCGACTAAGGCTCCTTCTAGTACCCAGTGGCTCAACGACACCATGTTTTTTCTGAAGCTGGAAAAGATTAAATATTCACTGAAGGGTAGTTGCAACAAATTTTATAATAAGTGGCTTCCCTTCCTTACATTCTTCCACTCTCTCCAGTCCCTGCCTCATTCCTCTCTTTCTTCCTCCTTTTTATTTATCTTTTTATTTACTTTTCTTTTGTTTTTGGGTTTTTTTTTTTTTTTTTTTTTTTTGCTTTGGGTTTTTTGTTTTCTTTTTTCCCCCCCCTTTTTATTCATCTATTTTTTTAATTCATACTGTTTAGCTTAAATACTTAAATATTACTTATATATAAGAATATAATAATTTTCGTGTATTTGTCATTGTTTTGTGTGGATTTTTTGTTCTGTTCTTAATCCAAAAAAAAAAAAAAAAAAGGAGGTAGACTGTATATCTTTTTTTGTTTATTCCTGTTCAACTGTGCCTTACCCCCTAATAAAAATATCAAAACAAAAAGAAAATGTATAAATATAATGTATAAAGTATATCTAAAGTATATATAAACGTATATCTAAGTTAAAGAAGACTGAAACAATACTCAACAACATTCACAACAAGTTTAAACTGCCAAAAAAAAACAAACAAACTAACAAACAGAAAACAAAGAACATGATATTGAATATTTAATGGACAAACAAGCAAACAGATGGACTTGTTGCTAGATTAGTAATTGACACACCACTTTGAGGCTACACTCGCATTAGCCAAGTTGTAGTGTGCCAAGAGGACGATTAATCCCCTCCTGATTTCTGCTCTGGCCTGCACTCACATTACTTCAAGCACACCTGCCAACCATACCAGAGACCAGAATCATGTGCCAGTAAATTAAAGGTACCGATATGGGGTTCTAACATCAGGTATACATTAAAGAAACTGGTTGCCAACTTTCATGGAGACAGTTTACTGTAGCTGTCAGAGAGAAAAAAAGTCATCTTATATAAGTATGCTGCAGACGTTATTTAGATTCCCCTAAATCCAAGCACCCCAATACTTGTTGACAAAAAGAGGGGTCAAAGTTGACACCACAAGGATAACTTGTTGGTCCGGATATTTACAGGGAGAACCCTCTGTAAAGTGTAGACTGTTTTGCACAAATGTCAGGAAGGACTCAGTTGTCTAATGATAAGAAACTCAACATGAAGAGCTCAAAATTAAGGGGATTTCACTTTTTATAAATTCCTAAAAGGTTGACTTTACAGACGAAACATTTGCTGAGGACACTTTGATGATATGGAAATAATGTTATGCATCGTGAGCTTGTGTTTAAATTATAAAAATTCTTTTAAGTGCAAATGTGGGATTAAGTCAGCCCAGCAGTCATATTTGTCTTTTTTTTCCTGTTACAATCTGTTTGTTACAGAATCCAGCTCATGCAATGTTTGCATGAGCTGGATTTGTTTCTGCAATGTGAACCTTTGTGTTTGATGCCAATAAAATACCATTTAAACATGGGTGAGAGGGAGAGAGCGCAGTGAGGGATTTTGAAAGAGAAAGTGTGTTAGAGTGTTTGTGAGATGATTTTTGGACAGAACATCAAAAACACAGCGGAGCAAGGAGACAGCTTGTTCTGTTTGCATCATATCGCAAATAAACATGCGCACACACTGTCTACACACTCACAAACCCCACAACATGCACAAAGTCCAATCACACTAACATAAAATCATACATCCATCTTTTATGCTATGATGCACAAAACTTCGGCATCCTTTTGTAATTGCAACAAATGTGTATATGAAGAAAAAGCAGACTGAGCATGTTAAAATTCCAACAGCTTAAAGTGAGTGGAGCCAAGAAAGATAAAGAAAAAGGTTGGCACTTTTAGGGAGCAAATATTTCTCTTTGTCAAGGTCATATTTATACCCCTGCAGAATATTCTTCTTTCTTTGATACTGTTGTGCCTTCCTTTGACTTTTCCAATTATTTCCCTGCACTTATATATTCTTTCCTTTCTTTGCGTTCTTTATTTTTTTGCTGTGTGTATTCCTAACCGCCATTATTCATCTACTGGGTTCTGATTAGATAGAAACTGGTCTAAACGGGTTTCTGTCATGTTGTCTGGTCTCATTTCCATTTCCATTACAGTCGAGGCATGCCGCAGATGCTCCCAGCCGGTATAAAACCAATGCAATATCCACAACATAAGATGGACAAAATTCATCATATGTTTGGCGTTTGTGCTGCAAAGAGATCAAGGGTAGGGCTGATATGATGCAGCTCTCTTCATTAAATCTCTGCGCATCGTTTGAAACAGTTAATCTGAAATCTGCCAAATATGTATTCATTGAGTCACTGATTTATTTATTTATTTATTTATTTATTTATTTATTCATTTATTATCAATCATGCTTAACTCTGTAAGTTTCACTCTGCAATTTTGAAACTGCACATATACAACATGTGAAAATACCAAATTCAACACAATGGTATCTAAATGTTTTAATATTAAATAATACTTAATATAGAAAATATATTTTACAAAAGACTGTGTGTGAGGAGTTGGGACGTTGGTAGGGGCAACGGCTCGAGAGAACACTTGCAGGTAGAGGGAAGGAACAGAAAAAAGGCTGAGAACTAAATTAGTAAAAAACAAACAAAAAAGAACAGTGGCGTTAATGAGCCTTCCCTTGAGTACCTTCTGTCTGACTGTCCTTTGCTCTCTGTCCAGTTATCACCGTAATCTCCTCCCACACACCCCTGGTGTTGTTCTGTTTGAATTTGGCCTCCAACCTTCTGCTATAGGGGTCCCTGCACTGCCTCAGTCTTCAGACTGGTCTTTTCCCCAATTCTGAAGGGCTACTTCCTTCTGGTTCGAAGTTCTTTCAGGCGGCTGGTGACCCATGTCTTGTTATCAAAGAAGTAATGAACAGTGCGGTCTGGCATGATGGCAATGTCAGAGAACTTTCAGTATCCCGTGACACATTCAGTGGGGTTTTTGATGTCTTCCGTTTGTGGGAAAAAGAACATCCCAGTTAGTTCACTTAAATTAGTCCTTTAGAGCTTCAGCAGCATCATGTATCTACATCCTCATAAGTGCGTAAACAGGCCCTTGATCATCGGGACATGAGTAGTGGCAGCAGGATCAGGCAGCGGATCAGATCTGCCGGGGGGGGGGCAGTGGCTCTGTAGGGTGCCATGGATATGCATGAAACCGATATAGCTTATTGGTTTCTGGTTGGACAGTACATGTATTGATGCAGCTCGCCGTGTACTGTCCAGAGCGACATGATTAAAGTCACTAGTTATTGTCATAAAAGTGTTAGGGTAGCAAATTTGCATTTAAGTGGCAGAGGAGCCGATGATGTCAGCTGTAGGAAACATGTATCTGGTGGAATAATAGAACGGCCCCCGCAGCGTGCAGGCCAATATCCGGGCAGAGGAGAACTTCCTTTGCATAAACGTGCTTGGGATTACATCATCTCTCACTGACTTGAAGCACAATCCTTCTTCTCAGCATTGCTCGTAGCATCCTCATCTGTCTGTACCAACCCGATGCCCAGTATCGCCTCGCTGTGGTCAGGAATGAGCGAGTGCAGTCATGTCTCGGTGAAATAAAAAACACTACACTTGTGCTATTTCCACTGGGAACTGATAAGAATGAAAAGTTTGTCCATCTTATCCTCCAGAGGTCCTGTTGGTCTGTGTGTTCTCCTCTGCTTTGTGCTTTGCTCTCCTTGTTGTCTCGGTTCTGCAACCTTGACAGCGTTTCCTCCACAGTTCCACCGGGATATTAGTTCTGTTTCTAAGCACTAGCACAGGTTTACCTCTCCATCCTACATTGTCTATTATTACAGCCCTTTATTTAAACTAAATAATTGCTAAAATAGCTATTAATGATAATATAAAATTATTCTTTGCTAGAAGAATTTTGGCAACAAGAGTTATTACTTTATGAATCACAAACAGTCACACAAGACTGGGAATCTTTGAATATGTTTATGTCTGGGATGAGACACGGCTCAAAAAGCACCGCCCGTCGTACGCAGCCCCCAAGTCTCGCGCTCAGCAGGCACGCCGATTTTTTCCAGTGGCCAGCCGCGGTACTGCAACAAAAAATCCCATGGGGCCCAGAAAGCTTTTTTCCCATAGACCGCAATAGTAAATGAGAAGCCTCTAAAACTGTTCACAGGACACCTCCAGCTGTAATCACCGGCAATTACTAATCTTTGTATTCTATATTTTTAAGTCATGGACTTTATATCCGTCAAAAATGTTTTATAACGGCCAGAAAAGTCAAAGAAAAGTCTCTTTCTGGGCGTGACGTCACGGATGACGTCACAGCCGTGTCCGTGCATTCCACGGATGTTTTATATTAATATATATTATGTAATTATATTATATTAATACATTAATCATATATGTGATGCTATACATGTAATAATATACATGAATTAATATATTATTTTAATACATATTATATTAATACTCGTTCTCATTGCCCCGGGGCATGATGGGAGGGCCCAGAGCATCATGGGAGGTGACTCAACTGCGCATGCTCTATGGGCCCGTGTACACGGAAGTAAACCAGGAAGTCCGAGATTTTTTCGGCGGATGCGCTGGCTGAGCAGAATGCATTGAAATGAATGGGCGGCCATTTTTGGTACAGTATCCAGTTATATAATACATCCATGGTCGTACGCCACCATCTAGCCAGAGGATTGCGGATGCCTGGGCTGATATATCAGCCTCAGCTGAGCTTTCACAAAGGCAGGAATTGTCACAGACATTAAAGACAACAGCGACACTGACTTGCATAATTTGTGACTGTGACGAGACGGAGCCGGGACCATTGGATGCCGCACTCGCCCAGCTGTTACATTCTGACACAGAAGAAGATTTCGAGGGATTCGGGGATGGGGAATGAACTGGAAAAGTTCCTGTCCACGTCTGTTTTGGGAGTGAACAAAGTTTTCAGAAAGCTGGTTTTTATTTTGTTAATACAATTTGGTACTTTTCTTCTTGGTTTTTTTTTTTTTTTTCGTTTTCCTGCAGCATTTTGTAGCAATTCCTGTAGCGCAGCTCCATCAGGTAGATGCGTAACTCAACCCCAGCCAATTTAGTACGCTATCCTACTGTATATTCAAAATATCAATTTAATACGTCAGAGGACGAGTTGAAAATGATTAAATGTATGTTGATAGACATCATAGATAAGTTAGAAAGAGCTAATTATGATCATGTCAGCACAGAAAAAGGAAATATTCATTAATAATTGTTTTTATTTTTTCTTCAGTGAGTCAAAGTGGTCTTGCTGGGGATGTTTGTCCAGATCCCGGGCTTCCTGAAAATGGCAAGAGGATGGGCTCGGCCTTCCAGTAAGTTCATTTTGTTTTTACTTTTTCAGACTCCCCTTGCTCCTTATCACACCTAATAAGGTGATCAGCTGAGAGAAAGTGTCAGTCTGCACTGGTTCTGTCTGAAGGTTGTCCAGTCGTTAGGAACCAACTTACTTAAGTTCACAGGAGAGCCATTACCAGTCAATGTCTATTGGGGACCTGTTGTTACAGCAGTGGGTTTTCAGATGGGAATTAGTTAATGTAGCTGTCTTGAAATAAACATTTAAAATAAAAGAAAGTAAAAAAAAAAGTATTTTCAGCCATAGGAAAGCAAATTGTTAGATACAAGTTTACAATTTGATGCATTAACAAATTGGGGAGCAAATATGCATGCTTGGAGTTGTCAGATTTTCTTTTTCTTAAAATGTATGTCCAAAATAACTGCCTTTCCATGCTTAAGTCCCTTTTTACAGAACATTTAAAGTATTTGTAATTATTTTCCTCATCCAGTCCTCGAAGCATTCGAAGTAAGAAATAGCAGAATTGATACGTTAAACACCCTGCAGTGTCAACTTGGGAGAAAGGATATATAAAATAGTATTTTTATTCATCAAGCGTATGCTATATACGTACAAGTAGGTTTATAATTGACTGAACCTAATTGAATTCAATTGTATTTTAATCATTCTCTGAGGGAAAAGACATGTTTACAGTAAAGATTATTCAGGAAAAATAAATCAATTGGTTAAAAAGAAAATTAAATTAGAATAAACATCAAATTAACAGCTGTTAGATACTATAAAGTGTGGAGGGGTGAGCACAACGGTTAACATAACCATACACTGCCTGGAATCCCTCCTGCTTTAACCTTGTTTGAAAACTTTTTTTAAACCTTGGCTTACCTTTACTATACCTTTGCAATACCATTGCATACAGTAGCTGATGTATATGATTCTTCAGAAATGCTACTACATCTTGCAGACAAGTAAAGAAAAATTTTTTCATCTCAAATTAGGTAAGGGATACTGAATGAAAGATTCGGTGTCGGCTTGTTAAGCAGCATTTCTGAGGAATAACAATAAACACATACAATTCCCGTATCCTAGTTGTTAACAAATGCAGCACTAGGGCATAGTCATTTAGAAGTTCCTGGCACTCTTCTGTGTAACAATATTCTGCAGAGACTCTGTTAGGAATGACTGCTGCTAAGGTCTTAACATGTCTATATGGTCTGATAAAGACCGGAATACTCCACATCGCTTAATTCAGTTCATATTTTTAATCATGTCCTTGCAAATACTCAATATTTAATATGACTTGCTGATATATTCTATATTTATTTTTTATGTTTACAGTACATTAGGACTTAGGAATCTGTTTTTTTTTTTACATCAAATAGGATATATGATTAGATTGTAATCCAGCAGAAGCTAATTTGTACAGGGGGGTTTACAGGAAGATATTTTACACACCTGCTGTGGATATTGTCAGTCCTTCATATATAGTAAGTACAGGGCGTCTTATTATAAGGTTACTCTATGAAATCATTAGATGCCATTTGAATGGTCAGATACTGCATTTCTTACTTTTATAGGGGCATACAATTGAGCAGTTCAGTATAAGCCATCATCGAATCATTTTGAGATTTTTTTATTGTCTTTTTGTATTGTTTTGTTTTACCTTCATCATATGCAGGCTTATGAATAAAATAAAAGTGAGGGCATGAGGGCTCATCAGGAGCATGTTCCACTTTTTAAAATGAGCTGAGCTGAGCTGCTGGAGAACGACAAAGATCTAAAGATGTTCCTCAGTCTATTAGAGAGCAAGTGGTAACCAGGGAAATGGAGTCATATTGCATTACATAAAAATGATACAGAGGGAATTACTGCATTTCAAAGTTAAGGATGCATTTATAGTCGAAGGATGTAGTCTACTTTTGGCCTAAAATATGTTCATATGCAGACACACAGACACACACACACACACACACATATATGTATGTATATATATATATATATATATATATATATATAGTCTGTAGTCAGATAAATATAAAGTCAGATAAATATGCCTCTTTCCAATCTCTTTGGGAAAATCAGTTTTTGAAGATTTCATCATTACAATCAATTCTTGTTATCTCCTGCTTGCAACAGTACCAGTCAATTTGTTTTACCTTATAACTGTCGCTAAACTGTCCTTACACAAATGCATTTTGTTGTAGTTCTGAAATGCAAAATTTGGATGCTCAATACGAGTCGATATATTTTTTTCAGTTTGTTACTGCATGTTTTCATTGTCTATGTTTAGAAGATAGAAGCATGAAGCATAAACAAGTAACTTTAAAACAGAACAAAATAAATCATGGAATCACTTTATTAAACAAAATTATCTAAACTATTGACTCATCAAAGTAGCGACCTTTGGCATAGATAACAGCTGAACACACTCATTCATTGGCGCTCTTTCTACAATGGAAATCAAATATTCTTCAGAAAGTTCTTCCCAACTCTGTTGTCTCAAACCAGCTTAATGAGCTTTAGATCTGGAGACTGAGCTGACCACTTCATGCTTCAGTTCTACTATTTTGTTCTGTTTACTAAGGTAGATCTGGCACAGCCTGGACTTGGGTCATTATCTTGCCGTACAATAAAGTGCACAACAGTGCCAGACAATTACGCTTTCTCCTCCATGGTTGACAGTTGATCTCACACACTGATGTATATTCTTTTTTAGTTTTGGGTAACCTTACCTTTTTTTTCTAAATTCTGACAGTTTACCACTTAACTTTGTAACATTTGAAGCTATTTATTGAGCTTGAATAGCTTACATTTTAACTTTATTTTATTTTATTTTTAATTGGGGTGTTCTCAAACTTTTGATTGGTAGTGTATATTGACAAATTAAGTAGAAAAACATGACTTTTGCTAATATTACATTTGTGTTTTTCATATCATCCCACTTTTTCTCCTATTTGAGATTGTACAAAGGGATCCTGCATCACCTGCTCATGAGAGCATGTGTGAGCAACGTCTTGCTTTCACTACACTACTGACTACAAGAAAAATTGCCATGACAAAGTTGAAGAGACTGCGAGACAAGTGTCTTTTTTGAGAGACTTTAGCTTCTCATTTAGTCAGAGGACACTTAAGAGAATCCGGTGTGAATCCACTTGATTGGCCAAGTTTGAGCATGCCCGACAAGGAATTTTGACTCCGGTTATTTCGCTCACTGTACCCAGATTTAAAAAAGTAACAAACAGTAATAAACAAATGTGGCACTTATTAACATATATAAATGCACGGACAAGGTGCTGTTTTCAGGGGCAATGAAGGACCCTTTATGCTTCGGCCTGCTGCCCTCCCATTTGTTCCACCTTTTCCTCACAGGTTGGAATATAATGAAAGAAACCCTGAAAATGGGGACCAAGACCAAGAGGTTGCCGCTGGCCGCGCTTTTGCTGGGCCACAAGATGTCAATGAAATTCTTCTTGAAGAAATGGAAGATCCTCCTCTTGGCTATTAAGCTGGATGCATGATTATTGTGACACAGACAGCAATGTGGATATATCTTCTTCATTTTCTACTTCCTCTCTTTCACCACATCGAGGGCCTAGGAAAAGAAGAAGGGAGGAGAAAGACAAAGACGATGGGAGTGACGCACGTGAACCCACGAGCAACAAGCTATTAAGCTGGATGCATGATTATTGTGACACAGATAGCAATGTGGAGGGGGGGCAGGGCATTCCTAAGTTTTATGGTTGTTTATTGTTTTTATTTAAAGCACTTTGTGCTGCATTCTATGCATGATCCTCTCTCCAGGGTTCACTTATACACAGAGAATAGCAACAGCTGTCTCTCAAGTGAGGCAGTTGGTGACAATCTCAGGGCGATTTTCTAAATTATATACATGTATAGTACAGACCAAAAGTTTGGACACACCTTCTCATTCAAACACATGGGGAAGTGTGTCCAAACTTTTGGTCTGTACTGTATATATTTAAACATAAACATATTTCATCTGCTAAAATACTTGATATCCGAGATAGGAGACATTAGATGCCAAGCAGACTCAGGTGGCTCTATGTTTCCATCACGTATTGGAAGGAAGAGATTGGATCAAATTTGAAAACAAAAAAAGAACAGATGAACAAATTAAGAGAGAATGGAACGGAGAGAAGGCGTGACGAGTGGGGAGGTCGCAAGGCACGAGAAAAACAGAGAAACAACATCATAATCACAAAATGATTTCCTCACTTTCTTGCAGTGAAAATACCAGAACTGCAAGTCAAAAAAAAATGTTTTTTTTTCACTTTCTTTTACTCTTTTTGACAATTGTTTTTACCGTTTTCCCTAACTAGAGTTGGCTCCAGCGTCCAGTTCACCTGTGATGACAGCTATGTACTACATGGATCTAAAAGTATCACCTGTCAACGAGTCACTGACACCCTGGCTGCCTGGAGTGACCACAGACCCATATGCAGAAGTAAGTTTTACCCATCACTCACTGAAAAAGTTTCATGCCTGTGTTTATGCATCAGAGCTATATTACAGTTATTGTGTGTAGTCTTATCTCCACCAACCAAAAGATTGGTTAGTGGGGGGAAATAGTTCTGAAAGGTGCAAAACAGGAAATGGCAAATTTAGCATTTTCCTCTAAGAGTACATTTTCAGATTGACTTGTCATACAGAGTTACAGTATAGTATATCTCCATTCTTCCATGAACATACAGTTACTAGTTACTTTACAGTGAGAGCAATACAAAGAGCTTCACAGTGCATCACACTTATGTACAGTGATCGTAGATGCTGGCTGCTGACCTGATTAATTTAGATTAACTTATGATCAAAGGCATTTTTTTCTCATCTTTGGGGTGGCAAGTAGTCAAACCATGAACCCTGATGAGGCTCTTTACTAAGTGTTATTGCCCTGAGGTCCAGATTTAGCCCAGTCTTTAATCTGGCTCCCCTGCAGCTGTAGGTAATGTAGCAATGAAACCAGACTTGAATGCTCATCATGAAGCGAGAAAATATGAAATCCAAACGATGCATTATGAATACTGAATCTGTTTTTAATGGTTCTTGGGTGGCGGTGGAATTACATAGCAATGATGCTTTATAAGGATGTAACCGTAGAAACTGTCAACTTTAATGGAAATTAAATAACATTAATAATGATTTTTCTTCAGAAAGAATGGTTGTCTATGGCAATAAACTGAAAAGATAAGGCTTGTGTTGTCCTGTCTGATACCTGTGCCTGACATTCCCAGGCCATTATTTCAAGGCGAGTTGCAGACATAAAAACATCTGCTCGAAATTTGTGGGTTATCAAAATAATCTATGCTTGCTCTGTAGTTTTTGGGGTTAGTTAGTCGCGGTAGTTTAGCTCAGACTGTGATTAGATCTCGAGATTTGGGTCGATTGCTTCTCGTGTTTTGGTCGGCTCCGAGTCGGTTTCGTGTTTCGTTTGTGGTTTTTGTTCCGTGTGTTCTTGTTAGCAGTGGATGTCACCCCACCCCGACAAAAAAAAAACTCACTGGGTTTGTATGTGTATATATGTGTATGCGTATATGTATATATATATATATATATATATATATATATATATATATATATATATATATATATATATATATACATACATATATATATATATTAAATATAGTAACAATGCACACATATATGCCATAGGTTTTTACCAGCATGGTATCAACCATTGATATGTGTGCAGACAAGGTTAAAAAAAAAAAAAAAATCTATGGTTTTTCTTAAAGATGGCTGCATCCTTGGGTAGGAGAAAGACATCATAAAAGACAATTTTTGGTCACATAATTAAGTAGCTATGTGTTCTTGCGGCAGATCCAGAAAATGTATGCATTTAAAATGATGTCAGTCATTATATCAACTGCTCCCTCCAAACAGCATCTTGTTAATGTAGCCCTAATGTAATACATAATGATAAATATATTGTAAATTCCAGTCCTATCATATGTTTGCAAAAACCAGAAGTTCTCGTTGTCCACAAGTTTACGGACAATACCCTGTTGGATGTATTGCTCCATAATGGAAAGGCAGGATAGCCTGCATGCACACCCAACTGTGTTTGTGCACACACTCATAAACACACTTGCATTAACAGCAAGTGTCCAAAGGATAATGTCATACCCCAAATATCTGCAGCAGTAGTGGCCTGGAGCTGTGTTTGTGTTTGATGGACAGCCAGTCCCTGTGCTCAGACACATACTGTAGGGTCCCTGTCACATCATGTTATAGTGTGCGTGTGTGTGTGAGTTGTCGTTCCTGTGTTGTGACTGTATAGCTGTCTTTGACTGCAAAAACATGCCTGAATTCATGATACCGGTTGCTCCTGTCAGACGCAATTGATTTATGGAGAGTGAATTATTAAAACAGAAATTCCAAATTTAGCTTTTTCTTAAAGCTTTGATATAAAATGTGGGTTTCTACTTGCATTGTATTTTTTTTTAATTGGAGTGAATTATTTCCCGAAAATATTTACAAAATATATTAAAGAGAGCATTTTGGGTACGTTTTGAACAAGCTTCATCTCAATGTTGTGTAATTATCCAAATAGAAATACATCTTGAAAAATATAAAGTCGGCCTTCATCTTGCAGTCCATTAGTGAGTCACTAACCCCTTTTACATTGGCGGATACCCCACGTTTAATGCGCAGATCTAGCGTGTCGCCTGTCGCATTGACTGATGCAGAGTGGCGTGTCGAGCTGGCCCCGTGAATAACTCGCTTTCAAAGGTAAACTTAACCGCGGGTCAGGTCTAATCTAAACAGAACTAACGCGTGGTGGCGGGTCGTGGGACGGATTTGTTGATCACTTAAGATGAGTACAACCCATTAAGAGGAGGTTTAAAAAAAAAATGATTAAACTTATTTTATAAAATAAGAGAACAGCTGATGAAAGTAACAAAAGCAGTAGGAAGTCACAGGTAGGGCCTATATTTGCAAAATAAGTAACTGGGGAGATGAGGACATCCGCGAGTTGCTCAGCCTCAGAGCCGAGGATGTCATAAACCGACGTATGTCTGGAACCACAAAGGATTGTCCATTGTTTGAACAACTGGCCACAAAAATGACAAACTGGGGCTTTGCAAGAAGCAAATCCCGGACAAAAACCCACCTATCCCATCGTACGGTGTATAAATCCTGCTGATGTAGGGACAATACGTCATTCTACACGCCCACACATCTTACGTTATGGATAAAACCTCGCGACTTGCCTTCCTTCCCCTCAACTCGCCTCAGGCCTGAGGTGACAAATAACCCAACGCGCGTTAAACACTTGTTCAACATCCAGCGATAATAGCGGGATCCAATCTAAAAATACCTACTGGAAGCCCAGATAAATCCCCCCAGAAATCAGATTTAAGTGTGGGGAAAGAAACTAAAAACAAACATGTTGAAAAAGAAGAAGACAATTCATCACAAATCTTTTTTGTCTACAGTCAATGAATGAAAGTTAATTTTCAAATGCAATATGAGCTAATTCTCAATATATTTACAGTTTACTATGAGTTTGTGCAGAATGTAGACAGTAGTTGTTTCACTAAACCTCCTAAGACCTGGTGCAATTTTTTTCTTGTTGCTCTGGGCCCCTGTTAAGAAACTAGATTTGATATGGATAACAAAAAAGTGTGATGTAGACATGTCCATGCCAGGTCTTAGCTTAATATGCATTAAGTTCCATATTCTGTCAATGATTCAATAAAAGAAACAATTTAAAAAAGTGCATCACATATCTTGACATACGGTATAGTTCCTTGTCATACTTATAAATGACAAAAGTGTTTACTTCTTTTTCCTTTTCTTTGGAAAATGTTATTGTGAGAAGGGAATTTTCACCATGAGTTGACATTGTGTTCATCTATCTAATCTAATCTATCTGTTCAGTGAAGTTGATTTAGCTCTTAAGGTGTCATTCATCAAAATAACTCGAGGGTGTAAATACAAACACAGATTCCAAACAGGAGAAATGATGAGAGAAAGCAAAAAAAATGACAGGCTGTTTCAAAGTAGAAAAGGCAGAGGTTAAAAATGTCAGCACCACACTGCAGCTCTGGTGTATTGTATTATCTGGTGTGATCACTCTTCTGGGATTCAAACCCGCGAGCCTCTCTCATTCTTTACTGAGACTTTAATGTTAATTAGAAGCTGGTGAATGTGTTTCTGTGTGTCCATGTAGCTGTGTGTATCAAAGTGTGTTTCAGCTCTCTTTTCTAATTAACAGGCAGATCAGTCATCTGGGGTCCTCTCTCCCTTTCTCTCCTGTTATTTCAGCATCTCTTTCTTGCCTCGTACTTTTCCTCCCTTGCTTTCTGTTTTCAGGCTTCCTCACATAACTATCTTTTACTTTATCTAATCTCTCGTTCCATCTCCATCTAACCTTTGTCTCTGCTTTTTCAATCAATATATATGTGTTTAAAAGCTCTGCTTTATGCCTTCTCTCCAAGCCAAAGTGACTGAGACGTGTTAGGCTCCACTAGTCAAGGATATTCGTATGCACTTGCTATGTCCTTTCTTGTCTCAGATTCTTTTGCACCTGTGATATTATCTTGCCATCCTTCTAATGGTAATAGTCACCCCCAGACAAGTCATAATGACAGATAAAGGCAAATATATGATAGGTGAAATGTTTATTTTTGTCTTTTTCTGCTGTGTGACCGTGCTACTCAACCAAAACAATGAGCCCTTTTTATGACAGGTTTTGTTTCCTTAAAAAAATAACATCTAACTTAATGAGGTACTATAGGAAAGAAGTCAAACTAAAGAGGTTTTATAAAGGAAATACTGTTCGAAACATGATCTTGAGGAGCATATTTTTGGTTCTGTAGGAGGTAAAATTATGTAAAAACAAATTCAACCATTTTTACCTGAAATATATGTTTTCAAATAATTAAAACTAAGGAATTAGAACGTGATAATAGCATTGTCTTTATTAGCCATGGTAAAATATAATCTGATTATGAAATGTATTACAGTTTTATATGGAGTAATGCATGGATATATACTTCTGCCTACCAAAATCTAACGGATGGGAAAATCTTCTTATCCTAGGGGACGTAAATGCTCATGTAGGGGAATGACACTCTACAGTGGCAGGAAAAGTCCAGTGGGGCAAAACGGATTCTGCAGTTATACGTAGCCCCTCATGCTTCTGTGAGGCTGCCTACAACCTAAAATTGCTCAGTATTAAATGCAGGGTTTCTGCTACATGTAAATTACCGTGGCGCACCACCACGTCAAAATAAAAGCCTCTGCTCATCAAACCCATAGATGGTATAAAACAATATTACCATCAATCAAAACTGACGTACATTACGTATGGACGTAAGTCATCTCAATATTTGAAATGTATGGTCTCAGCATGGGGTCGTCGTAATTGTGCCCCGCAGTGATCTACCGAGACTGTGTTGGCACTGTGATTTCAGTGGTTCATTATTTAATCAAACATCAGCGTGCTGGGCCCATTTTCAGGTGCTTTGTGAGGAATGAGCTTACTAAGCCTGTCAACATTGATGATATATATACATGTACACAAATCTATAAAACAAAATTGTTTTGTAAGAGAATTGGTTTTCATTATTATTACATATGTGTACACTTCAAGGCAGCATATTGCTCCATAACAACATCTGGTGGGGCCTGCCCCCACTTACCCCAAAAGCAGAGATTCCAGAGACAGTGTAACCCTGGAAAAATGTGATTTGGAAGAGCAGCCTCTCTGATCTCAACCTGAGCGGTGTTGTGTTGTTGGACATCTGTGCTAGTCCCAGTTTTTTTCTATAACAAGTACCTAGTAGTGTAACTAGTATTCAAACACAAGGGAGCCTTAAAGTGCCTATGGCACCAGGGCATCCTGGGTTTGCTGAACAAAATTATAATTGTATCATCGGATTTGCAGCTATATGTTCTTGATACTATGGTAAAGAGAAGAGCTGAGCTGTCAAGCGATCACCATCTGGTGGTGAGTCGGATCAGTTGGCAAAGAAAATGCCTGACAGACCTCGCAGGCCCAAATGTAAAGTGAGGGTTTGCTAGGTAAGTCTGGAATAAGAACGTGTCAGAAAGATCTTCAGCTCCCACCTCTGGTAAAGCTTCAACTGCATGTACATTTCAAGGGATGTGGGGGATATTTAGTCCAAATGGGCCATGTTTCATTCCTCCATTGGCAGCTGAGTGGCTGAGTGAAGCTGAGTTGAGCTGTGGCTGCAAGAATGAGGATATCTGCCTTGGTGGTAATCACCGAACCCAGTGATGGACACTCCAGGCGAGGGAGGCCATCAAGCTGAAGAAGGAGTCCTGCAGGGCTTGGTTAGCTTATGGCACTCCAGTGGCAGCTGGCAAGTACCGGTACCCAAGAGGAAAGCCTAAGTGGTTGCTGAGGCAAAACTGGGTTGGCAGGAGCTTGGAGAGACCATGGAGAATGACTTTTGATTGGGTCTGAGAAGATCCAGATAAACTGTCTTGTGACAGCTAGAGAAAGTAGCTCTCGACAAACATTGTGTATAGTGGGGGGCTGCGTTGTTGACCTCTGCTGGGAATGTCGTTGGATGATGGAAGGAACACTGAGTTATCTGTGTTGAGTTTTAGTCCCAGAAAAGACATATCAAACATAGTTTATGATTTTCTCTGCTCTCTGTAATTGCTCACAGCTACGTTTCTCGCATACACAGAGACACGTGACTGCATGCAGGTGAGTAAACTCCCAACAATAGACAGAGAGTGCACAGGAACAAAATTGCATCAACCACATGAAAAGCAGGTACAGATGGGTATTTTCAATGTTTTTAAAAATTATTGTTAAGTTTTTATATTGACTGCTGTCATTAAAAGACAGATGTGAATGCTACAATTCCTTTAAGAACTTGTTTCGGTGTCTGTAAACCCCCACCGAGTCTGTAAACTTAGGGGAAACACTTGATTGGTAGCCTGATAGATCAGATCCACATCTGAATGATGTAGGATCTGTCAAGCAAAGTTCAATATGCTAGCACATGCTGGTACATGTACAGTAGATATTAAGGCCAACGGATTAGTAGTATTGTTTGGGGGCACCACTCAAACACATTGTGTAGCACACTGTGACCTGTGGTTTTTAGCCTATGTTATTTTGCAGTGACATAGCCTTCTTTGTTCTTTTTCCGCTGACTGCAGTGCCCTGTAGCATGATGAAGGTCAGTAAACTATGCTCTACATAGTGTATACTGAAATATCAAAAATGTGTCCTATCATCATTATTGAATCAGCTAGTATTTTTGAAAAATATGGTTATTGAATTATTGTCCAGCCCACTGACAGCAAAGTCTTCTAAAAGCTGTCTTACAATAAGCTACATATGCTTTTTTCTACTCTCACACTGGCTACTGTAATTCATTGTATTCAGGTATTAGCCAGGGCTCTCTTCAATGCCTCCAATTAATTCAAAATACTGCAGTAAGCCTTATTAGCAGCACAAAAAAGTATGAGCACATCACCCCGCTACTGCTTCCTGGTATGTGCCCTCCCAAACACTGAGATCCACAGATAGGGCTCTAGACAACTACCAGATCAAAATTTGTCACAAAGGGAGATCAGGCTTTTTCCATTGAACCCACTGATTCCATGCACAATGCATCTCTTGATACCTTAAATTTCTCCATAAAATTTTCCTTTTTTGTGAATAACTTTGGTGTCATCTGATAAATATATTACATATTCTATTGCTGCTAACTCTGGCTGCCTTGTCTCCTCCTTTTTGGAGATTAAAAATGTATTTTTTGTACACATATTTTATAGATAATAACTTACATAGGCTTTTTTTTTATTAGTGCTACTGTTACTTTGTAAAAAAAACAAAAAAAAAACATTTTTATCTATCCTTTCTTTCTGAAGGGGAACATTGCCCTAGAATTTTGTTGTTATTATATAGTTTTTGAAACTGATTCAAGTTAAATTACTGGTCTTCAATTTTTCTGCTGTTATGTTATTGCTGCTTCCTTTTCACAGAGCCCATCACTTAGCTTTTTGTGTCACTTTATTAAATAATGAAATTCCCAAGATTTGGAAATCTGATTTTGGTTTTCATCTTTTCAGAGGGGAAGACCCTTCTAATTTTAGTAGCTACAGCCCAATCTCCAAACTCTATCTGAGATTTCAGAGGGTTTTATTAATGAAGAACTTGAAGGATGAGAAGGATGTTCTAGATTCATGTGTTATTTTATGAACACATCAATCAGGGTTCAGGAAAAAAAAAACATGTTACTGTCACATCAGCGTTAAGAGTTAAGAATGACAATGGTTGTGCCATTGATCAAAAGCAACATTGAGCTTCTCTTTTTATTGACCTGTCAAAATCATTTTTCTTGATGGAGCAACTAATAATGAATCAGAGAAGGTTTTTAACATAGGGCTCTATGAACGAGCGGTTGGATGGCTCTGTAATGATCTTGATAGAACTCAGTGTCAAGTCAGATCATCTCTTTAATGTATCTCTAATGTGCTAGCACTTACAAGGGTTGTGCCACAGGGCTCTATTCTTGGTTCACCTTTATTTACTACTTATATAAATAATGTGGACCTTGGTGTAACAGAAGCCAGGCATTTCGGAGCTTTGTTCACAAGAGCTGTCATGTTAAGGGATCAGGTCAGTTTAATCAGTGATCTGCACACCCAGGAACTTGGTGCTGCCATTCCAATGTTGGTGATGAGGAGTGATCCATGGGTGGGCCTGTTCCTCCTGAATTAAAAGAAATATCACTTTTGTCTTATTGATGCTGCTTTTTGCAAATGATGTGGTCCTACTGGTTTCATCAAGCTGGGATCCTTACCTATTTTCGGGTGATTCTCGGTCGAGTGTCTAGTTGTGGGAATGAGAATCAGGACCTTCAAATCTCCGTCAGAAAGCCGTCAAATGTCCTCTCTGGGTTGGGATTGAGGTGCTGTCTCAAGTGAAGGAATTTAAATATCTTGATCACAAATGAGTGGGAGATTGGCAGGCATATTTGCATGGCATCTGTGCTAAATCTGCGCATTTACTTGTCTGTCGGGGTGACAATGGAGCTGGCCCCTACTTGTGGTCACCAACTGCAGTACTGAGTGACTGAATAAGTTCATGGCTGAATGAGTTGCCTTTGCAGGGTGACTGGACTCTTCTTTAGAGATGAGGTGAGAATGTCCACCATTCTAGAGGGACTAAAGTCAGTGCTCCTCCATATCAAAAGGAGCCAGTTTAGGGGGTTTATGGCCCTTTTGCACTAGTACCACCTCAGCTCGGTTCTACCCGTTTTGCGCTTTTGCATTAGGGCTGAGACGGGTAGAGCCGCTCCAAGCCGATACATTTTTCTGTAACCATTCGAGCGAGGTTCTATGCGGGCTGAGCCGGGACTATTTCTGACGTCACCACCCTCCTCGCCACCGATTGGTCGGGGGGCGGGGCCGTCAAACGTTTGAATCAGGAAGCGGGAGTCAGCGCGAGGCGACTCGCGGCTCGCAGCGATTTTATTATACAGCACAAACGTCTGTTTGGTGATCCAACTCTGAGGTGCAGATGTTCATAAACCTGGTGGTTGTCGAGAAAATTAAAAAAGGGATGTAGACGGGCTGTTTTTTTCTCAGCCGCTCCCGGCTCCAGCTGATTTCTCATCTGCGCCGACACAAACAAAGGTGCTGCGCAATCGAGTACGTCACAGCAGCTTCACCCCACCCCCCCCCACTTCTCCCCTGGCTGTGCAAAAACACACGGGTGGAGCCGCGTCGAGCCGCGCTGAGCCGGGCCGGGCTGAAGCGAGACTAGTGGAAAAGTGGCATTGGGGACCTGGTGAGGATCTTGCCTCGATGCCTCATTTGGGAGGTATTTGGGTATTCCAGCTCCAAGGATACCTCAAGGAAGACCCAGGACATGCTGGAGAGATAATCTTTCTTGGCTGGCACGGGAGCATTTTGGTGTTAACCTAGAGGAGCTTGAGGAGGAGGAGAGAGGGAGGTGTGGATCCGTCTGCTTAGGCTGCTGCCCCTATGACCGGAATTTGGACCAGAGGATGCCAATGGATCGATGGATGACTGAAAAACAGTTAAGCCTGAGATGAAAGAAGAAGCACAGACTGACAACAAATGGGAAATTTAAACCATCAAGTCATAGACGACTATGGTGCCCTGTTATATTTGGCTCAAGGATCCTGGTAGATTATAATATGGGCAAACATGTTTCAGGCCTCAATCCAGTGAGTTCAAGGGTTTGTGAGCTCAGGTCAGGGCTTTGAGCGTTTGTGTTTTTTTGTTATAAAAGTATAAAGGTTTATGAATTTTAAAGTTTTCATATAATTATGTCTACAGTACTGACCCCATCGGAGTTTGAAGTATGTGTGAGCACTGATTTACAAAGAAATCAGTAAAAACTATTTCAACAATTTTTACCTGAAATATATGTTTTCAAATAATTGAAACTAAGGAATTAGAACCTGATAATAGCATTGTCTTTATTAGCAATGGTAAAATATAACATCATTATGAAATGTACTACAGTTGTATATGGAGTAATGCATGGATATATACCTGACATATTAAGTAAATTCACCATCAAATGTTAAAGGCAATCAAGTTATTTTTTACTTTATCTTTTTGTATTCTTTTATTTAGTATTCTTTTCTCACAGTACATACATAATTTACTGGGATTATGAGCACAATTGTAGGAACATGATCATCAATCTAAATTATTCTCAGAACAGCAGTCAGAGGTTTTTAATTTTTGCCTGACCAAAGCAAATTAATACAACACTGCAGAGCTGTTACAGCAGGGAAATTGATATCAAAAACAAGAACATAAGAAACATAAATTTGCATGAAAATTACAACTCTGTTTACATCAGATCACTGATGAAAACTGGTAATTGATTAGTATTCAAAAGCATGGCGGCTGAAGAGGAATTATTAGTTTTAACCTTTTGAGAGGAGAACATTGAATGAAGCTCTGATCAAATTGATTTCTGGAAATATGCTGAAAGACAAAATCTTTGAGATACCAAAATTAATTGATGTTGGATGTTTGCGTTCCTTCCTACCTCAAGCAATTACAATCTGCTTCCACCCTCTCTATTTCAGTGTTCAAATACAACATATTTTCAACATAAGACAGCAGCGAACAATTGGTCGCTGTGCAATGCTGCATTAATGTCTTTGCCAGAACATGTAGTCTTGCGCTCACTGTTTACCTTGTATTTGCACATTGGTTTAGAGTCAATCCAGCAGCCTACAAGAATATGGTCCTACAAAAATAATGATATAATTCTCAATTTTTCAGTTACATCCTTATCTGAGGGATTCATGAGCTGTTACAAAATTGCACATAGTCTTTTACTTTACTTTGGAAATGGCTGTCCGAGTTGCTGCTTTGTTCAGATGTTTCCAAATCAGTTTATGATCTACAAGCATACATTTTGATTGCCTTGTATATTTACTTATTTGGGTATATGTTATCTATCTCTTTCTTTTGCTGTCATTTTCTCTAGCTCGAACCTGTGGCAGTAACCTACGGGGGCCGAAAGGGGTCATAACGTCCCCTAACTACCCTGTTCAATACGAGAACAATGCACACTGTGTGTGGGTCATCACTGCGATGGACTCTGAGAAGGTGAGTTTATTTTTAGTATTTTAATTCATATATAAATGTTTGTATATAAATAGATTAGATTTGATTTCAATGATGAATAATGTTTGGATAATTGACTTTGTGTGGTGCAATTTCAAGATGGCATTCATGTCAAACTTTATATTTTGTTTTCATGTGTCTCTTCTTGATCAAAAGTCCTCTAAATGTGTGGTTGCGCTGAAGGACACTAAAATAATGAAAAAAGCAGTCTTTTTTTATAGCAAATGACAAATGCAACAAACACAAAAACAGAGAAGACTTGCATTAACCATATATATGATCGATGAATGATGGCATGTTCTCTTTAAAAAAATTATATAAATCATACATCTTTTAAATCATAATCTAAAAGTTATTAAAGAGAGAAACATTTTACATTGTCTAACATTCCTTGCATGAATCCTGATTATAATAAATAACCAAATTTGGCCTTCAAAATGCACTATTTTCTCAAATTCACCTAATTTGACATGTTCCATGGCCTGGTCTCACGTGGAAACATATCATTGAAATTTTGCTCACATACCCAAATGTATTAGTGTCACAGTAGAAATTGTTGAATCTTAGACTTTTGTATTTTATGTTGTTCTGTGTAAAGCTTGAATTATGGTTCTGCGTAAAAAATCGACGCCGTGCACACGCCGTCGTGAACCCTTCGGACTTCTCCGTCACTCCATTTCGCCGCGGTGCAGTACCCCCCGTGACCGCTAATTCGCGATCTTTTCCTGAATGGTTTATCCGACTTTTTCCGGTCACAGTGAATCAAAGAGATAAGGACAACTATTGTGCAAAAAAATTAAAAAAATCACACATACACGAAGAAAAGAGCGCTGAAAGTTCACAACTGCTTCAAACCGGAAACCGGAAATGCGTTGCTACCAAGCGAACCAATCACAGCCCTCTCGTCTGCGTTTGATCTGCATCACCTCGACGCGTAGTTACAATTTTTGGGAGGTGAACGTCAGTGACGGCGTCAGTGACGGCGTCAGTGACGGCGTCAGTGACGGCGTCAGTGACGGCGTCAGTGACGGCGTCAGTGATGGCGTGTGGAACGCGTCGATGCGTACCCTACGGCGTAGGCACGGCGTCGTTTTGACGCAGAACCATAACTCAGCCTTAAGGGGTTATGCAAGATAGCAGCCTTACCATGTGTAAAATTAGTGCACACCTTCTGTTTAAACATAACATATAAGGACAATTTAGGTTTAAAAAACTGCATCTGAACAAACCGCAATACTTCTGAAGCAATGTCCTAAAATAATATTAAACTAGTTTATTTAATCTTTAGTCTCAATGGCATGCTTTGCAAAAAGAAAAGACGGTGGAGGTGACTGATAATTTGGGGTTGGGATCGAATGTTTTTTGTTTCCTTTCTTTGTTTTGTTTTGTTTTTTGTTTTACATAAAAAAATGAAATAAAGATATGGAAGGGCATGTGAACACAAACACTTATACTCATATGGGTGGTGTCAAGGAACTTGGAGAACTGTTTTATACCGATTTTTTTTTGGCAGAACTCCTGCCCATCACACAATCCCATCTTCGTGAAGGCAGTTTCACCACGCAGCAAAAGTTCATGACAAAGATTTCAGTTTCATTCAGCATCCTGACAATACCATTTTCTTTTCCACTACTCCCTCTTCATATCTTTTCAAATCTCTTAACCCTATCTATTCTCTACTTTTCTCTCAGTTCCATTCCTTTCCTGTCCTTTTTTCAAAACATCGTTCTCTATTTGCTACTGCTTTTTTCTTGCCTCTCATCCTCATCTATTCTCTTCTATCCACTTGCTCCCTCTATCATCTGTTCTCCTCTTTTCACTTTGATTTGGATAAAATGTTATGCTTCAAGATGGAGCAAATAAAGATAGGGACAGAAAAAATACAAGGGAACTTGGATGGCACTGAGCTCATTGAAAACCAGAGTGAGAAACAGAAATGGAAGAGGAGGAATATGGGACTGAATATTCTGCTAGCTACTTCGTATCTAAAAAGGTGAGCATGGGAAAGAGATAAAAGGGAAAAGAACTGAATGTCCAAGCAGGTACTTGACATGTGACACTGAGGTTTTCTCCAAAGATGGATAGAAATGGAGTCTGCTCACCTCTTACCCTTAGAAAGGCTAGGATTGAGAAATGGTGAGATATAATTGAAGCGAGAGAAGAGAAAAATAGAAAGGGGGGACAGAAGAAAAGGGACAGATTGACTTTTTGTTCTTCCATCTGTGTCTTTCTGACCTTGGTGGAGCGAAATGACATTTCATAAGGTGGCCAAGAGCTCGTGTCGGCCCGTGACGTAGTTTCAGCATATTGTTGTGTAGATTCATATTATCCATGCAACTGTGAGCCTTCAAAAGAGTCTCTAATCTTATATAATATTCCGCATTTGAGAGATTCAAGACTATTTTTGTAAGTTTGTCACAAGAAAACTTACATAACATTCACTTAAATACAATGAATGTATGTGGCTTTACTTTTTTAATGAGAAAAAAAATGTGTAAAAGTGTAGTCCTTTGCCGGCAAGTGACAGATGCAGAGTTGTCAGAGTTTTAAATTGATTTCAACATATTTCACAAACTTAAAAGCTGCAATTGATAGCAGATGGAATGTCTTGTATATGGTATATATGTTGTTTACTCAAGCATGTCTGTGCTTCTATAAAATAATTGAGATTTGAGAACACTTCAAGAATGTGCTATAATGACACTTTATCAGCTACTGTAGTTATTTTTATTTGTAGAATGTCACCATCTGAGCGCAAAAAGATGGACATGGACAAAGAGAAAGATTACGCTAATATCTAGAATAGAATATGCAGTACCACCTTTTCTCTTGTTTTTATTTTTGTTTTTGCTCTGACAAGGCAGGATCAATAGTAGTATGATGGTTACATTTAAACTCATTAGACATATTTTATATAATCTATTTTTTGCTTATTTTATACATATCCGTAATATAGAATTAATGTTAAAAGCAACACGGGCTTAATGAAGTCCAATGATTTCAAATGTTTTAGACCTTATGATTAGGGATGGGAATTGATAAGATCTTTCTGATTCCGATTCCATTTTAGATTCTGTTTAACGATTCGATTCTTTAACGATTCACTCATCGATTCTCATTTGGAAAAAAGGAGAACAAACAGGTCGATTAGTATCAACTTTGTTTTATATCTTTGAACAAAAAAATACAAGTGAGGTCTTAAGAGGCCCCCAGCCTTGGGCTCCTCGATGGTTTGCCAGGGGGTCCCCACAAAATTATTTGTAATATAAAATATGTATTTAATATAATATAATAATAAAATAAATATTCTTCTGTAGAAATTAACTAAATACAACAAATTATTCTGTGGCAATTACACAAGAATGTCCAGTAACATGTTCAACACTACAAACTTAGTCACTGCTTGGTAACATTCATCTATTCTGGCCTGATACTCCTCCCTGCCTTGATGAAAGGAGAAGCTAGCGGTAGATGCTCTTTAACTTCTCCCATAGATGAGCTAACGAGCTGCAGCTGTCGAGCTGCAGCTGTCCGCCGGAGCGCGCCCGGCTCGTGCTCGTGGTCGAGCTGCAGCTCTTCTGACCACACGCTGTGCCGACTCCGTGCTCCCAGCGCGACCGGGTTGCGGAGGAAAGCCCAGCCAAGCCCTAACCCTGGATTCACACTGAAAGCTTCAAAAATCGCCTGACGCCAGCATCGCGCTGCTTGGTGGATTCACACTGAAAGCTGCATGCACTGTCGACGGCTGCATGCACTGTCGACTGCTGCAGTCGGCGGGGCTAAATCTGCGCTGAACTGGAGGGAACAAAGTGCATATAGCCTACATATATCTATATATAGCGTGCACATCTTCAGTTTCCTATTTCAAGGAAGGAAGCCTCCTTTATAATTTAGCGTTTGATGCTCCTTAACAAGTTTGGTCCGTGGATCAACACCAACCATCGGGGAGCCGTTGCTCCCGGTGAAGCTGCAGTCTGTCTGCCGTGAACACGGACACACTGGGTTGTAACGGATTTGTTCATGATGTTGTGTTTTGTGATTAATAAGCACGGTTTTTAATTATTTTGCGTTGGATCGATGTAGCAAATAAAATCGTTCGTACAGCCCCTCAACCATCAGTTACGTGTTTCACGTGAGCAGTTCAGGTAAAAACGGCATTCAAATTAGCAAAAATGTCAGTTTACTGGATGAAATATATATATATTCCTGATAAAATAAGTTTGTTAGTGCACAGCTATGCTCATGTACGCATGTGAATGAGTGTACGTTTGTGTGTACATGAAAGTACAATCTGCATTGAGGCTTCTTGCTTTGGGAATCCCGGTCTGTGATTGGACACTGCCTTGGCGTTGCCGCTGCTTATTTGCATAAAGTTGAAATTATTCAACTTCAAATTGACGCTCTGCTCCCGCTGCTCCCGCTGCCTCCGCTGTTTTCCTGCCGGGCGCGTTACGCAACGTGCGTGGTGACGTCATTCGCGCTTTCGATTCCAAGGAATGGAAACACTGGGAACCGGTTCTCATCAAGAACCGGTTCTCGATTCTCATCCCTACTTATGATCTAATAACTGTAAGAACTATGTGTGGAGAAGCTCAGGTATTCATACTTCTAATACTTTTTAGCACTGAATTTTTTTTTTATTTATTTATTAATGGAAATTATTCTGAAAAGATAAAACAGACTATTAAGAAAAGGAACCCTCACTTCACTCTGCAAGAAGTTTCATCTACTATCTAAGGATATTACTAAATATTTGTATAAACTATTGTAGTTTTCTTAATCGTTCATGTTGATTTGGTTAAAATATGGTTCAAAGAGATTTATATAGAAAAGACGGTGTTTAAAGACAGCAGATGAGCATAAATGAAGATACATAACTGGAATCTCTCTGCAAACCTTTTATCTCTGTTTCCATTTCTCTTTCCCCCTTTGTCTCCTCTGGTCTTTGTTCCTGCACTTGAACAGACTCTGACCGGCTATTATTCCGGATAACTTATTTAATCAAAAATATGAGATGACATAGTAAAGCCTTTTTCACCACCTTTTCTTTATTGAAGTGTGCACACCGTTTCTATTCTTCTCTGTCTAGTTTCACTTGCAAAATGTTTGAACATCCAATAAGTAACACTGGCCAACATGTCACTCTGTTAGGTTTTAAATAAAGGCAGAACAATCAATACAGTTTGTTTTGGTCTGTCAGCCTCTTGGCAAAATGCTTTAACTTTGCTTCTAATTTTGCGTCTGCCTCTGGTATTATTGTAGAAAGTCTGGTTGTATTTGTAGGTTTATCAAAGTCGACTCGTGTTTTTTCTGTCTGCCAGCTTAATTACGAATTGCCAGATATTGTGAAAAATATCTTCCACGGTGAACTGTCACCTCTTCAGGTTGTAGTAATAAAAGACTTGGCTGTGCAATGGAAAAAAGCGTCCGTGTGTGTGGGTATGTGCATGCAATGTGCTTGTCAATCACTTGATTCATCAGTATGGAGTAGATAATTATTTTGTTCAAATACAAAGCTTTCCTGACTGCTCTCACACATGGGCCCTGAAACACACCATCAGACATGTCTATTAAGTCTCTAATCATTGCTGTCTTTTGCTGATGAATATAAATTAGTGTGTGTGGAAGTCTGTGTGTATATTTTCCCGTGCAGTTTGGGATGTTGGGTCATTTTCATGTGAATTCCATTATCATTGCTTTAGTGCTGGCAGATTACTCTCTGATGTTCTCTTAAATTTACTTGATGCAAGAACTGAAACCAAAGACCAACAAATGCCATGGTCAAAATATGTCAAAGTTCACTCTAATTCTGTGTCAGTACGTTGTTTTGTATTGATGCTCTATTAGTTATAGGTTATGCCAAACATGAATTACCCAAATATCAGTGCTTTATCGCAGTAAAATACAGAGAGGCTCTCCATATCTTTGCAGCTGTTCGTGGCAGCAAGCACTTCACCCTCCACCTGCACTCTGCACTTTAAATGCTTTTCCTAACCTGAGGTCCACTTACAACACGTGAGCACTGTTTGTTGTGACCCAGTTGGGTTAATTTTAATTAAATTACAGTTTTCACTTACTTAAGCTTATTTGGAGAGCAAGGATGTTAATTGTTACTTAGAAAATGGATTAGTAAAGAACCAGTAAATCTGTTTCAGTGATATAAGCAGAGCCAGGCAGGTGATATCATAATCACAGAGCAAATATGCACGAGATATTTGATTATGGTGAGTTGAACTGAGTCATATTCTTTGCTTGTTACAGTACATAAAGGACCATAGATGAGGAACACATGCATCTGTTTCATTTTAACCCATATCACCCCTAATGTTATTTAGTTATGCTTATATGTCAGCAGCACACATGCCTGCTGTGTGCTGCTGACGTCCCCGATCCCCCCAGTCTGGCCT